>NC_091409.1:1802500-2102500 GCF_032191515.1 Phaenicophaeus curvirostris | reverse complement strand
TAACAAAGCACAATGCCTATTCTTCTCTAATCAAGTCAAGCAGGCTTGTATTCTAACAAAAAGCCATTAAACCAAGGGAGAAAGAGATTAAAATAAATTATGCTACACTCTGAAGCACACCTGTGACTGTAACTATAATTGGTGGATAGACAGACAGGCAGACACTCTGTCAGCTCTGGAAATGGGTCATAGTGTTCTGGAAAAAATAGCAAAATGAGCTAAAAGTCAGCTTTCAGTTCTACAGTTCTGTCTGTACTATGGAAAAATAGATTCAGGTTGATTACTCTTACTCTAAGATTTAATTTCTCTTGGATGTACTCCCAAAACAGTCTCATCTTATTTTTGTGCTATTCTTTATAGGCGCTGGCTGTGTAACTATGCTAACATAAAACCACCTCTGTTTCCAGAATCAATGTAAATTCCTTAATTTTTATTATTTTGGAGTAAGGGGGATTCTGTCTGTAACGCACATTGTATCCAGAAACCCACTCAAACAACAGAGAGGCTTTCCAAAAACTTCAGATTCTTATTTGGTACTATAAATTAATGATCTTGAGATTTGGGGTGAGCATGACTCAAAAAAGTCCACAGGAGGGCCATGAAAATGATCCGAGGACTGGAGGACCTCCCATGCAAGGACAGGCTTAAGAGTTGGGATTGGAGAAGAACTCCAGGGAAACCTTATACAAGCCTTACAGGACATCTGGGGATGGGTTCTTCATCAGGGAGTGCAGGGGTAGGACAACAGGTAAAGGTTTTAAGCTGACAGAGGACAGGTTTATGTTAGATATTAGGAAGAACTTTGTTCCTGTGAGGGTGGCGAAGCACTGGCACAGGTTGTCCAGAGAAGTCATGGATGGTCCATCCCTGGAGGTGTTCAAGGCCAGGATGGCCTCATCCAACCTTTGAGCAATATGATCGAATGGAAGGTGTCTCTGCCCATAATAAGGGGGTTGGTACTGGATGAGAAGTTAGACAGAATGTCTCTCTGATCACGTTTTCTTTCAAAGGGTATCTTCCCAGACACTGTTCATTCTTTTGAAGATGATAATGTCTTGTGTTAAGTATGATCAGCCTGGATGAGAGGGAATGGCCTTAAATTGCACCAGGAACAATTAGGAAAAATGTCTTCATTGAAAGGCTTATTGGGCACAGGAACGGCTGCCCAGGGAGGTGGTTGAGTCACCATGCCTGGAGGTATTTAACAGATGGGTAGATGACTTGCTCAGGGATATGGTTTAGTAGTGGTCAGGTATACTTGGACACGACGATCTCAAAGGTCTTTTGCAACCTAGCAGTTGTATTTATTCTATACTGTGTGCTGAACAGATGTCTCTTCTTCTGTAATCACCTGTGTGCAGTGTTTCCCTATCTCAAATGCAAGGTCAGGCAGAGATCTGGCTCTAAAGCTCCAAATTAGCAAGAGTTTTGACTGTTGTGAAGTTCATAATAACCTTAAAATCAATCCTTTGAAAGTAACAGAATACGCGTAACATTTCTGGGAGAATTTATACATATGCATGTCAGTGGGAAACAGTCTGTAACCAGCTCTTCTCTTGCTGCACACCATTGATGGAGATCATGCCTTCATGTTGTCCAGGACTGATTAAAGGATGCTGGCCTTCTAAAAGCCGCCTCTTGGTGTTGGTAGACAGCCGGCTGAACCTGAGCCAGCAGTGGCCCAGGTGGCCAAGAAGGCCAATGGCATCTTGGCTTGGATCAGGAACAGCGCGGCCAGCAGGGCCAGGGCAGGGATTGTCCCCTTGTGCTCAGCACTGGTGAGGCTGCAACTCAAACCCTGGGTTCGGTTTTGGCCCCTCGCTACAAGAAGGACATTGAGCACGTCCAGAGGAGGGGAACGGAGCTGGGGAAAGGGCTGGAGAACAAGGGCTGAGAGGCGGTTGGGGGAGCTGGGGATGATCCCTCTGGAGAAGAGGAGGCTCAAGGGAGCCCTCATCGCTCTGCAGCTCCTGAAAGGAGGTTGTAGCAGGTGGGTGCTGGGCTCTTCTCCCACGTAACAGGCGACAGGGCGAGAAGGAACGGCCTCAACTTGTGCCACGGCAGGTTTAAGACTAGAAATCAGGAAAAAAGTCTTCACCAAAAGGGTCATTGGGCACCGGCACGGCTGCGCCGGGAGGCGGTGGAGCCACCAGCCCTGCAGACGTTCGAAAGCCGCGCAGCTGAAGCGCTCGGGGGCGGCTCAGCCGCGGCCGGGCCCGCTGGTCTCAAAGCTCCTCTCCGACCTAGCGCTTCTAAGCGAGCCTCGGCAGCCTCTCGGGCGGCATTGCCGGTCCCCCCGCCACTGAGCATGCTCGGCGCCTCCACATCCGCCCCGGCTCGGCGGCGGGGCCGGCGGCGGGCGGCGGGCGGAGGCGGCGTTGGGGCCCGCGGCCGCCATGAACCCCGGCGGCGGGGGGGCGGCGCCGCCCTTCCCCGGCCCCGTGCAGTGTAAGTGCCCGCCATGCGCGCTGCGGGGCCCCGAAACATGAGTAGCGCAACGAGCGGAGCCCGGGAACCTGCCTGGGGCCGGGAGAGGCCGGGGGTGGGGGGGAGCCCGGTTGGTGCAGGGAGGCTGGGGCGGAGGGGGAGCCCCCCCACCCCGGAGGCTGCGGGGAGAGGGGCGAGGGTTCCCCCCCAGAGGGTCCTCGGGCGCTGGGAAGGCTGCCCAGGGAGGCGGTGGAGTCGCCGTCCTGGGAGGGGGGTTCGGAGGCGGGTGGAGGAGGTGACTGGGGGTGGGCAGGTGTGGTTGGGCTCCGGGCTCGTAGAGTGGTTTGGGTTGAAGGGGCCTTAAAGCTCATCCAGTCCCGACCGCCTTTCCTGTGGGCAGGGACACCTCGCACCGGGCCCGGCTGCTCCGAGCCCCGTCCGGCCTGGCCTCGAACGCCTTCAGGAAGGGGGCAGCCACGGCTTCCCTGGGCAGCCTGGGCCAGTTCAGCACTACCCTCGTCATGAAGAATTTATTCCTAAATTTTGCCCCCTACTCCAATTTAAATCCATTTCCCCTTGTCCCATCACTACATAACCTTGTAAAAAATCTCTTCCCAGCTTTCCTGTAGCCTTTTTTCAGGTACTGGGAGCCGCTGTAAGCTCTCCCCAGAGCCTTCTCCAGCCTGAACAACCCCAACTCTCTCAGCCCATAGAAGGTCGTCTCCAACCACAGGATTCTATGATTCTTTCTGTGATTCATAATGGCAGAGGGGGGAAGATTTAGATTAGACAGTGGGAAGAAACTCTACATGATGAGGGTGAGGAGGCCCTGGCCCAGGTTGCCCAGGGAGGCTGTGGATGCCCCCTCCCTGGAGGTGTTCAAGGCCAGGTTGGATGGGGCTTTGAGCAGCCTGGTCTGGTGGGAGATGTTCCTGCCCATGGATGATCTTTAAGGCACTTCAAACTCAAACCATTCTATGATTCTGCCAGCAGCCCCGTGCTGACCTGCCCGGGGGTCCCACTGCTCTACGCAGGGCCAGGCTGCCCCAGGCTAAAGGGGCTTCCCCGCAGCTGGGGCCTTTAGTTGCCAGGATTTCTCTGTGTTTGAGTGAGTTTGGCCCTCTCCCGTGTCTCAGGCTATACTCCCATGCTCTTGACTGTGCTCCTGTTTCCACAGTTCCTGGTGGCACCACTGTGCTGGTGGAGCTTACCCCTGACATCCACATCTGTGGCATCTGCAAGCAGCAGTTCAATAACCTTGATGCCTTTGTTGGACACAAGCAAAGTGGTTGCCAGCTCACAAGTGCAACAGCTGGAGCCACCAGTACAGTTCAGTTTGTGTCAGAAGAAACAGTGCCATCAACACAGACTCAAACCACAACCAGGACTATTGCTTCAGAGACCCAAACCATCACAGGTATTTTGGTGTTGCATACAAAGAGCTGGGAAGCACTCAGCTTGTGCAAAGTGACAGTGTTATGTAGCCCTCTGCTCATGTGTCCCCATCCCACTTGGCTAAAATAACTGCTTTTGTGTTAGTCATCATGTACCTGTAAGCAAAGGAATTAAAAAGTGGTGCGCTGCCTTCCTTGTTTTGATGTGACAGCAGTTTACTTAACTTGCATCTCATTCAGCAAATTCATCTAGAGAATTCTTTAAGACTAATATGTTGTATAACCGACTTGTGCATTTTAATTAAAATGGTCTGTACTTATGAAAAATAATCAAATTACCGTGCATTTTATTTTTTAAGAGTGCTCTTGATGAAAAACAGACTCAGAATTGCTGTTAGGTGCCAATCCAGGCCCTTTTATGTTAGAACACTGCATTCCTTAACATTGTTCCCACAACTAATTGGCAGGAAAAATATTACTCAAGATTTCTGCTTATGCAAAGGCTGAAGTGAGGTCCTAATCCTGCAGATGTTTAAATAGAAGTAGAATTTCTTTCCATGTGTGAAGGTTTGCACTTCTATACGGTAGTTCTAATTTTACGTTGTTCTAGGACCTTAGTAAAATCCAAATCATTTGACTTTAATTTGGATAGACGTGTTAGAGTAGAGAATCTGGAAGAGCAGCGAAAGAAACTGAATTCAGGGCTTACTTCCAGAAATTTTTGTATTATGATTCTTCAACTCACTGTGGGTTTTGGATGAGTCATTTTTCTGCTTTGTATTTGCTCATCTTTAAAATGAGGGCAGTTAGATCCTTCTGCCCTTTTGGGGTATAGCGTCGTTTAATTGATTTAAAAGCTGCTACTTTGGCTGACATACTTTCACCTGTTATTCTTGTAAGTAACAGCTAAAACCAGTATAGCTGGAGGAGGCTGAACTGTTTTAGTAGGTTGGGGTTTTTTTTAATTGTTTACATGATGCCTTTTTGACAACATTTGCCATATAAATAATTCATTTTTTTTTCTCCTTTGAGATGCAGCACACCAGTGTTGAAAAACAAACGTACTTTTATTAATGTAAGACCCGGACAGTCATCAGAAGAAACTGAACTTCTGAAGAAACTGGATGGTGCAGTCAGATAGGATTCAGAAGCAGGCGAGTGGGCTTACACAGGGTCTTAAGAAGTTCAGCATGGTTCATCAGGTCTTGACAGAATTTTCACTGGTAGTAGGGAAGAGAAAAGCCTTTCTTCTTTACCCCTCCTCCAAGTGGATAGGAAGCCAGGAACAAGGATTTTGCTGGAAAAAAAAGAGAATAGGGAAGTAATTAATGAAACTAGAAAATAATTGGATATTTCTGATTGGAGAAGTTGATGTCCTCAAATTGAACTATTTTATGTGTTTAGTTTCTGCACCAGAGTTTGTTTTTGAGCATGGATATCAAACATACCTGCCCAGTGAAAGCAGTGTGCCTCCAGCAGCTGCTATTGTCTCTCCACCACCAAAAGCGCGTTCAAGAAAATCCACTTCCTCACTTGCACAGAAGAAACTAGACTGCTGCTATCCAGGTAAGACATGGACTGTATCCTCTTCCTTTTCATTTAAAATTGGTAGGTTTCATATAAGGGTATGCATGGTAGCTCTGCCATGCGCAGAACCTGGAAGGAAGCCTACTGACTAATGATGTGACGTACTACCACTGGTGCCAGTAGTAGTTTTGCTATTGATTTCACGTGTCCTTACACTTTGGTCCTATACTGTGGAATGCTCTGGTGATGCTGTAGCAGCTTTGCATATAGACATTCACCTATGCCCACACCTGTAGCAAGGTAAGAGCAGAGTCTTGTTACCTTTTCACTAACTGCCATTGTTGTACGTGAGAAATATTATACATGCATTTTGCATTGTACGTTTTGTCCTTGGTCAGTTCACATTTTTATAAGAACATATTCAACCAAAGCGTTTGGAGACCTTAATGAGTAAAAGCAGTGCAATGTGCAGAAAATGTGTGCAGAGACAGCCATGTGAATGCGTGGCCATGTTAATGGTAGCAAAAGTTGCAAGCTTGCCTTCTCTTGGAAGTCACATTTCAAATGCTTACCATTCATTTCTGTGTTCTAAAACTGTAACACTTTTGACTTGGACAGAATTCCTGAATGGTGAGCTGTTACCAAAGTTCCCAGTTGCACTAACTTGAAGTCATATGTGAAATTAATTAGGTCCCCAGCATCCCCTGTGTACTGTAAAGAGCATCTCAAATCCTGTGCAGAGATTCCAGAGAATTAAAGAAAGCAGTAATGTGCAGAGTGAATTGCCTCCTAGGGGAAGCATTAGAAAACTGAAGTGCATAGGTAAGCTAGTCACTATTTTAACTAGATATGAGTAAACAAGATGGGGGAACTTGTTTTCTGTTAATACTGAATTGCAAGGAAAATACACTTGAAAAGATACATAATGCCCAAGATACGGTAGTATATTTTTATTATTCTGTTAGATTTTGCTTGAATTTAATATTAATCTTACCATTTTCAGGTTGCCAGTTCAAGACTTCCTATGGTATGAAGGATATGGAACGTCATCTGCGAACACACACAGGTTTGTATAGTTGCCATATTTTCTCTTTTTCTCCTGTTTCCTCCTTTTGGCTTTTTGCTAGAAGGTATTTTCCTACAAAATAACATACCTATAGACAAATTAGGTAGAGTGTACATATACATCTATGCATTCTAGTATTGTAGTTCTCTGTGCCTAGAGAATTGCCGTTTTTGAGTAAACCACATCACACTATGGGCTGTAACTCTCACAGTTATGAAGCATGAACATTGTACATCGATTTAAGGCACAGTTAAATTTCTGAGGTGCAGACTGTGTTTATTAGGGTGCAATGTGGTAGTAGGGCATAAACCTAGTGCAAAAAGTCCTGATATGTTGATGCTTTTCTGTTTGTTTCAGGAGACAAGCCCCATAAATGTGAAGTTTGTAACAAATGTTTTAGTCGTAAAGATAAGCTAAAGATGCATATGCGTTCTCATACTGGGGTGAAGCCTTACAAATGTAAGCATTGTGACTATGCAGCTGCTGACAGCAGCAGTCTCAACAAGCACCAGCGCATTCACTCCAACGAACGTCCTTTTAAATGCCAGATCTGTCCTTATGCAAGCCGCAACTCTAGTCAGCTCACTGTACATCTCAGATCCCACACAGGTAAGCTTATACTAAAATTGAGATCTATAAAGTTTAGAAGGTCACAGGCAAGATTTTAAGAGGTATACAGGCATCAAGATGTCAGAAAGGGTCTGTTTCAATTCTTAAAAGCACCTAGTCATCCAGCTTCTGTGAATTTCCTGGGCGTAGAGTCTAGTAGGGCAATACAGCTCTACTAAAAATACCTGGAAGCAGTCAGAAGATAGATTTGACTCTTTGTACATTTTCTTAATTGATTTGGAAACTGCCTGTTAGATGTTCTTAAACCAGTAGAGCTGAAGGATCTAATTTATTGATTGATTAAGAACATCTAGGTTCCTATCTGTGTCTTTCAAACCTGGTCTGCTGTATTAGAAACACTGAAATTACTTTCTAACTGAATTAGTTACATCAGTGCAAACCTCAACTGGATAATGGAATTTTTTTCTTGCATCAGTAAGTTAGCAAGTAATTAGCAACTTAAGTTACATCTTTTCTTGACCTTTCTTTGCGATACCTTCCATGTGCAAACTGATGGGCAGACATGAAGTGTAGTATGAGTAACTGGAACCATATTCTGTCCATATCGGTTTTACTCTATAGATAGAAAGTTTTAGCCTCTAGGCTTATAAACATTGTATCATTTTATATTAGCGTTATTTGCCTAAGTTTAATTTTAATCAGATTGCTCTTACAGATTGTTCTCAGAAGAGATTTGCTCTACAGTTGTCTTTGTATCTTGTTTCTCACCTAATCCAGGGTACTGGATTAGTTTCTGTGTTGTCTTTTATACATCTGATTAGTTCTGTGCATTTTAGCTGCAAGGTGGTTATGGTTCAGTGGTTACTAGATTAGCTTTGAAACTATCCTACATCTGATTCTGAATTCAAGTACTGAACACCATTAGTTCGGATGTGTGCAAGATGGGATTTATTTTGAGTACATGAAAGAAATAAATCCCTAGTGCATTGTGAAGGAGGGGAGGGTAAAACCAATCTGTCTCTAGCAGAAAGGAATCTTTTATATTTCACAAATCTCCTGTCATGGAACAGGCAGGACTGCCAGGCAGTTGTTTTACAAGTTTCCCTCTTTCTGTTGCTATATAAGGTGATGTGATAGTCAGTCAAAATAGTATGGGTTGTCATGAGAAGTTACCTGTTAGTATACACACTAGTCAGAGAATATGGTATTGCATTTTCTCCATCTAATATAAGAACATGCATATTTGTGAACTTATGTACGTGGGCAGGTAGGCTCCAAATTACTAATACTGTCCCATCAAAGTTTTCTACGTCTTGAAAGTATTCTGGGGGTTTACAAGTATTTAGAACAGGTCAGCTGTACAAAGGTCATTATAGCATTGGTCTCTCCAGTGGACGTCAGTGTCTCCATCTGTAATTTGAACTGTGACTTTTGTTGACAGGAGATGCTCCTTTCCAATGTCAGATGTGTCCTGCTAAATTTAAAATCAACTCAGACTTGAAGAGGCACATGCGTGTGCATTCTGGTGAGAAACCTTACAAATGTGAGTTCTGTGAGGTCCGATGTGCTATGAAAGGAAACTTGAAATCACACATTCGTATCAAGCACAGCATGGAAAATACTCTGAAGTGTCCAGAGTGTGAATTTCAATGTGGAAACAAAACAAGCCTTCGGCACCACATAAGAACTCATCAGCCTGAGCAGCCAGTGAAGTGCTCAGAGTGTAACTACTCCTGCTCTAACAAGGCAGCTCTGAAAGTGCACGAGCGAATTCACTGCAAAGACCGTCCTTTCAAATGTGAATTCTGCAGCTTTGATACCAAGCAGCGGAGCAACCTGACAACTCATGTGAGGAAAGTTCATGGTGACAAAGTCAAGACCAAGAAGCAAACTGTGGAGAAGGAAGGAGATAGGCCAAAGCAAGGTGGCTCCAGGCAAGTCACCAAGTTGGATGCAAAGAAAGCATTTAAATGTGATCTCTGTGATGCTTCCTTTGTGCGAGAAGATTCTCTGAGGAGTCATAAGAAGCAGCACAGTATGTATAATGGATCTAAAAATAATGAACTAGCTGTTTTACAGCTCCAGATGGATTCCAGTCGGCAGGCCAGTGCCCCAATTACTGTCAGTCACCTCCAGGTCCCACTTCAGGCTGCTCAGGTTTCTCCGTACAATGAGGGAAGGGTCAAGATCATCATGGGTCACCAGGTCCCTCAGACTAACAGTATCATTCAAGCTGCATCAGTGAATGTCGTGCCTCCTACATTAGTTGGACAGAATCAGGAAGACCTCTCGGCCAACAGCCGCTTGCAGCTGCTTGGCCAGGTCAGTTTGTTGGCACCACCTCCGCCTCCCATATCTCAAAGCGAAGCAGGGCCTGTGGGGCAACCAGCAGTTCTTCTTACAACCCATGATCAAAGCGATGGAGGTGCTTTACATCAAACTCTGATTCCTGCTGCTCCTGTCAGTGCTCATGATGCTTCGGCAAACCAAGCTTTCATCACCAGCTCTGGAATCAGCTGCTCTGACTTAGAAGGCCTTAATGCTTTGATACAAGAAGGAGCAACAGAAGTGACTGTGGTTAGTGATGGAGGTCAGAGTATAACAGTGTCTACTTCAGCTCCCCCTGCTCCTATCTTCTCTTCATCCTCTCACACAGAAGCGCCGAAGCAGACCTATTCTATCATTCAAAATGGAGCCCATACAGCTTTACTGTGTCCAGCAGACTCCATACCGGATTAGTTGCAAAGTACTACTACTAAACAAACTTCAATTTCTGAGGCAGTGCTGAATTCAGCAGAAATGTATGGGACATAAGTGAATGCAGGATTTGCCCTACGAAGCCAAATACCTTCCATTTCCACATTTGACTTGTCTGTATATGGAAACATACATCTTATATGTGAAAAGAGGATGTCCATATTTATGTGCCTCTACTGAAATTGGAGGCTGTGTTTTTTTGTAAAAACCTGAGCTTTGAAGCAGCTGTTGACAATTTCACTAGGCACTAAGCTTCCCCAGAATATGTTTCTTGTATTGTGCTGGCTAAAATAAGAAAGCCTTATGATGGATTGCCTTCACAGCAGAGTCATTCTTTCATGCACACATGAAAAGCCATTCTGACATATATTTTTAAGTGAAATTTATTTCAGTTACATGCAATGTATGCATTAACTGCACCTGGCTGATGGTTGATCTGGAAGAAATGTCTGCTACTAGGTCTAATGCAGCCCTAGGAAAGTTTAAGGGGGCTATTTCTTAGTATGTGTAGCTAGGACCTGGTGCTTAATCTGGAAATGCTTATGCAGAAGACCAGATGATTGTTTTTAGAAAACGAGAATTTTGTTTGTCCGTCAGTAATAACTAACTGTTAGCCAGAACACTATGGCAAATAATGTATATGGCACAGTGATCTCCATCAGAGGCACCTGTGTATTGAAGAACAAAACGACTGCAAATATATTTTTTACAAACATTACTTAAATTTTGGTTTTATTGTGATGCTCCCGGTTTGTAGTTGCATGGGTGGTAAAAGTGCATTATGTTTTGACTTTGTTCTTTTCAAGTTGAAGCGGTCAAAGGAAAAGATTTAATTCATTCCATATAGTGGCCCACCTAAGGAGTTTGTATGTCAGGAGTCCCCAGCAATGGAGCTTTCCAAGTGCTCCACCTGGACAAAAAAAATTCTGCCTCTTGTAGGGGACAGGAATGGTGGAAATGCACTACTCTGTGTTTAGAGCTGGTGCTTGTGTGTTGCTAATAGGCAGGCTTTCTGGTGTAGAGAATTGTACCGAGCACTTTTAAGTGCAAATGTATTACAGTTTGGCAACTAAAAAGTGACATTAGTTTTGCTGTACTCGTTGGTATAAATGAACCCTGCGTGCAGGATTTCATGAGTATGAAGTATTTCGTGTCGTCTATAGGTGGTGGTAGAGATCCAGACAATCTTGTAAGCGGGTCTGATCTGGTCTGCTTGGTGACCTGTTTCCTGTTTAATAATTCCCTGCTTTTAACTCTTTCCCGGATAAACACATTTAAAAATCCACTTTTCTAAGAAGTTGCACAAAGGTTAGTTGCAAAAAAATCTTACTTTCATTTAAGATAAAAGCAACAAATTAAAAAAAAAGTCCAAAGTTTTCTACTGCTAAGATCCCATGAAGCAGATTTACGGCCAGAACGTAGTCTCACAATTGATGTTAAACTGATCATTTTTTACTCCCTGATAATTAATTTTAATGTGTGCATAGCTTGCAGCTGCAGAATCATAGTGCACTACAGGAATGATACAAAATGAGAGATTTTATCAAAGCTGATTGTTTGAATTGCGATTTATCTGTGTTTGCACTTGGCCAACAGACCTGGGCCCAAGGATGCACCACCAGGACCAAGCATCTCATGTTCGCAATCTAATGTCGCACTTAGCATTACACAGCTCTGTTATCTGCATTTCAGTTTCACAAAGAGGCTTGCTTACCTTCTAAAATAGGAAACCAGTTGATTTGTCATATTGTAAAGACTAACCTTCATTCTGGTCCTTTGTGTGCCTCTAAGATAAACAGGAAAGATAACAAAATGGTGTGAGTGAACAGACAAAGCTTAGGGCTGCTTCTTCAGCATTGTTTAGCTGATTGCATTATGCTTAAGTGAACAATCTAGAGACATCTTTCTCCGCCCTAAGGAAAAAAAAAAAAGCTGATAACCAAGGCCAGTACAGGGACATTTTTTCCCACAATTTTCTGTTCCAATATTCAGGCTTTTTTTCTGTGTATGACAGTAACGATCTTTGTGTTTTTGAGCTGGCAGAAGCAGATTGTTTTAATCTCTGATATTCATTTAATGTATTTTTCATGTTTTCAACAGAACTATCCCTGGAGAGAGCATGGTAACTCGTAACAAGTGTCTCTTGTAGAGCTTGCTTGCTTTTAAGCAAATGGTAAATAAATCTTACAGCTTCCTAGAGTTCTGCCATAGCCTCAGAGCTCTGTTGCAAGGTGTCTCTTCCCAGAAGATAGCCAGGGATCTCCAAGCGCTCCCTGTAAGCACTGAGCCCCGCAGTGTGCCTGTGGCGCAGAGAGAGGAGGCCCCAACTCAGCTATAACCCCGCTCACTTGTTACAAAAAGGATGATGTTTGCGCTGCATTGAGACAAAAACATAAAGCTGAGTAGTCCACGGTTATCTAGACCTACTAGAATGTGCTTTTCACTCTGTTTTTGTGACATAGAAACATGCAACAGGGGAAAAAAAATCCTCCAAAGTCCAAAGGAAAATTTGTCTCCTACACCTCTGGCAGTTATCTGTGTACGTTACCTCCTGCACAATGTCCCCAGAAAGATGCTGTGTTGAGTTCTAACAATAAACCAGCAGCACTGTGGATTGAGGCCTCTATCAATGTTGCTAGTATCTTTTATGCCATTTTGATAAACACTTTGACTCATTTGCATCCAAATGGCAGATTCGTTCTCAAACCCAGCATCAATTTGTCCTGTACACAGAGGGGGTTACTGGGCATGCAGATGCAGCAGGAAGTGCTCCTGGGTGAGTGAATGACATCAAGTCCTCACATGAGATGAGACCTAAAAGTAAGCAGAACTTGGCTCTGAGCTAACCCCTTTGGAATCTGGAGGAAAACCAAGCTTATATTGAACACACATGGGTTTTGCAATTAAAAAATTATGATCAGAATATTTCTTAATCATTTTGGCAGAGCAATTTATTGCTGTTATGATCTGATTCTGCTGGAAAGTACCTTCTGCTGTAGGGTTTTAAATTGAACTTTAGAAATATTAGAAGCATACCAAAACATTTTTTCTCTAGATTACAAACAACTGGAGAAAGGCTCCTTTTTAAGACGCATATATTTTATTCTGTATTTCTGGTTATTTATTCATTTATTTGTATTTAAAGTAAAAATATAGGAAATCATCCTTTTTGCAGTGCATTGCCCTGGTGTCAGTAAAAATATTTGCTGTATCCTCAATGGAAAGTCTTCTATCCTATAATTTCAGGAATATTGACTGATACTGTAATGGCCTTTTACATCTCTAGTTGGAAAATCTTTAGCCTTGTTATTTAAATTTTAAGGAGAAACTGATGTCTCCTGTCACTTACTCCAATGACCTTTCATAAGGTGATAAAGGTTTCTATAGTGACCTGAGGAAATAATGTCTCAGGTATCATTGTGAATTAAAAGTCTGTCGCAGGAAAAGCTTTCTTTTCTCTCTCAGGTATCCAGTTCTGCCTTTGTCTTTATTCCACTTGCTAGACATGGAGAAGGACTCATAAAACATAGTATTTGGTTACATGGCTGTCTTTCATCTTTTAGAGACTTTGCAATGTTGTAGGGAAGTAAAAGGGACCATGACAAAGCAAAGCTGGGTATTTTTTTCATGCTATATGCTATTAGAGTAACAAATAACGTGCATGTTCAGAGTCTGCTGAACAATGATGCCACTGAATTCTGTGACCTGTAATATCAGATAATTTATTCCATAAACTTCAGGAACTGGGTTTGTCTCTATAAGAAACACAAATTATGTATTATTACAGATACGAATCAGTGTGGGGATGGCTCTATGTTCCTAGTTTCAAATCTTATATAAACTTGCTTTTAATGTCTGAAAGCAAAGGCTCTCTTGGTTAATGTTAAGAATTAGTTAATTTTGTAGGTAAGAGCTGAAAATTGTCTTGGAAATAATCTGGGCACCTGTAGGTTTTTTTTTTCCTTTTTGCTTTTTTAAGGAAACAAGGATGCATTTATGCCTTCTTGTCCTAGATGAAACAACATGTTATGCCATGAACATTTTGATTTATCGAATCTGATGCAACAGACACCTAGAGCAAAGTTTGGACAACTCCAGCATTTTCAGTGTGAGTTTCTCATCAATATAATTGAAGGAAAGCTGTTAAAATCTTTGTGCTATCTGTATAGGCAGCATTTGGAAACAAAAGTTGGCCCTACATAGCAGACTGACGTTGTATATCTCTGTCAGCTAGAGCTGTTGAGACAGTTTTCTAATGCTTTCCTTTGGATCACAAAATGGAAGCTTATGAAGACTGGGAATCCCTGGACCAGGTGCGGCAGAGCAATGGCAGTGATGCAGGTTGGCTGCATTCCCAGCACTGGATGTATTTGCACCTTGTAAATGTCAGTGGCTGAAAGAAAGAATATATCCATCTCCAACCTTTTCTTAACATAGTTCACAACTTCCTACTTCTGCACTGTGTTTCCACTTACTGTTGCTGGCCATATTTAATTCTTATTTTAGTAATATGTATTTTTCACTAAAGCAGAGCTGCTTGAATTCCTCACCTGGAAAAGGCAACTTGCACCTCAGAAGTATATTGTGAGGATCAGAATAACTTGGATACCTCAGTGATGAGTGACATGCAAATACCTAGAGAGATAATGGAGATAGTTACATCTCACGATGGCCTGAAGGAAAATTTGAAAGAACGGGAATGCATAAAGCTAAACTGCATAATGCATAGCTGTCATAATTAATAGATTAAAGTTCTTTGTGAAACAAGCCTCTTTATTCTAATAAAGTAAAGGGACTATAAGTAGTGGCATAGTTATAGCAAATCAACAATGTAAAATGCCATGTTAAAGTTGTAAAGCTAAAGAGCTGATAAAAATATACCTTGTTTTAAATTTTTTACCAGTCTGATGTGAGGCTGATTATCTTAAATAATATGCCCTCATCTCCAGGCATATTGGCTCATTCTTTTTCCCTAAGTATATGTAGTTGCTGGGAGATTGTGAAGAAGTTGTCAATCCTTGCTTGTTAAGCCCTTCTAAAAAGTTCAGCATTTTTCATGTGTATCAGTTTACCTAAACAATGCTGAATTTTGCTTCTGTTGTAAAATCATGTAGATCGGCAATTGATATAACTTTAATTGGATAGGGATGTTCATGGGGTTTTTTCTTTTTTTTTTTTTTTTAAAAAAAAGAAAGCCTGCCAGCAAAATTGCTTTTTGGTGATGACTCTGCTTGGAAAGTGCTCTGCAGGGGCTCATTCCCAATTGATTATCTTTCACAGCTAATAGCTTCAAAGGCTATTTGGTGGACAGTCCAGTTTTACATTTAAATGTAAATCTTGATAGCCTTGACAGACTGATGATCAGAAAAAAAAGGAGGTAAAAACAGTAAAATAAATGTACAGCTTGTATAACTTTCACCAGCTCCTCCAGGGGCAATTGTGGTAAAATTAAAATGGTTACTGTTTGATAAAACTCTAGAGTGGACAGTGAGTGAAAACTTTCCTCAAAGGTCTAGCATTAATAAGTTGCTGAATAGCGTATCAGCCTTAAAAGTTCAGCACAGTGTCAATGGCTCCCATTTGTCCTTCATTTGGATTCCAGAGCAAAGTTCAAAGCACTGAAGCCACCAGGGTAAAGCCAGTCTGTTGATGAAGATACAGCAGAGAAGTTCTCTGGAAAACCAAGTTCACATTTGTAACTAAAACCTCATCGCAGGTCTGGTGACGTCTGTGTGAGAAGACTCACCGGTCAGCCACCGATTCCCTGCGACACGGGGGAGGAGCCGCAGCTCCTGCTGGGACCAGCATCCTTGTGCCTCTTGGGCGCAGGAGCTGTGCTGGTCCTGGGTCTTTTGGCTTGGATGGATGAAGGTGCAGTCTGGATTCTGACAGACCTTATGAGGATCACTAAAGTGGTATGAAGATAAAGCTAATGAGGATTGCAGAAGTCTGGTTCCCGAGCCATTATGCCAACTGCCGCATCCCTTTTATGAGGTGGCTGAGGTTTGGCGTGGTGAGATGCGTACAGGCTTCAAATGGACATCCATCTCAGAAACAGATTAGGCAGCAAAGGGACATTAAGGATTGCATAGTTGAGGGCAGCAATGATGTGTCTGTCATCTTCAATGTAGAATGACTGAATTGCAGCAGCCACGAGGGCCCTGCAGAGGTAGCCCACATGCTTTGCCATTGCCACTTTGCTCCTTTTTGCCTTTTCCTTGAGCTTCATCCTATCCTTACACATTCCCATCAGATCACAGTTAGCATCTTTGTTGGCTTCATTGCCTGAACAGATCCGGACTCTCCCAGTCACTGGCTGTGATGTATTCACGTGCCAACCGCACCATGTTGAGAGAAAAAAGCACTCATTGAGGATGGAGCAAGCTCTTTGCAACAGAAAACTACTGGAGTAAAAGATTATCCACAAGTAAGTCAAGTTACTTCATTATCATCTTATTTAATTTCCGATGTGCTCCAGAACTCCTTCCATAGCAATAGTTAAGTGGTTTTGAGCTGTTTGCGTGAGTCCGTGACAACTCCTTGACCACAGGAACTGCTTGCAGAGTTACAGGTGAAACCGCTGCTCTGGCCCTGGTAGCCAATCTTGCCATCAGTTTCCCAGGCGTGCACAAAGTGCCCTAAAACTGTGGTCAGTGAGTAGGGCTACCTCTCTGTTTCATGCTAAAATATGTTGTAGAGGAGCTGTAATCTCAAACTGAGCCGCTGACCGCTGTGAAGCATCTCTGTGAGTGCTGCTGGTCCCTTTGCTGTTCATCCACAGCCCGTGGGTGAAAAGGTGGACAAGGAATTCCTCCTCTCCAAAAACATCTCAACAACTAGGAGTAGGTGCCTTTTTCTCGTTTTTTTAATCTGTGTTGCCATGGAAACTGAGCCACAGACACTTACTGCTCATTTTCTCCTGCATAGCCCTCAAGTGTCCAAACACTCAAGAATGCCAGTTACCCACTCTTCAGTATTTACCAGACTTTTAAAGGAAGGAAAAATAAGGGACAAAAAAGGAAAATGCTCAGCACAGAAGCCATTGAGAAACAAGAGATCGAGGAAGGAAAGCCTGTCTGTCACAATGGAAAATAGGATGGTAAAGAATTATGGCTACTTGGTGATGAAGATGTAGTAGAAAGGGTGTTCATCCTGAGCAAAGACTGCTGCAAGGGGCTGGCACACTCTGCAAAAAGCAGAGGAGGAACTGGATAGATGTCTCCAACCTATCATGGAGCTGGTTAGCCAAGCTGCATGCCAATGTGAAGGAGTAAGCAGCACTTTTCAGCCTCTGGGTGTTGAGCTAAAGCCAAAATGTTGCAGACAGGGAAAGTAAGAGGGGTAGACCTTGTACTTCTCCCTCAATAGCAAGTCCTTTGCAGAAGGAGAATGCTTTTGTTTAAATTACGCTTAAATCCCACTCCAATAGCACAACATTCCTGTCCGATAAAGGTCATCTAAGCCTATCATATTTTTTCTTCTTTTTTTATTTCTTTTTTTTAACCTTCAACAGCTCTATAAATCCTATGCGATAAATCCCAAGCTCCCTTAGGAGCAGTGACTACTGCATTGACCATAGTAAAATGGTATCAAGCTCAGGCTAAAGCCCACCTGCCTTTTGTTCATCCTACAGTCCTACAGCGCAGGACCTTGAATTAACAATGATGTCCCCCTTCCTAGTAATCATATCCTCCTTCCAACAGAAAATTAAGAAAAGAGCACAAAGGATGTTTAACAAGAACGGATATGTACCTGCTCCTTCCCCTGCTGAATTTGCTCCCCTGTTTTTTCATTTCCTCAGGATGTACAAAGCCAAACAGCCAGCAGATCCAGAAATTCACCTAACCAGCTACAGCACTGAAAAAGCCCAAAATGAAAAGGCTCAACCCGCAGGATTCTTTTGAGCCTGACCCCCTCCAGACACTGTAATAGCAAATGTCAGTGAAGTCGTGGGAGAAGCCAGCTGATGGGCAGGACTTGGCAGCACTGAGGAGCAGGCGATCCTGGCACGAGGGCTGGGTGAGTTTTTTTGGATGGAAATCCCTCACGCAGAGACGGGGACTTGGGGACAAAAACTCAGCTGGCTCTTTGCAGAGTTACTGAACACCAGCCAGTACAGGGCAGTTGCAGCAACGTATTCAAATTTGAATTAATCCTCTTTTCCTCTCCATGTAGATAAGGCTTTAATAATAAATTCAACTATCAATCCAGTTTAGGTGAAAAGGTATGATCTATAAAATCCAAGGGCAGAAATACAAAGTTCTGTCTGTATTAAGCTCGGAATATATTATCCCTGTGGCCACTGAAATTTGCAGAAATCTTTCTGTTGACTTCACCAGGTTTTATGTTAGAACCCTAGTTCAGAAAACTGTCTGTAATACAAAACAAAACAGAAAAAGGAGTTTGCATTACTTGTTCTTTTACCTTTCTGACATGCCAGTTTCCTGTGGGTTAGGTTTTCAAATATTTGTTTCACAAGCCGCTAACGAATGCATAATTGGTCAATTTGCATGTGCAAATTTCTGTTATTTGCCATACATCTGCACATTCTTTTGTATACATTCAATTTTTGCATTTGTTAAATAGAAATACTTTGTATTTGGAGGAAAACTAGGCCCCACACACAATTCTTCTATTTACTATGTTAACTAACAGCAAGTATTAAAACCCCAACAGAGAGAAACACATTCACCATTAAAGCATTAATAATTCATATAGAAAATCCAGTTTATCCAGAAGTTTTCTGTTGTGTAACTATCCTTATTATAAAGTTGTTAACTTTAAATCACAAAGATTCATTGTTTTAGCTTATGTTTAGATGTACAGACTAACATAAACATGGCATTTTCCTCTTCTGCATTGTTATTAGTGGAAAACAGTTACCAAACACAATTTATTTGAAGAGAACTTCCCAAGAACTTAATCCTTATTCCTTTCAACTTTAAAGTTGCTCCATTTAAACATTGTCTAAAATTTTCTGTGTTCACACTTGGTAAAATTCTGGGTGTTCACTAATTTTGTGTGACCCCTGTCCTGCTTCTTTGAGCTGGCTTGTCTGACAGAAGAACGTATCACTATGGTAATTGAGAGCAGTTTGGCAGTAAGAAGCTAGTTAGCATCGCTGATGAGTTATGCCATCAATACCAAACTGATTTCCAAGATAAATGCAGCCCTGAGGCGTAACAAAGCACAAGTTATGGCCAACCATCTGTGTATGTGATCATCTTATAGTGATAATACAGCTTACAGCTGCTTTTATCACTAGTTTGGTGATGCATTTATTGTGGTTTTGGAAAGAAAAATATTTAATTAAGCAGTCAGTGTAGTGTTATCAGCTAAATGCTTTAGTTCTGCTTCTAATCGAACAAGTTGTTCAGTTGACATTGACTGAGTCTAAAAAAAATTAAGTATATTTGATTTAGAAAAGCAAATAATTTGGGTTACAGTTACAGAAAGAGAATGTGAGACCCCCTCAGCGACCACATCAACTTCTATGTACAAACAGCTGATAATCTTATCAACGCAAAGTTGCCTCCAAGCTGCATTTGAAAGCACGTTGCCTTTATTCAAGCTTCAACTCTATTGAAATCTGCTATAAATACCTACTTTATAACACTGACCCAATATATAAATTGCTTAGTTCAAAAGAAAAGCTTTTTTGGAGGAAGGGGGGGGGGGTAGAGTAAACGCAGTGTGTTGTAAAAGCTAAGTGGTTTTATTGGCACTTTAAAATACCCTTTTATGCTGAACCCTATCAGCTCTGATTATATATAACAACAGCAGTTATGTATTAAAAATGTGTGTCAATAGTTCTGCTAACACTGTGATTTGTCATTTGTGTGCCAGAGGTCCCAGCAGGCTTGATTGACAAAAACTAGCCTTGGCTTAGAGAGATCGGATGCTGGGTTATGTTGTTTGTTTGGTAAAGTTATAGAGGTAACCGTCTCAGTTATTTAAAGAAGAAACTTCATGTATCAACCACAAAAATGCTATTGCATTCTGCACTCTCACATCTCTTAGAGATGCACATTCATGGTGCCAGTGGAGAAACTTAGACTGCTGCAACAAGTCACCAGTTCTCATAGGAGTTTATCAATCAAACAACGAATAAAACCTCGTAAATATTAAGGAACAAGTATACTCATATTTTCATAGGAGGGTTGATATTCTCCTGTACTCAGAGATTTAGTACTTGCTCTCATAACTGTGAGGCTCAGTGTCAGTGATTATAGAGCCTATAAACTAGTTCCCAAGACAACATCTATGCCACAGGAGGTAAAGGTGCTTCTTACTGAGAGGTATGAAATATTATATTTTCTGTGGAAGATCTATTCAAGCATACATTTTTTTGAGCAAGACTGTAGTCAGGATGTAGCCACTCAGACAGTTTGCATCTAAATATCTTAAATAAGCAGCATATAAAGCAAGCAAATCACAATTGCTTGCAAAGATCAGTCAAGCTTTTAAAAGCCTGGGTTTGAGACAGTACTGTACATAAAACAGCAAACAGTTTCCCTGCACTTGCCACAAGTGAGGCTGCCCTCAGACAGCAGGTGTTGAGCCTGTTTTATTCAGCAAGGGGAACCTCTTTTTTCAAGCAGCTTGTTCTGCCTGCGTGTGAATTCACAGGCTGTGAAATGAAACATCCCCCAGGACAGCTCGCTCTTTGAATTCTCTCAGCTGTATCACACATAAATTATGGTACTCTAAGACCAGAGGAAGTAATTTAATGCTAGAATTCTCCAAAGGGTTTGACTGCTTGTTTTGCTGAGGCGTAGCCATGTTATATATTATACATAAACAGGGACTTTTGAAGACCCCCTCCTCTTTGCAATCATAACTATTCCCACAGGAGTTAGATCAGGAACTTTATATTGATGATTCCAGAGCAGTCAGTACTTTGTTTTCTTTTCATACTACCCTCAGCTGAAAGACAGGCTGCATAATGCCTGCAGGAGCAGCCAGCTGCTTCTCATCCTTAGTGAGCACGCTTTGACCAATGGGCCACAGCTGGAGAACATGCACCTTCCTTCTATAGATGTGTGTGTATATATATATATGCTCCTATTACCCTTGCAATCGTGTCTTTAGGTGCATCTTCTAGTCCCAGCTCTTCCTTACTGCACACAGCAGTCACTGAGCAAATGCCCATAAAGGATGCTGATGTTTGCTGCTGTAGTTTTTGTTGCCTCTCAAAGCACTGGGCTGGTGGTTGGAGCGTTTGGCAGCCCTACAGCTGCTCTGATTCATCTTCTTAAAGAAAATAACATTGTTGGTGGTTAAAGATATTATGCTGTACCACAAGCCAGGATGACTGGGGCAAGTTTTCTGCTCTGGAAGTAACAGCATCCAAAAGAGAGAAGGAGACAGCCAGGAGAGGTAATGTTTGGAACCACCTTGGTGAGCCTCTAGGCTCAGTGCTTGAGCTCTGCACCAGGGCAGCTCCGGAAGGAAATAACCTGCCAAGTATTAGTTGTGGCTGATATTGGTGAGTTCTCCTGTGTATGGGAAGCTTGCAGAATTACTGCTTTAGGGTGACAAAAGTGGCCTTGTTCTATTTGTAAAGCGCCTGCTACTCTTTTAGTGGCTTACAAATAAAAGGTAAAAGAAAGAATCGTTTCAAAATGGTTTTGTTTTAAAAATCCATTTATAACTTTGTGATCTAGACTGATGAGGATAGTCACAAAAGCTGGCCATCCCCTAATGAGGCTAATCACACCCTGCCTGCTCTGTATCAGTGAAGGGAAACAGTTTTCTCCAGGGCTGAGTCAGAACAGTGTCAGCTTTGACTCATCTATTGGGAGAATTCCTCTCTCTGCATTGATAGGCAGTAAAATTAAACCTTTGAGGGTGAAGTTGAGCTTTGCAAATATTCCCTCTAAAGATGACATGTGTTAGAGACTCCCTTCATCTGTGCTCACTTAGTTTACAGGCCCTTGTTTCTTTTCTAAAAGACTGTTACCTGAAATGTAATTATTTTTTATTACTATTTATTTATCTTTTAAATTTTAAAGTAAGTTGAACTTTCTTTGTAAGCTGTACGTTTCAACACCAGGCTCTGGGTGACCAGCATGTTAACCAAGCGATGCTCAGGTGTTTCTGACTGCAAGCCCTCTGCTGAGGAATAGCTGTATGCTGGTTCCTCTGTTGTATAATACAAAATGCGTCCAATAAACTACCAGCCAGTTCTGTTACTAGCCTTAAGATGTCACTAACTGACTTGGCCTTGGCTTTTTCTGCTGATTTGCAGCAGAGCTGAGGCTGGAGAAGGAAATAGGCTGTTATTTTTAACACATCACCCCCCTCCCACAGTGAGTGACAGACAAGGTGCTGATGTCAATTGGCTAGTGTTACAGGCATTAATTAAGTCAACTAAAAGTCCTTTTAATTTCCATTTCCTTCTGCAGGGACAGCTAACCTACATAAATGGGAAGTGCAAGAAGAGAAGGCGAGCGACCCGTGGCTCACGGTGCTGGGGAATGAAGCCGAGCTCTGCTCCCCATCCATCTAGTGCCTGAGCTGCCTGAAGTAGCAGCCGTGTGAGGAGCCCAGCTGAAAGATTATTTTATTGTGTGGTTACATTAAGCAGTGTTTTTCACTGCTCTTTTTTTCATCCCCTTCCTTTTTCACGAATTCCATGAGCTCCCCATGCCTTGCACTACATTGCTGAAGCCCCCTGTTAGCCTCCTCTTTACTTGTTTCACAGATCTACTGATTCTCCCTCCCTTTGCCTGACCTTAGTCTTGGTTGTAAGACATTTCTTTTAGCAAAAGGACTGTGATGGTTTTTAACGTTTGTACTGAGATATCTGCATTGAATGTGCCATGGATGGATGCAACTGGAGACTGGTAGAGAATTGCTTTGTAGGAGGGCTGGTTTATCCCTGCTCCAGGGTGGCTCCTTGCAGCTCCAGGTGCTGCAGGATGCTCCAGAGAAGTTTCTAGGTGCCTGGATAAGCCTGGAGGAGTCAGCCAAAACCCGCACAACCTTACTGTTTATCCACCAAGCTGCTGTAACTGATTGCATGGGTAGGCAGTGGCACATCTGGTAAAATCCCTGAGTGTAAACCTCTGAAAAGCAGTGTTAAATCAATGTTTCATTTCACATTTGCGGTGGGATAAGACTGTACCGAGCCAGGCCTTGGGCTGTCAATTCTTTAACTCTCAGTTGTTTTGATGAATTTCAGGATGGCACCAACAAAATCTAAAGTAAGGAAAAACACTGACATCTTCCAGTGATCTTTAAATTAGATCTGTAGCATCCATCTTACTGACATCCGTATAGCTGGGGTTGGTGCCAGAATTGTCTTTTCTTTTAAGCAAGTGTTTGGACACTGCAAAGGGTAGAATTTAACACAGAATTTCTGCTCTAAGTTATGCTGCATATCCTCTGAGCACCTGGCAATAACTAAACAGTTAAACTGGGCAAGATATTCTATCTTTTAACTCCTTTGTCCGTATTTATAGCTGTTAAATTAATATCATATTTCCATAAACCAAATCATTATAATTTTCTTAACATTTTCTTAGGTGCTGCAGTTTAAGTTATCTTTGTACTAAAATGCTCTTACCTACCCGGTCCATATCACATAGTATGAACAAGTTCATACCCCTACCTTATTCATATAAGTAAAATATAAGTATTACTTTCCAAGATTAACTTTACTTTATCTTTTACTGAGGTACAAATCTGTGACCAAATCGATCAAATCTGTTAATTTGTTGTTTTGGAGTTTTTTCTGTTCTATGAGCTGTTTCATCCTCTCTGATAGAAACTTTTTTCTCATAATTCTACAGATGCTTAATTGACTGGGATCTGGTCTACATTTTACTGCCTTACCAGTAAAATATTTTTAATGGGTATACAAGTCAACTAGTGGCTTTTGCAAGAGGCATCTGTTATTCCTGTAAAGTTTGTTCCCAGCAGCAAACAGGATAACCAGAAGTCACGTGCCAGCAGCTAAGGTGGCACAAGTCACATTGACAAAGCCTTCATCCTACAGCTCACGTTTTGTCCCTTTTCACCTGATGAAGATTCATAGCATGTTATCTTGGCACAGATTTGCCAGGACAGGAAAAGCTGTCAGGTTCTCAGGGTAACCTTCACTGGGGAAGAGGGAGAGTCCGCCCAATGGGGGAGGGCTGGACGCCTGTTTAATTGTGCTCATTAATTAGGAAAATAAGTGAGTATAAAAATAATTGGGTTTATGTTGTGGAGTGAAACTTTAAAGCACAAGTGTTAAATGCTTAGATGATGAAAAGAATGTATTCACAATTTTTAAGCTTTATTGCTTAAAAAAACCAAAAACGAGTAACGAATAGTAAATACCAGACAATGTGGGAAAGCACACTAAGAGAGTGCTGCTGGCTTTGTGTTATAGTAGAGGTCTCTGATTCAAGGTTTACTACTCTACCATGGTTTCATGAACCTTTTTGTGACCCCAAGCGAGTTACTCCCATCTCACTATTCTTCCATTTCCTCTTTCTGTAAAATGATATTAATAGCACTTCAGCTGCAGAGCAGGTTTATTGTACAAGGCTTAATGAATGTTTGTCCCCCTCTGATTGAGATTCTTTCCTGCTGGAGGCAAGAATTTTAAGCAGGTTGATTAAATATAAAAGGTCTCTAACTCTGAAACTATTATTAAAGGCAGAAGGAATTATTTCTTAGGGATTTTTTTTAATTTGATGTCCATTAGAATTGTCTAAAACATAGCAGCTTTACGTCTTCTGTTTTTTAGCAACTTTGGATTTGTTTGTCACAGGCATTCTGTTAGGCAATGCGTTGACTTCTGAAATGATTCAAAGCAATTAATGCCTAGGCAGTCACTGCTAAACTCTTGTTGCCCTGAGGAACAACAAATCACAGCAGTTACACAGTCAGAAAACTTGAGACTCTGTCAACAATACACCCGGAGTTCTGGAATTGCAGGAAAAAAATAATTTTGGATGTTAGTCCAGATCTGATCCTCTTCCCTTAAGTCTGTGCTGAACATGGAGCACTAAGTACAGCAGGTAGGAAGCACTGAAGACAACTGTAGAATCCTTCGAATGCCTTGCAGGGGCCAGCAGTGGTTCACCTGTAGCTGAAAGCCCAGAAACATTACAAATGTCTTGGTCTTTGACAAAGAGTTTATGCTCTTTAAAAGTTTCTGACAGAACATGTGGCTGTGTCCTTCTCCTCTATACTGTGAAAACAGTTCATGCCCTTTACCTTCATCTGTCCCGAGGTGTTCAGATGCAGTTTTATCTATCGTGACTGGTGTGTTGCATGTTCCTTAGAGCCTCATCTCTTGCGAGGAAAAAAACTCACAGTTACTGGTCTGTGGTCCCTGCTCTTAGGACTGTTTCTATGATTTAGTGTAAAACTACATTTGGATAGGACAGAGGAACAGCCCTAGAAGCAAGTCCAAGGGCTTGCTCTCATCAGGTGGCTGGGGTGCGACCCCCTGCTCCCTCCGTGGCTCAGTGCACAGTTCTCAGTGTCTGGGGCTTTTGGCACAGCCTACGGTGTGCGCAGCTCAGCGCTTGATTCCTTTATCAGATCTGGAACTTCTCTTCTGAAACAGAAGCTCAGTTTCCCAGCCCTCATTCTTATCTGTAGAGCATCTCTGAAGCTGACTAGCAAATTCTCAGACGTTATAGGTATTAATTGTGGGATTTTTTTTCTGGGATTGTTCCATTTTAGTAAGAAACAGGTCCTGCTGCAAAAAAATTATCAGGCATTAAGTGAGAGTATTTTAATCCTCATGAGATTAAATAGTGTGTGGCTTAGAAAAATATGGAGGAGTTACAGCATGAACTTAATTTGATGTACATTAGTCCTGTGTGTGGTTTTCAGCTCTAGGTGAACAGGGGCTCCAAGAATAAGGGTCACACACTATAGCAAGGGTGTACGGCAATTTCCACTCAAAAATGCTCAAAAAATCCGTTGTGTGAAGATAAAGGTACGTTCATACCCAAGGTGTTTCCTACAAGAGCTGAATACCCAGTAAGAACACTTCTGAAAATTGCCACAGAATCACACTTCATAGGTATTGCATACTGCCACGGAACCAAAAGCAATCTTCATAGTAATAAAAGTGTGACTACAGAATCCTGTTTTACTTTTGTGTCCTGAAACTCCCAAAACTTTCAGAAAACTTTCAAGATGTTCCCCAAAATCTAAGCATTTAAAATGTTTTAATTCTTTTGTGGAATCAGTCTGCTTTGGCTATGAGATTAAACGATTTGAGTTATCAAATATATATCTGTATTGGCTGTTTTCACAGCTGTATATAGCGTTCTTCCTTGTGAATGAGTGGCAGGAAATTTGAGTTTTCTGTAGGGAAGCTCTGCAGCCAGGTCTCCCTCACCACAGTTTGTACAAGCACTGAGCAGTAGGTGGCTGCACCTCTGCCTGTGGCATACAGAGGCAGATTAAAGTCTTCTCTGGATGCAGATATTTATTACAAAACGGACCTAGGTGCTTGACGAAGGACTTTTTACAAATGATTATATGAACTGATGTTAGCAGTTATATGCATTTAATCTCTTTTCTGTGGGTATGATGAAAAGCTTGGCAAGAATTTAGACAGTAGCCAAGGCAAGTGTCACCCAGCACCATTGTGGGTCAGGGATTATATAGCTACTGCTGGTGGCCAGAGACAAAAGATGTGATGTTTTAAGAGTCAGCCTCACATAGAAACCACAGTGTTTCTATTATTATACAAACAGGGCTTAAAGTCCTTGTCTTTCTTACTGATGTGTTAAAAGCAGTTGCACTGGTTAATAAAATTCAAGGACGAGTTTTGTTTTTCTCAGAAAATGGAGTGGATGGAGCCTCTTCAGAAAACTGTGTGATGTAATTTTGCTAATATCTACAGCTTACAGCTAAGAAAACTAATTCAATATTCCCATATTACAACTCGAAGGGCCAACAGAGGCTTTATATAACAGGCGAAGTGAGGAAAACACAGGGGAATATATAAAGGAAGATTTCGCTATGGGAGCAATAGCTTTAATGTACAACATACATGTGGCCAGCAAATCCTCCTTTCTTTTTCTGTCTGCTCTGCTTTGATTCAGTGACCTGACGTTTACTCCTAAACCTAATCTGCTTCTCTTGTTCATGATATCAACTACAGAATAAATAGATCAATGTCAGGAGCCAGTGTGATGACATGGGAGCAGTGCTTAAATTGGTGGGATTTATAGGTGGTCGACGGAGGCAGATACACAGCACACAAGCAGGGATGTCAGCAGCTTTTATACCCATGGGCTGGGAACACAGTGGCTACGAGGCACCTATGAACCCACTATAACATAAGGAAGAACATTTTCTGCTCTCCCTCCTCAGATACCCTGAGACACAAAACCAGCAGAAATTGTTGAAATCATCTTCTGTTGTCAAACTTCTAAAGTGAACAGCCTTGTGTCATAATCCCTGTATATATCTGGAAGGAGGTTGGTTTGGAGCTGTGCAAAATGATTGCTGTAAAATCTAAACAGTGCTAGTTTGGTCAGGGTTTAGATTCCAGATAACAAATTAGGCTCGGTTCAGTGAGAAAACTTTTGAGGTTTTAAGTTCATTGTTTGCTTATGTTTCTGTGTTAAGAGTTATGCGTTTCTTCTGCTTGGCAAAGAAGCTGGTAGTCAAAATGCTTAGTGTCAGCTTAATCACTCTGATGTTTGAGAGTCATTCATTTATGAAATCCTGAGGTTATTCATGTCCTACTCATGGAGAAGTTACTGCTAAATTAGCATGAAATCTCCCAACAGAAATTAGAGGTTTCATGGAGCTTTTGTTATGAAAGAATAATAGCGACAATCATTTCTCAAAACCTGTTCAGGATGCTATACTAAGTTTGGATTTGTTAAAAAATCAAATAGACTTTATCTGTCATTCAATTCTCTCAAAATAAATTGTGAGAGCTCTCCTGGTTGCCTAATTCCGAGCCTGGGTCTTTTTTACCTCCATCATATTTTGGCATGTTCAGGCAATAATCATCCCCATGTAATAATGTGTTTAATAAGCTAAAAACCAATATTCTGGTCCCTTTTGCCTGTTATGGGGATCTTTCAACGTCAGTGCAGAATTGCACGTAGAGAAATGTACGCAAATGGAGGCTGAACTGAAAAATCAGATTTACGATCTTCTTCCATAAAGAATTGTGTTTTTTCAGGCTGTCTACAGATTTGTCAGAATCCATTAAAATCAAGTACTCTTTTGCCATCCATAGCCTTTAATTTTTCAAATGTGGGCAGAGCAATTGTGCCTTCATAATAACAGTTGCAGTAGTTGTTTGGAGGGAAACTGCACATTTTATGACACTTTAATGCAAGTTTTTATTCCAAGTTCATCAAAGATATTTTTGAAGACACACTTCTTAAGAAAAATGTTGTGTGTTTTAGTTTTACATGTTAACAGTTTATTTATTTACTTATTTATTTCAGCTGTTGATCTCTCTCTAACTATTGCATTCCCAATCACTTTTCTTCCATCAGAGGAAGCAATCAGAAAAAGCTGTCATTGCCCCTCAAGGTTTCTTGTTGGCTAATTGGAGTTTTTGGCTCTTTATCCTGATGATTAAAAGAACAGCTGAGTGGAAGTCAGAATGCATTTACAGAGCTGGCACGCCCAGCTCTGCTCTTTGGTTTGCTCTGATTAATTTAGCAAATGAAACTCCTGTAAACTCACATAACTTTTTGCCTATACAAAACTACTGTTGCTGCATAGTTTTAAGTGAGCCCTGGGTAAACTATCATGTTGATAACTAAATCAGGATAACAAAAGCCTTTAAAAAGCTTTTTGTTGAAAAGTGTTTTTCTGTAAAGTAACATTTTGTGCTGGGGCATATAGATTGTATGAAATGAAACAGCCCTTTTAAAAAGCTGCCTTTATTTCAGCGTATGAGAAAAACAACTGTTACTGTTTACTCTCCTCAATCAAGGTAAGCGTGTTTGTCTAAAGTATTACTACCGCTTGGCTCACAAACACTTGAAGATTGCTTACCATTTTTCTATAGACAGACTGCTCTGTGGAATTGTCTTTATCAAAACTTTTGGGAAAATCTTTAACAGAATCTAAGAAACTTGCCTAATTTATGCAGCCACCTATTCTCCTTCTATTGATTCCCTCCATGATATATGTTTATCCTCCCTGCCTGTGAAAACCTAGAATTAAAACTGAAGCATTTCTATTTTATGCCTGTAATTGCTGGTAGAAAAGAGGTGGGTTTTATGGGTAAAAGCTGTAATCTGTTTAGTGAGCTTTAAATAAATCATCTTGTAAAAACCGAATACAAAACTATCCCACGTTTACAAGACAGAAATTTCCAAACAGTGAAGCTTCACTCCACCGCAATTTTTAGAAACCACTTTTAGAGAACAAACCATTCCCACACCTTTTGTGAGGAAATAAAACAAAGTGAGGCAGCCAGCTCCCTGGATTTGAGAGGGGAGAGAGAGTGGTGGGGACGTGGTCCCCACATCAAAACTATCCTGGAGAGATCAACCATTGATGATTTAAATCTTCACTACTTTATCTCTTTGTTTGCTGCTTGGAATGCTATTGATACCTTCTTTGTCTTTGTAATTGTTTTAATTAGCCACCCAGCATGGGCCCCTGACAGTGCTTGTGATAGAGTATTATGGACAACCCAGCAGGACAGTGAGCCTGTTAACATGAAACACAGACATTATGGCAAGCTTAATTTCTTTTATTTGTGTCATTTTTTTCCCTCCCCGTCTTCTTTGTTTGTGTTTGTGCGGGCGTTATTGCTTGAGAGAATGGAAATACGTGAGTCCTTTGCCTATTAAAGGGGGGAAGAAGCTTGAAAACCCCCTTGCAAACATTTCTCGGGGATTGTACAATTAAAGTTGATATTACCGCGCGTGGATTCTGGAGTCGGGCAAAGAATGAAACCTTGGCCATATCGATTAGTCTCTTCATGCATCATGTCTTCAGCAATTAGACTGATATTTATGTTACTTACTGTACTCTCGACTCTGCAAATTTATTTTTAACTAATATTTTTTGGCTCTGTAACGTTATTTGTTCTTCTTAACCACATCCTTCTTTTGTAAATGGAAATCTGGATGTTCAATTATGATGCAGATCTGCAACTCATTAGCAGTCAGCTTTGGTACCGTTGCCATTTGGAGACAATTCTGTCATTTAACTTGTGGGAACTTTTGCCAGTGTGTATATTCTGGAAAAAAAAAAAAAAAGCAAACCCCAAAAGTTTGGTTTTAGAGGTAAACAATTCAACAACGCCAAAACCTCAAATCCTTTCATAGCATAGTTTTTGCTATAGAAAAAGTTTTGCTTAGGGTAGCGGAAGATGAATAAAGAGAGGTGCTTCATGAAAGCACAAGTTTCCTTTGAATTTGGTTTCTTCAAATTAGTCCAAGGTCAGTCCCTGCCAATTATTGCCCCACTTCAGCTGTTCTCTGGACATTAATAAAAGCATCTGCTTTATTAACAAAGAATCCAGTTTTGAACTCTCAAAGCAAGGAGTTTGGTTTTTTCCCCCCACTGTGTTGACTTTCTAGCTCGTTAGCCTATTCATTTCATTTTATTGACCTCCTTGAATTATATCTATGAGAAAGCAATAGTTTGTGACTTGATGGACCAGACTGAAATAATTCCATGCTTTGACAGAGTTGAATGTAAATCCTAAACGCCTGGGAATTCCGATGTTTTGTTAACCTAGAGGCACTGCTTATTTTCAGTATTGCCAACTCTTGCGCTTTTTCACAAATCTCAGTCAAGAGGAAAAGGTGTGTGGTGGGGGGAGGCTTGTTTCTTTAAAAAAATGAAGATTTTAATCATGACTGCTTTCAAAAGAAGCTGAAATACAACTTGTGGTGTCCACTGCAAGGCAAAGGGAAAGCTGAGGGGAAGGAGGAGAGGTTCTGCGTGGGCACTGGTGCTGAGCTCGAGCACCAGAAGATGTGAATCACTGTACAGTGAACTGAAATCTTAAAATCAAAGGGTGTTGCCCCCGCACGGGGGTGGCTGCACAGGAAGCGTATCTGCTCCTTCCACAGTTTGCAGCGTAGCAGCCAAAGGTAAATTCTCCTCCTTTTCTATCTCTGTTAATAGAGCAGCGAGAACTCTGAGGGGTGCAAAGCTCTGAGTCTGGGCTGGCAGGGGCTGCAGCAGGAGCCTGTTCAGCTTCTGTGAGGACAGCAAATCAAAGGGGTATTAGCCATGACTCCATAATTCAGTATACTAGAAAAAGTTCCTAATTTAAATTGGGAGGGTGAGAAATCCCTATAGCCACTAAAATAGCGAAGTAAAGCTCTTTATTAGAACAGACAGACAAATAACGTTGCCTTACGCAGAGCGTGCGAGGGTTCCACCAGGGAAGGAAGCAGCAAGACCTTCACTGGCCACGTTTTCCCCACCTTCAAGACAGTCTAAACTGCAGCATTAAAACACTTTTCCCCATCACGGCCCCGTTTGCTTTGCTGGCGGACGTGAAGGAGACGTCTAGAGTTTTCCCAAGAGCAGTTCACTTGGCTTAGCTGGTTGGGCTATGGCAGAGGTCAGGTTGACCCAAGATGTGCTAGATTTTATTTAAAAGGCACGAGTATCGGTATATTGTCTGGGCCACAGATTTCTTGTTTGACGTTGGGCACCTGGCACAGCCCTGGGTGCTGCAGCCGCCTCCCCTGGGGAAGGTGCTGCTGCTTCTGCTGCTCTCGAGCATCACAGGGCTAAAAAGCCACTAACGATTGCAAAGGGCTCCCAGACGGCTTCAAAGAAAGCTGCTGGGGTGAATGAAAGAGAACTGATAGTATCTCTGATGCCAGTGCTTAGCCAGCCTTTACAGAAAAAATAATCTGATTTATGTCTGTCTATGTGTATTTGTTTCTCTTCTTCAAACAGAAACGTTGCTCTCTAGGAGCGCTCTGAAGAGATGCGGCTTGCTGTTTGCTAAGCCCATACTTAGTCATACGTGGTATTTTGTTATTTTAATAAAAATAATTAAGCTAAACATTGCAAATGCCTTTGCTCTGCGAAATAGCGCAATTGCAAACTTTGATTTTTATATTTCTGAAATAATAATTCTGATGACTTTGAATTTGGATGTGCATTTACTTGCGAGTAGCGGTGGCAGCGCTGCTGATTAGATAAATTAAGCTTAGGGTTTGATCTGTTTATTTCCATATGCATTAATGGAAAATGCATGTACAACTTAAAGGTATAATTCGGTGGTTGGTGCTTATTATATCCCGAATACTCTGCCAACTCTGTTTGATAAACCCAACTGATTGTAAAACAGGTATTTCAGTGACATGACAAGTTAAGAGCCTTTAATTAGCTTAGACTCAAAATTACTTATCCAGAACCCTCTAAATACTGTTGTGTGCCTTTCACTATGTCCCTGCTTTTCTTGTTGGCACTCGATAGGTGCTGGTGCTGCTTGGGGCACCTCAGACAGTGCACGGGCAACGCAAAGGCAATGGCAGCTTCATCACCTCCTGTCTCCCTTTCCTCTATCATATTTTTCTGTCTTGATGTTGTGTGGTGGCCTCTCTGGTAGACCAGTGCAGTTGTTTGGTCTCTTTGTGAAGTGGCTTGAGGAAAATAATTTGGTCTTAAGAAAATGGTTGGTTTTTTTTCCAGCTTCGACCGGTGTCTTGATAATATTCATAGTGCAGCTGAATGGGAGGGGTGGAAAGTTGTGGGGGTGGGTCCAACGCAAGGGACAGTTTTGGTGGCAATGCTATAAGCTGCTTTTCCTTGCTGAATGTTTTGTAATATTGGACTCCAGTTTAAGGTGAACATCCTTCTAAGGATAAAAGTTGGATGCTCTACAAAGCTAATGGGAAGAGGTGGGTGCCCTTGGTGAAGGTGGTTGAGCACCGGAATTAGATGCCTTGTCTGCCAGCATGAGAGTGGTGAGACACTGGAATAGGTTGCCCAGGGAAGTTCTGGATGCCCCATCCCTGGAGGTGTTTAAGGCCAGGTTGGATGGGGCCTTGGGTAACCTGATCCAGTGGGATGTCCCTTCCCATGGCAAGGAGGTTGGAACTAGATGATCTTTGGGGTCCCTTCCAACCCTAACTATTCTATGATTCTATGACTGTCAAGGCATAAGCAAAACTAGAACCCACTAAACCCAGAAAGAATCCCTTGTACTTGTGCAAAGAGGTAAATTCCTCCAGTTCAAAGAAAATTTGATGTGTTATTAGAAGATTAATATATTCTTTGTGACTATGATGGAGCCACTGGTCTGGAGTCAATTTTCAGATCAACAGACCTTGTTCACTGGTTATTTGCTAGATGATGAAGGCTTCTCTAAAGCAACAGTAAAGAGCTTTTTGTGTCCCTCAATCTGACTCACAATTTATAAATAATAGCTGTGTTTACAAGTCAACCATGACAAAACTCTCCTGGGTAAGAGAGTGCCTAAACAGAGACAGTTTAATTGCTTCTTACTCAATATTTGGTAGGCAACAAAGGCCCATGCCAATGCCAGTGGAAATCAGTGTCTGTCTTCATGAGATGTTGGATTAGTTATCTGATTTGACCACTTTGCACAAAGAATTTTATTTTTATGCTGGAAAACTTGTGTGGGAAAGCTTTGTAAGTTATCTATAAACTCCAGTCGTTGGCGTGCAGTAATGTAGCCTGAATCATGTGGGCCTCTCCCCAGGCAAACTCACACACTGGAGAATTTAAAAACAAAATTTTATCTTCTATATCACAGCTTGAACTTCTCACAGGCAAAGGCATATTTAATTTTATATCCATGGTTTCCCACTGGTTAATGTTTGGTCTGTTATTAATGACCTCACTGTACAGGCTGCCCGTGGTCAGCCCTGGGCTGGAGACAAGGAGATGCCCTTCATGGGGAAGCGTGTGTGCAGAGTCATTTTTGAATGCTGGCATGGAGGAGTGTGCACCTCTTGGAGTACTAATCCCACCTTGGAAAGACCGATAGTTTAATTTAAACCCATCCTGATGGAGATGCCATGGTGGGAAGAGGATCTCTTGTACCTCAAACAGTGAGGAAGGTCATTGCAAACCTGCTGGGGAGAATGGACTCGGGTCTGAAATAGGAGAAATACATGATATGTTCATTTCTTACACAAGAATCCTTGTAGTAAAGTATTTACTGAAAGGCAGCATGAGTGCAAACAACTAATTGTAAAGGTTGAGTGATTATTTTCTAGTTTTCATTTTGAACTAGATGGTGAAATGTTTACATCTCCTATAGATATGATTGATGTGGAGAGCAAACAAGAAAAAAATCCTTTACTGGGTCAACAGGTTACTTAGAAATGTGTGGAAAGGTTAATCCCAAAGCTTCTGTCCTTCTTAAGTGACCATTGTTATTTATGTATTCATAACCCTGGAAAAATCATAAAGACCTTTCCCCCCACTCCAGGAAGTTATACTCATGCATTTACCTGTTACAAATGACTAACTAAAGTAATCCACAATTTTTATGACCTCTCACTGCACTTTCAAATTAGTTTTTTTTTTTCTTTGTGAGAGGTTGGTGAGGTATTACTTTCTGCTCAGGTGTAACTGAAATCCTGGGTCATCCATTCGAGAATGTTGTTGCCTGCAAGATATTAATTGCTTCTCAAACCTTAGAACTACTCCAACTTCCAAAGGTTAATGGAGCAGAGAGATTTAGGACATGTTCCTAACCACACAGGTTATCCTCCCTTCCAGAAATATGACACTCACTGGAGATGGGTCATTCATTTTTATTGTTTAAAATTTAATGAAGCGTGGCATTTATAATCTGCTGGCTGGGAGCATCTTAATTGTCAAAAAAGAGGCCACAATATGCACTGCTATATGGCTGTTAGCACATCCATCCTCGTCCTCATTCTCTGGAAACTGGCCACAGAGCATGTGGTTACCCTGTAGGGGCAAGCCTGGTGTGCCCAGCCGGGACACTGGTGCCCAGAGCCCTTTCAGGGATGGGTGGTTTGCAGAGGCACTGGGGGATGCAGAAGCTAGACTGACACGAGGAGCTTAAAACATGCAATAAGAGAACATGCCACCCAGTTGGCAGCAGTGAGAAGTAATTGGTTCAGCTCTGCAGGTTGTGAATGCCATGGGGTTTGTGCTTTGTTTATGAATAGAATCCATCAGAATCGATGTTTCAGAAGCTCCCAAGCTTTCTTGGCATAGCCTCAAACCGAACAGTAGCATGCTCTGGGTTACATTACACTTGGCTGACACAAGCTTTCTTTTCTGTGGTGTAAAATATACTCAGCTGAAATTTGGAGTGAAATGTTAGTTTCTTTAAATACCAGTAGGCCAGGACCCTTGAACTCTGTGCCAGATGACACTATTGAACAGCAACAACAAATTCCTCATGTGAACTTCATTATCCACTCCTAATTTTCAGTAGTTATCTAAATTTCATCTACCATAAACCCTTGGCAAAACAGCTCCTAAATTTTGATAAATATTGAATAAGCCTTAGGATTTACAAGGCAGATGCATGAGGGTCCCTTTGTCCCTCCCACACATATTGTGGGCTCTGGTATTTTAAAAATATTTGCACAGGTTGTGTGTGAGCATTGTCTGTGGACACCTACAGCATGGATAACCTCCAGCTTCTCCTCTTTGTCTTGCACAAATGGATGCAGTAGTTTGGCTTATCAGGTTCTCCAGCCCACTAGGTACTGAAAATACAACTGAGGAGGTCTAAATCTGTTTAGCATCCGTTCAGAACCATGTCTCTTTACCCCAGTCAAGGTTTTGACTAAGAAATATGATCAGTGTTCTGTGCAAAAGAGCATAAATACTTGTGGATTTCTGGTGTGTGTCAGTGAGGTCAGATACTTTAATAGCTTGACATTTTGATATAAAAATTTAATATGTGTTGTTGTTATAACAGGCTGTATTAAAAACAATGATGAGAGATATTTTCAGAATTATATGGAAAACAAAAAAAAAGAAAAAAAAATTGTTTGGGAGAGGTCCATGCAAGCATTGAACTTGAGTTGCTATCCCAGGGAAAGCAGTCAAATTCCATGCAGAGGCAGGTGACATCCAGACTTTTTTCTTTCCTTTAAAGATGATAAATACTGCCTTCAAATCCATCAGTGATTTTTTTTTTCCTCGGGACCTAGTAGTAAACTTAAAGTTTTGATCTTGCAGAATAGGCTGTCCAGTGTTTGAGTCCAGAGTCATTCCACCCCAGACTGCTTTGCTTTCAGGCCTGGTTCTAACAATCTTGAGATAGTGGCAAGACATTTTCTTTTATTATTCAGTAAATCTCAAGAATATTCAGTGGAGTCTTACTTTGTAAAATTAATTTTAAAATTTGGGGGGTTGTGGGTTTTTTTAAATGTCTTTAAATTTCTCAATTCTGAGTGTGCTCAACTTTTCCACTCAAAAATAGAAGGCTCCAGTTTCTTACCTCTGGTTTCTCAGTAGGACTTATAAGGACCACAGCAGTAGCTCTACAAGTTGTCAGTCTCATGAGCATTTCCCACCACTTCAATGATAAACATGTACTGGCAGCACTGTCTGAGTTTTATGTTCTGTAGCAGTTTACCTTCTGCACTGTTGCCAAGTATCTTAAAAGATTCAGGATCACTCTGAGATTATATATCTGTTGTAATAAATATGGTGTTTAAGGAAACTCCCAAGGAACTGGATTAGCATTGCAATTTTAATAGAGATCTACCAGAAGAGCTGCTGGGGGGTATCCTGGCCACCCAAGGACAGTTGAGCACCACACTGTAAAATACGAAGGAGGAGATTTTACATCTTCATCAGAGTGCTATTGAGGATGAAATTATTTCAATACCTAGGACAAATAGTAAGTGGAAGGCCAGTTGATAAAGAGATAAAGAGCACCCTAAAGGTCAACACATCTTACTGTGGAGCCAAGAAGAAAGCAGATGAAAGAAATAGGCATGCTGAAGAGTGGGGCATTTGCAGGCTCCTGATACAATGTGGGCTGTCCCAGAAAGGGTCATCGGGCACTGGAACAGGCTGCCCAGGGAGGTGGTTGAGTCACCATCCCTGGACGTGTTTAAAAGATGGGTAGACAAGGTTCTCGGGGACATGGTTTAGGGGCAGATAGGAATGGTTGGACTCAATGATCCAAGAGGTCTTTTTTCCAGCCTGTTGATTCTATGATTCCGAGATACAGCTGCTTAAAACACCGTCCCGTCAGGCTAGTAAAGGGCTATAGACATCACAAGAAGAGAACAGCTGTTTAACAGAATTTCTTCACTACTGCATTTGGATTAATTGAACCCTGTGCAAGGCCTTATCAGGAAGACCTGTCAGCAAAGAATTCCAATAATCCAATCAGGAGGTCACGAGTGCAAGAATAAGTATCTACAAATCGGATTGAGGGAGCCAAACCTGAAGCCAAGCAATATTCCAGAGATGACAGAATAGATGATTTCACCACATTGCTGATGTAATTAATGGAGATTGATAAATGCATCACAGCACCCTGTTTTGTTTGTTGTGCTGGAAAGGTGATAATCCAAAATCCTGATTAAAAAGGCAACAAAACAAAACAAGACGTGTTAATTGGATGATAATAGTAGCTAAACAATCACTTACATCTGTCATGTTAAGTCTATGTGTTGTTATGAATATCAAGTATTTTTAAGCAGACGTCCGACGTTAACCACCAGTTAAGTACAAAACTGGTTCATAACTGAGTAAAATGAATTAGAGGTTGTTTTAAAGATGTAGCAATTTGTCACAGGACGGGTTGTGTCAAACTTTTGCCTAAAATCAACTATTCTGCAGTTCAGATACTCAGGAATATCTTCAGTATCAAACTGCTCTTGGGAAGAAATATTTCAAGTGGATGACTCAAACCTTAGTCACTTCTTGTGTATTTCCTATTTTATCAGAAAAGTCTCTTAGCCTGAGCTGTCTTATGTACAATTAAAGCTATCTATAATATAATGAAAGACACTAAGTCTAACTTTCACCCTGGCTTCACATGTCAGTCTATTTAAGTAAGGTTGGTTTGGATTTTTTTTTTTTTTTTTTTATAGCAAAGGATAGTCACAAACAGAGAAATGCAATTGGTGCTCAAGACTGGGTCTTGACTAGGACAAGCATTGTAAAAGTGTGTATAATTTTTACCACATATCTTGGCCCAGTTGAAAGCTGGTATTTGACTAGGACAGACGTGGGGACTTCTGCCTTTCCAAATGGAGGGTGTTTATGAGAGTTCTCATTCAGAGCAACTTTAGGGCCATGAATTAGTAATATGAAAGATAACGCCATGAGAATCACTGTGATTAGGTCTTCCCTAGCTCTTGCTGAAGAAGTATAAAGTACTGTTCATCAATTTTCTGACTAACAATGCAGAGACAACATATATATATGTCTATATAGTCTTTGTTTTATCTCTGTTTCTGTGTTACAATATAGTAAAATCAGCATATGCCAATAAAACAAAATAAACAGAAGATGAGAACAAGTGATATATGCTAAGTTCAACCTCCCTTACACTGGAATGACTGAGAATAACTTTGTGATTTAACCCAGTGTGACTGAGAGTTGATTTGGTCTATTGCTGACTGCATAAATGCTTTCCTGGTCCAAGAGATGCTCCTCTATTGTAAAACCTTGTATTTCTAACCTTTAACTTCTTACCAAGAGTACTGTCCATTGCTTTTACATCATTATCTGAGTTTGAATACCTCTCATCTGAGCTTGTTCTTCCTTAATCTTTAAACCTTGCTTAGTGCTACCTTCATACTTAATCATTCTCTTGCTTTGCAAAGCACTTGGGGATCATTCCGATGATAAATTTCAGCTTCATCAGCCACTGTCTCGCATATGCTCTGCAGTCAGACTGCAACTGCTTGTCCCTATAGGTCCTAGGGTAAAGTTAATATTAAAGAGTGGCTACTGGCATATACAAGCGTCCTGGACTTTGTTGTCAAAGGGCAACTGATGTCCCACATTGTCTGAATGGATATCTAAGGAATTTCAGTGACAGAAATCAACTTTCCCCCCTTGATGAAATAGCAGTGTATCTGTGTTTTCATAGCCAGCCGCCAAACTTGTCCTGACGGTTGTGTTCCATCCAGTACTACAGTCATGCCCATAGGTATGGTGACCGAGGGTTTGACAGTACAGTAGGACCTCCACTTGTCTTCCTAGGATTCCCCATGAGCATCAGAGGTGCTTCTGTGTGTGTCACGTATAAAGCTGTGTGGTTAATTACACTTATATACTTGCCTGATGATTTAGCATAAATGGCAGTCAAATTTAAAATGTCCTTTTACATGTCAACAAAAATGGATAAAAGAAAATAATCTTGGTTTTGGTATATGATTAACCTGTGGAATTTACTGCAGTAGGATATTACTGAGGCAAATAGTTTAGTAGGATTTAGGGATTAGACACATGAATCAGAAGAGCATTTACTAGTTACCTTCTCTAGATTTTAGAAGCGTAATTTTTTCCTGGAGCAATTCGATACACACAGTCAGCAAACGATCACTGCCATAAGGACAGGCAACGTCTTCCCCAGCCCATGGCTCCCAGCAGGTCCCCAAGACAAAGTTCTTCCTTCCTGGAGAAGGAAAAGGTATCAACAGGGTTGTCAATCAGGACAAAATACTGTACTGAATGCACAACTGCTCTCTTCTGTTGAGGGACTCTTTTTTTTTTTTTCCTGTGGGCCAGGTCAAGACTATTTCACGCCTTCGGCAGCGTGGGGCTTTGCCCTCCCACCTTTTTTATTCCTTTCTTAATTTCAGAAAGCCTGACAGTGTGGCCAATGCCCTTCCGCAACGATCATTACAACTAATGGACAAGCCTATTTATTATAAAGTCTGTTAAAGTGTAGTTAACAAGCCCTGATTTCTATTTAACTGTCACTCTGTAACCTGCTTGAGAGCAGATCTGCGCTCTAAACATAATCACCTCTTAATGCTTCTTATTTATTTATTTAGAGGCAGTATAAACACCATAGGCCAGACCCTCTGCTGATACATCGGTGTGCCTCCAGCAGCCGGGATCTGTTGAAATCAATGGGGCTTTGCTGATTTACATCCCCTGAGAAATCTCCATGTAAAATAAATTCCAGCCAGGAGGTAGGAGATATATGTATAAGGCAGATAAATTGGTGTGTTTGTATGACACACAGACATTTCAGGGTCAATAGTATGTACAGAAATCAGAGTTCCTTTAAAAGAAAACTTGACTAATCCAGCTTATTAAACCTGATTTATGTTTGTTAAAAAACAGTCAGGTGACAACTAACTGATGCATATCTTTATTTGCTTTGGGGTAATCCTGCATTTTTGTTTTGCACTGGTAGATATGATGTTTCACTGTTGTAAGGTCAGAGTCTAATTTCAGATGTCACAAGAAAGGTAGTGTACGAAGCAGCACAGCGCTGCTTTGTGTGCATGCAAAGTAAAAAACAGATATTTTGCAACACTGAACTCCTCAGCCGTCACAGTAGCTCTAAACTGCCCTGTCAACCTTAAAAGCAACAAAATACCTTTAAATCAAGAAGTTGCAAAACACTTTTCAAACTGTCATTCCAGCCAGCCAAGTTTTTAATAAATTGCAATCGCCCTATTTTTTTCCTCTTGTTGAGGTTAGTCTTCAAAAAACTGTGCAGTTTTTGCTCCAAGTGGAATGAATATGCATCCAATTTCCCGGGGCCACAGTCCATAGCGTGTGCACAACTGGAAGCTGGATTAAGCTGAACTAGGTGGATTTCTATTAAGGAATGTGTTAGTGTTGTATATTTTAAGTTCACAATTTTAACTAATTCATGTCTCTGCCACTTTTCCTCCTCCCCAGGATGAAAGAAAAAAACAAAACTTTCAACACAATTATTTTTGTGGGTTTTAGTGATGTAGCCTTGTCCTTTAAGACATGACTACTGTACTTTGACTTATTATAATGCTGTGCCATGAAACACCTCATAAAAATAATGTTATTTCCTTTGCTTTCTTCTAAACCTTTACAAGAAAATTGCTTTCAGTCTGCTTAAATCCTGTTACTTTTCATAACAACCTCTTACAAATAAAAATAGCGTAGTTAACTAGGTTAATATGAACAAATCAGAAAAATAAGGTAAATGTTTAATTCCCACCCCCCACCCCCCATTTTGTTTATTGCTTTGTCATTTACCCAAAGTTGGAAGAAGAAAAAAAAAAAAGTAATTGGATGTTTTATAATTTGTGACCATTTAAAAGAATAAATGACCTGAATCAAAGGTCAAAGCCTTTGTGCTTTCTGCAGTGGAAAGGTTTCTGTTTTGTTTTCCCCTGAATCTTTTTATACTAGGGAAAAAAAAAAAAGAAAAAAATTAAAGCAGACTAAAATAAAAATCTCCCTTGTGCATATTCATGCAGAAGATGATTCCTAAAAGAACTTTACAGCTTCTGATTTAACTGCCTTTTCCCTTAAAGCTTGCAAATATCAACAACATTCCTGCACACTGTAATCAAATACTTTCCCAAAAAGCCATGGAATGTGCCATAATTTGTCAAAGATCCTCACTGACAAGTTTTTAGTAAAGTCCACTACAGCAAACCCTCCTCGGCCCCCTTGACCCACGTAGCAAGAGACCTTTGACCCTATTTGGGCCTCTTTTATGAGCTTCTTTCACTCTGACCAGATGGCTAAACTATCAAAGGTTTTTATGAGTAAAAACTGCTTTTCAAACTCACAAGTTGTATATTTCTCTCCATGTTAATGTGAACTATCAACCCAAAGGCTTTAAATTGAAAACACAAAAGGTGCTGTGCAGCTGCTGGCTCTGCAGCAGCACCTCGCATTGTGCGGGCTGGGTGGGGATGTTTGCAGAGTAAACAGCTGATGTCCAGATGAAGACAGTTTAAGGCCAAATAGTTTTGAAAAAAACACCCATCGAAACCCTAATAAATTATTTTTCCCCAGGATGTTGTTTTGAGCCTCTAAGGTGGCACATTCACATATTCATTCATAGATCCCCCCTGCCCACCCTCTCTCTTCTGTGTGGAGAACGCTACCCACAGTGGCAAATTAGGACTAATTAAAACAAATTGTGTCAGAAACAAAAATAGAGAGATTACAGACTTCTCAATCAGTTTGAATTTCAATGCAAACATCTCTGAACACCTGGACATCACTTTCTTGTAGCCAACGGAGCTGTCTTGTTCCTTGCTGCCACCGTGCTGTCCAAGTGCCACCGGGCAGGATTTTTTTGTCCAAGATCATCACAGAGGTTTGTTCTTACTGTACAGTTCATCCGTTCCACATTTTTTTCTTTACAGATAAATTCAGTAGTGTTTTTTTTTTTAAACTGTCACATCCTCTTGTATATGTATAAATATCTTTACATAAACTTAATATACTAAATATATTTCAGAGCGTTTGATCTTCCTATTTTTAACAGAAATTTTTAAAAAAATCATATTGAGATGCTATAAATCAAAGAGATTAATAAAGAAAAATAATACCCTCAAAGGCTTCCCCAGGAAAGCTCAGGAATATAATCTGCTCTTCCTCTTTCTCACAAGTTTCAACAGCTCTTTTTTAACCCTTCACATCCTGGCATGCCATTTTCTCAATGGTGTATTTGTTTCATTAATGGAAAATTATATTGTCAGAGTTGCAGAACTGCACATTTGAGAACAACTTGTGCTTAATAGTCTTAGCCAAATGACTCATATACAAGGTATTTATTTAATTCAGTTTGAAATTATGGTCTTAATTGGTTATGGGATTTTTTTAAGTCAGATGTGCTTTCTTCACACTTAAAATCACAAAAGGCTTTTGTTTGAAGAAAAACAGTGGTGTCCAAATAGGATAAAGGATAAATATTGGCAAGAAGTCTCTTTAGTAAAACCAGGGTGTCTGTTAACATCAGATCACACAGTCATCCATGAATTCCAAAATCACATAGGTCAGGTCTGTCTTCTCTTCAGCAGCTGTTCTGACCTACTGTACTTACAGCTGTCAGTCATACCAGCACATGTTACAAGTGAAGATAATGTACGTAAAAATAGATATAACAATACATCAATATTTCTCTTACCTCAGAAAAAAAATCAGCTTATTCTTACCTTCTGTCTAAAGCTTTTCACTTTCTCAGATTTCTTTACATGTGACTTGTTAATCCATCAGTCTTGTTTATCCAACCAGGTTTATTAATGACAAATGTTGCTGGCCTTGCTGAGTTATGACTGTAAACTGAAAGAATATGAGGGCCAAGGTGAAAAGGTGATTTCTTTATAACAGCTGTAATTTATCCTGGGCTTTGGCCAGGCCTTTGATTTTGGACTGGCCCTGGATATAGTATTCCTACTGATTGCATTAGAATAGCCCTCAGGGGTCATGCTGAATTCCAGGGCCCTGGAACCAGTTAGAAGAATGGAAGATGACCATATGTGCAGGGTTAGAGAATGATAATAAGGTGCAGCACAATACAAGCCCGGGTGTTGTGGAAATCCTCTGCTATGCCTTCTGTATGCTGTCATTCATATGAGCATTGCATAAGAAATGCATCCCAGCTTGGTCAGGAGGAGGAGAAAAGAAAGCAGGAAAAAAGAAATTAAGTCACTTAGTTAGTCCTTGGGTTCATTAAATGTCTCCTGCAATGAGAGGGTTTGAGTGTATCATGTTACTTCTGTTTAGATTTTGAAAGGATAGGAGAGACCAGTGCCATCTAAAGCAGCTTCAGCTATTGTTCTTTCTGAGTATCATTTCTTGTGCAAAAACCTTCTGATCCTTGTCCCACAAAGAGGGAAGAGATGGAGAATATGAGGGCCTCCTCTCTGGTTTTCACTTAGTTTACTAATCCTCGAGTCGGGTCACGCAGAGAGGCCTTGTCATGTTCTATTTCCAGCACTGGTTTCAGGGACAGGGTCTATGTCTGTCCAGTGGTGGTCTGTCCGTCTTGCCCAGTTGTGGTATCTGCAGCTGGGGGAGTCACCCAGGTGTAGGAGACCTCTCATCTGTTCCTGTTTCAGCCTGGGTGAATGGCTTATCTTAATCAGGAGTGAGTTCTCAGTCTTTCCTGTTGTAACTGTTCCACTTTTCATGCAATAATCAGAGTTTAAAATGAGAACAAGAATGCATATAATTTTCCTAACTAGGGGTTAGGGCACTCTCTTGGGGGAGATAAATGAGTATGGGGCTCTGCTTTAGCAAATATTTGCATTATTTTTATTAAGCAGTCACAGATAAGTTACCACAGGAACTTTCTTTGTCTTCTAATGTTCCACTCTCAACCATAAAATCATAAGAAATAGAGGAAACAGGAGGTCTGGGCTCACCTGCTCTCACATCAGCTGGATTTGCAACTTTGTAGGTGCAAACAGATGCTTATACTGCAATAATGTACAATTCAGTGATACATACTGCTATAGACAAGTTTTCACAGGTGCAAGATTGCCTTTGAAAAGAGATCAATCTTACCTCTTAAAGTAGTTTTATTAACTGTTGACAATTCCCATTATTTTTCAGGCATGGCTGATTACACTGTCACTTTTGGCAAATGCTAAAATAGCTCATGTTGTTTTCTGATTTCAAAGGCTTTGGAGAAGGCCAATACTGTACCTGAATTCTACAAAATACATCTGATATCTCAATAAGGGCAAAACTGTTAATTGTAGCAATACAGGTCTGGCTATCTGGCTGCACATAAAACTGCACCTAGTACTGCTAATCCTTATACCTGCAAACCTGTCACTAAGTGCTGAAACTGTGATTTGCAGCCAGACGTGCTGACCATGACTCAAGTGACCACTTTCACATGAAATCAGTACCATAGTCGGTCTGTATTAAGACAGGACAAGGCATTAGTTCTTCCTTGTGTGTGCACCTTTTGGCCTCTGCAGCGTTTCGTCACTATTACAATATATTAACTTATTAATGGTCCAGATTTTACCTAACGTCGATGTGAACCTACTCTTTGGAAGTTCTCACATTGTTTTTCTTATCAGGATGCATCTGAGTGTCTTCCAGCAGTGCAATAAGTGATGTGCCAAATAAACACGGTACACGTTGGTTCTCCTCTCTCGAAGGAAAAGCATGTGTGGTAGAATAGCTTGCTTTCAAGAGGGGAAGCTGGGATCTTTTGAGAGGTCGAAGGGGGAGAATGCACATTCATAAAGCACTTACTGCAGTGATATAACATACAAAGATATTCAGGCTTCTGGACAGTTGGTAAAAGAAATAAAAAAGCAAGCTACTGCCTACGTATCGCTCTAGCTGCTATTCTGGTCTTGTGATAGGTGTCAGTAAATTACAAGACAGAGATACGAGTGGGAGATCTGTGCTCTGAGAGGCATGCGATTGCGTGGGCAATTGCATACTTAATTTGCACAGGATGATGACTCCTTCAGCTCCTGGCTAAACAATTGCTCTTGCAATGTGCCAGTGGAGAAGTAAACAGCTGGGAGAATTGTTTGGGCCAAATGCTAGTGGTTCTGTGTTCTTCATGGCCAACATTTTAGTAAATACAGCCTTAAAGTCTTTCATGTTCAGATGGCAAAATTAACAGTAAGGCATCAGTCTTCATTGGCAGAAGCACTGTGAATTGTTTGAAGTTTCATTAATAAGTACAGAGAGGCTATGGGCATTCATCTCAAAAAACACTTTCAATTTCTAATGAAGGATACTAGAGCAAACAATAACTTTTATTCTTGTTTCTGTTCTCTCTTCCATATCATTATTTGCAGTGCTTATAGCCTAAGGGCAAGGGCATAAGTTACACCTGAGTATTTGGGGAGTGGGGACAGAATGGTCCTGCTAGAAATGCTGGGCAGGAAACATGTATAGCTCATCTTTTTTTAAGAAAAAAAAAAATCTTAACGAGAACTGAAATTGTTAAGTGACTTCACTTTTGCAGCAATTCTTAGCATAACTAGAGGTAGCAGTGCTTTGCCATAATGCAGCTATGTTCCCAAACCCTCGCACCACTACGGCATAAACAAAAAAATACCTGAACAAGAGCAGGCCAGAAGGGGGATGTTGAAGCTGCAGTATGTCAGGACAAAGAGCGTTGACTGACAGATTCTTGCAGGTCTGGCTAGTGCAGTTCAAGAAGTTCCTGCCTGCCATTGTTTACTACTGAGTCTGAGTTGGTGATAACTAGTTGAGAGGTGGGAGCAAACAAACAAGGGTGATAACTTCTTAAATTGTTCCAGGTAGATCCTTTTGCAAAGTGTCAGCCTGCATCCTGGTGTGTGCTCAGAATATTGAGACAGTAGTTTGTTTGGCCAAAATTTTGGAGCTACTAATTTAAGCACAGACATTAAAAAGAACAATAATAAGATTGGATTTCTCAGTTTGGGTCCAAGGAGGGTTGGGCAGAGCACTGAAAGGAATGAAATGAAATGAAACCCCTTCACAGGTAACTGCACCTTGGGCTCACATAATGCAAAGCTGTTGTTTTATCTTCACATCTGACGTGCCACTGGCCTTATTTGCAGAAAGCTGACCTTGTGTCAAACAAGAAGATCGGGCTGACATTTTCTATTTCTGGAAATGATTAATCTGTTTATAAAAAGTTCTGTTAAGAAAAGCCTTGACGTTTCCTTCTACATTTTAATTGATTTCTTAGAGATTGAGTTACGTTTTCCATTTGTTAGAAGATGTAGAACTTGCTATTCAAAGAAACGTTTATCCCAGTGCTCTGGCACTCATGATGACTGGACAGTTGTCCTCTTATGGGCTGCTTACCCTGAGCAGCCCGTTTGTCTCAGCACCATGACACACCTCTCCATAATCAACAGAAGCTATTGGGTCCTAAATGTGTTTGAAAACTTAGTAGTGAGATACTAGCAAAAAACATTCTCATAGAATAACCAGGTTGGAAGAGACCCACCGGATCATCGAGTCCAACCATTCCTATCAAACACTAAACCATGCCCCTTAGCTCCTCGTACACCCGTGCCTCATCCTCCAGACTATTACAAACCCCGGTCACCACTAGATCTCCCGAGCCACATCCCCTACAGGGAAGATCATCTCTGTCTGAGGGCTGCAGGCCTGTGTAAGGAATAGAGCTCTTGCAGATTTTGTGAGCAACTCTGACTGCATTTTTACCTTATATGCAGGCTAGATAATAATCACATCTCGAAAGCCGTGCATTGCCTTCTTTGCCCCACAGAATGGCAGTGTGGGTTCTCTTCAAATCTCTTTGCATTCCATTTCTTTTCAGTCTTTTCTGAGCTTTAAATACTCTCAGGATCAATTAGGCTCAGATCAGATACAGTCATATTTCCCCTTCTTTTAGCATTCCAGTTCCCAGCTGAATCTGATAAGCAGATCAGTCACTGCTATGTCAGCAAAGAAGAGCAATGTTGTACCTTTATAATTGTCATCATTACCCAACACACCCATGCAGAGCAAGCTGTGAGGAATGCAGGTTTTCATGCTTTATCAGCTGTAACTAAACATCTGGTTACAAAAAAAAAGATGAATCACTCAAAGTTAATGAAGGTTATGATTTCATATAATCCTTTTCAAGCAAAACAAATTCCATTGGCAGAATATAATAGATTAACCATGGAACTGAATCAGTTGAATTTTTAACATCGCTGTTATTTACAGCCCATCCGTTTCCCATTCTAAACTCAAATTTTGTTTTGTCATTGCCAGCAGGGCTTTTGCATTTCTTTTTAAAAGCACTCCAAAATGCCTTCTTTTTGCAGTTTCCGAGAAAATTAACCACTACTCTAGCTCTGAGTTCAAACAAATTAATTCATATTGCATTAATGAAATGTTAACAAATGGGAAAAAAAACCCCATATATTCTTTAAATGTAGATACTTTATGCATTGATGTGGGGTCAAGCTGCATCAGTACAGTAACACAGCCTTCTATGGCTTTTCTCATCATTAGATCTTAAATATTTCACATACAGTAGGAAGATGTTAGCAATGCCCTGCCAGGATGAGGAAGGAAGTCTTAATTTCCTCTCCGTGGACAGAAGGAACTGCAGTGTGTGCAGTGCTGCTGCCAGTGGTGGGAAGAGCTGAAGCTCACGGTGCTGTGTTAGACAGGAGGACATCATCCCCTAAAGACAAAAGGTCTCTGAGCCAAACACCACCCTGCTCCTCAGCCAGGAGCTCAGGAATCATCACAGCCTGTTTTACTCCACACAACTCCCTGGCCTCATCAGTTTAGCTTGGTTTCCCAGGGAATTGAGGGTTACGTGATTGTACTCCCTATGCCTTTGTCCATGTGTCCCCACCTCCCTCATCCCTCTCACTGCTGCAAGAAATTGTCCAATTTCAACTAAATGTGAGATCAATTTCCCAAGGTTTCTGTGTGCGCAGTGGTGGGAAGGAGATAACTCCCTGGTGTGCTGATGGACACAGGAGCTGCTGCCTGGGTTTTCTTTGACAGAAATAGGAGAAGCCGTGCAGGGAAAAAGCAATGGAAAAACACCTGTATTCCCTGTTTTTGTTTTTCTTTTGTATTTGGTTTGTGGCATTGTAACGTTTTGAGCGCTGGAGTAGGGAAGAAAAAGCAAAAGGCTGAGTAACTACTGACCAAACCTACTCTCTGACTCTGCCCTGTAATTCCATTCTCAGCCATCGAGTCCCTGTCCAGGAGGAGCTGGGAACAGACATTTGTCCAGACATCTATCCTTACTTTTATTGAGTAAAAAGAGATTTGTGTGAGAAGGAGGCAGGTGATTGTGGAGAAGTGTGGTACACCATCAAGGAAAAAAATCCTGTGAATGCACAAACACTGCTGAGAAGCCAAGGGCACCCTGATACTACATCTAGCTCATCAAGCTGTCAGCAGAAATAGTGAGGCATAGACTAGTAAATGATGGAGTTTCTCTTTGCTACCCATTACAAAGAGGGAAGGGAGGAAAATATTTCATGCTGGTGCTCTCTAAGAGATGGCTGAAATTGGTAAAAGAGCAGGAGAGGACAGGCACTGAACAAATTTTCCTGGTAAACAGGTGACAGAATTCTGGGAGGCGTGGCAGTGGAAAAATGTTTTAATGCTTTAATGAAACCTCTGACTTTTATTCACTATCAAATCATGATTTACCTAAATGTAACTTAGACTATTAATTTAACTTTTAAAAGGAGAACTAAAAAAACCTGTCTGTTTTTTAAGAATGCTGCTCTCTGCACCCTTGAGTCTGGGATTTAGCAGACTAATGGGATCAGTCATCCCCTGCTTAAATACATCCGGGACCACGTTCACAGGAATGTCGTTGTTTGTGTCCACATTGCTCTGCCATCCTCTTTTTAATATCTCCAAAAATAAGTGAAGATCACGGCAACTGCAGATGGTGCCAGCTCTTGCTTGGAAGGCCATGCCACCCTGGCTCCCATCTCGCTGGCTCATGTCCCAGGAGGAACTGCTGTCCTTGACTTATCCCTCTAGCTCCTTCCAGGCTTGTGATTTAGTGACCCACGTGCAGTGTTCCCAAGCTCTTCCCTGCTCGTTGCTGGTGACAGTCTGAGGCATCGTCCCTGCCATCCCTGCCTCCCTGGGTAGCAGTCGGAGCGATGCGTTGGCTCCCAGTTTGTTACAGAAAACGCTTCCCGAGTCTTGACAAACTCAAGTCAGCTGAAACGACACATAATTTATGTTAAAAAAAAATTTAGCGTTGGATACACAGCAATTCAGCTTCTGACCCCTAGCAGTAAACTGAAACTGCTAAGCAGAGAAATCCCACTGGGGTCAGCTCTGTCCTCTTGTGCTGTGATATAGATCCAGGATAGTTTGCTTTAATGAATCTTAAGGACAGAATGAAGCCATTGAGCATTAACAGAAAATAATTGTTTAGTGGGGAAGTACAAAAATAAATGAATTCAGGATCTTTCTGGAAGTATCACATGAGCCACAAAACCTGGCATGCATTGACAGCGACCTTTTTGCTGGGCAAAGTCTCACATCCTCCCAAATAAACGCAGTTGTCTTCTCTGGGTAGCATAGATCTCTGACTTCTTTTACAAACCTTCTATGACTTATCTATTTTTGTTTTTTTCCCCAGCCGTTGTTGTAAAATCTGTTATCTTTAATGTATTACCCTGAAAAACAACACACCTTTGAGAAGGCCAGTGGACTGTGACATAATTAGTTGCAAAATGCACATCTAAAAGCTGTTTACTTCCTGTAACACTAGGATAACTACTAATGAATCACCAGCTCTGGGGATTCTCAGTTCGTAACTGGATACTCCACAAACTTCTTATCAGATCAACAATGATTTCTGTCAAAAAAGAGAAAAAAAAAAAGAAGTAAAAGAAAAAGTGGGGGTAGGCAGTTTTTTTCCCCTGAAACCAAGAGTTTAGTCTATATGCACCAATTCTAAAGCATTTTTAGCATGTCAGACAGAGTAGTCATGGTGAGTTTGAAGGGATAAGGGAAGATAAAGTGTATCAAAGCAGGATCTGACACTCGTGATGCTATGCAGACCTTTCTCTCTGAGAGCATCTCGCAGACTGGACTGACAGCAGGGATTAATCCATGCAATGGCAATAAACAATAGTTGAAGTGGGGTTGAGGCCTAACACCTGGATGTTATGTTACCATCAGTAAAGAAGCCTGTTTCATGCTGAGGATGAATATATATGATTCTGACACTGTCGCTTTCTCAGCGACAGGTAAGACTTCTCAAACCTCTTTTGTGAAAGTTTTTTTTTTTTCTTTTTGTATGTGAGAAAGCTGCAGGCTGTCCAATTCAAATTAAATGCTTTAGCATGTTTTGCATATGACCCTTGTTGCCAGGTATGAACAGCTTAAATGCATGGACAGACATTGCATGTTTCTCTATAGATGCCTATTTATTCTTTTTAAATTGGTCCTGCTAAATGAGAGGATGAAGCTTTTCCTTGCTGGACATTGACATCTCTAAGTTGTTGAGGTTATCCCGGTTTCCCACAGTGGGGACGTCCTCCCAGCAGCCCAGCGGTGCCCTTGGAGGGGTGAGCCCTGCGCCAGGAGCCACCGGGGCCATCGCATTGTCCTCAGCAGAACCTAGTTTGTCACATCCGCTGAAGCGTGCCGGCACCGCAGAGCGGGGAAGGGAGGGCAGCATGAGGAAATCTTCACTTATCGGCCTTTCTTTAGGGTTACCCTTTCTAGCAATAAACCTTGCCAAAAATTTAGGTAAAGAACTTGAAAGAACTTTAACGGACACAGAGAGCTTGAAACTTAACTATGCACCAAGTGGTTCTCAGGAAGTCGTAGTGCATCTAAACCTCTCTAGGAAGTTCACCGTGTGAGGGCTTTTTTCCATTTTTGACCTCATTTACTCTTGCGTATTATCTCTGACCGCTTCAGGGTCAGCCTATGTAGGTCAGGGATTCATTGACATAGATGTTCATCTCTCTTCTTTACAAGAAGAAAAAGGCAGGGGGGAGAAGAGAGAAAGTGGGTTGGACAGATTGACAGAGGGCCCCAACAGCCATGTTCAGAAAGTGATCTGGCAAGAGGACGTGAGAGCAGGCTTGAGAGGGGGCATGAAAGAAAAGAAAAATGCTTCAAGAGACCCTTTGGGCCAAGCAATGCAAAAACATATGTGAGAGATTTTACACTGATTTGGAAGTATTTCACCTTGGTCTTGCCAGTACAGTCTTGGTCTTACTAGCCTGAGAGCGAAGAGCTGGAGACATGGCATGCAGAATGCTCCAGCTCTCTCCCCTTCTTCACTCGGCAGACTCTCAATTGCTTTACAAGACAGACTTATCAGCCAGAAAAATTGTAGGCAGAAGTTTCTGTGGAGAAGCAGAAATGTTGTGTAAGGTTTTTCAGGGAAACACTGCCTCCTCTTGGATCTGTTTCTGCTTTGAGTATTTTGATTCAGATAAAGACGCATGTATCTGAAGGTGCCACAGCATTTGAAATCTCCACAGTAGGCACAGATATGGCCTTAAAAGGACTTGCTATTCTACAGCATGTTTTCCAGGCAACAGAAAGGAAGCTTATCACCTACAACGTGCTTTATGAGGCTGCTCAAATGACGGACTCTGGTCCACCTCCAGACTGCAATGATTTCCCAAATGTAGTTTCTCATGTAGTTAATTTCCTAGTCATTTGGCAATGAGCTGCCACTAATCGTGGCGATGGAGGTGGCACTCACTGTCTGGATGACCAACGAGACCTAGGCCTAGACATCTTCCAGCTAGATGGCTTTAGTAAAATTACTTGGAGAATCTAATTAGCCCATTCATGTACTAGGATGTGCCCTGAGAAAATCAAGGGAAGTGTGATGTAGTTGTAAACTCAAGCTCTGTTGCAAACAATTTGCGTTCAGCAGCACCAGACTGTATGTATTAAAGGTCCAATTACTAAGTCACTTGGCCAAGGTCAAGAAAGATTTTGTTTAGGAAAGCAAGAAAGTAAATCCAGATTTCCCAAAGCCATATGCTAACTCCATCCTGGCAGTTTGGATTCATTCACACTGAATAAAAACCAGGACTTAACAAGGGACAAGATCTCTTTTGGCCATAGCTATCAAGAGGTACAGATGGTTCTTCCACTTTCACCTGTCTGATTTAGCTCCTTATAACTACCCAGTCCTTCATCAAAAATAGCACAGGGAAATACCAAATGTGACTCCTCTGTGAACTAACTGTTCTGTCTGTGTCAGCTCCTGCAGAGACATTAATTTAAATAACTAGTTATGCCTTTTTTTTTACTTCTATCCCTTTCTCTGCCCAGACCGAGGTGTAACACAATTTTACTCCCTTCCTCTGCTAGTTGGCTGGTGTATTTAGATGTTACAGAAGAGATACCATACACATTGTAAGCTTGCAAGGGTCAAAGTCTGAGTTTGGTAACCAGTGAGGTATCTGAAATACAGAAATCAGTCTGTCTAATTCAGTCCCACTCATGTGTTACTGGAAGCCTTTCTGCTAAATTCAGGCTTACGATCAGCCTGTTAATGTTTACAATGTAGCTCTTTTGGAATAGATGGGAAGGATTTGCAAAGTGAATGTGCCTATAAAATCTCTTATTTACATGCATCATTTGAGTGATTGTGTGTGCAGAAGGACAATGACATGAGTTGTTTCCTATGCAGTGCATTCAGCAGTCTTTTTCATGCAGCAGCGTGGGCACAATGGGTTTTTAGGGGCATTCATCAGAGCTCTCCTCTGTAACCTGCCTCACAGAGTTTACAGCAACTTGATTTCAGAGAGTGCTAGACTTCCAGAGGTAAAAAAAATGCATCAAGCAAGGCTTGGAAATCTGGCCAGGTAGGGGATAACTGTAGCACTTGGGCAGCTGCTCAGCTTGGCAGATTCCCTGGAGTGCAGAGGAGTCCCATCCACTGCCCTCTGTCTGATGTTTGCACCTCTGCTCAGTCTTGCAGTATTTTTCCCCAGGTCCTTTAGGCATTTACAAACCTGTTTCAGGAAACAAAGGCCGTGCTTGGGAAGGGAATGTCGTTTCTGTGGTTATGAACAGGGAAACATCTGCTGGGCAAGACACATATTCAGCTACAATTAAGTTGGGAAGCAGGAGGAGGACCTGTTAGTGCGGGTTTTATCCTTGACTGTTGACCAAAACACATCCTAGCTTAGGTACCTATGTGTGCCTTCCTTCTCTCCCAGCCTTTGCTTGTCTTGTCCTTCCATGAGGACATGACATCAGCGGCTTTTTCTCGTTGATGTAGGCTGAACAGGGCTGAGCACACAGAAACCGTTCTGAAAACTCTGGAAGCTACTGCAATACAAATAATGTATTCACAATATTGGCTGAATGCATCGTGTAATAAAACCTTTAGGCTGAAGAACACTTAGCAGCAGAAGCATGCAAATCTTGCTCAGGACATTTTATATATAAGTTATTTCTTAATCCAATAATAATATCGCTTCAAAGGTCTACGATATCTTTTTATCTGAGTGTTCCTAACTGCTTCCAAAACATTAATTCCTAAAGTCTCACAACAGCACTGAAAGGTAGATACCCGCCCTGGTCACTTACATTCATTGAACTTCTATATTTTTTAAAAAGCAAACAAAATCTGCCTTCAGTTTTACTGGGTGATGAAACCTGCTTGTCCCTGCAACAGAAATTAAGCTTTTGCCAACAGCTGTTAACAGGAAGGTTGTGAAGTCCCTGACTTCCTAAACTGCGGAAATAGCTAAGAAGCAGCAGTACTCTGACATCTGAATTTTAATACACTAACCCCTTAGGAAGCTTATCAGAAGGGTAGGGGGAAGTATTTGTGCAAAATGCTTTTATTTGACTGTTCTCTTTCCATTCAAGAAAAGTAGTTGCCCTAACAATGGCATGAATCTAGTGTATCGGTGAGTTGTATCCCTTGAACTCCAACTTACAGAACAAAAGACTTCTAAGAAGCATCCATGCAGCAGATGTTTAGTTATCTGAAGTGTCAGAATGCCAATTAGATATTGAACATGGCAGGAGGAGGGTGGAGTTTCCAAAACAAATGAATGATGAATAGGAACAGTTCCCGAGTTTGGTCTAAAGTCCTGCTGTTCTTTTGTAAAATGATTTGTGGCAAATTTGTTTTGTCACTGAGGCATAGTTCCCCTTCAGGATTTAAGTGATTTTTATAATCATTTCAAGGAAACTTTCTTTTTTTAAAAAAAGGGGGGAAAAAAAGGAAAAAAAAAGAAAGAGAAAGAATATTAGGATAAAATGATGTATTGGTTATGAAGAACAAGCTTTAAAAGTGAACATGATTTAAAGATAATCCTGTCTTCCATGTGGTTCCCCCACAGTGAAATCCTAAACTTGCATTGAAATAGAAAGGAGATTCTTTTTTAGTGGGGCGTTGGGATCAAAACATGAATGAATTTAATGAAAATTGTTTGTTTCAGAGATTAAATTTTACATTTTATTGCTACTCAGTGTCAGGGTAATCGTGTATGTGGCAGCATCAAGGGAGTTAAAAAAATCAACTAGGTTACAAAACACCTCTATAACTGACTTGCATTTTTATTGTCATTGACCTCAGTAAATCATTGTTAAAAATTAATATAACATGGACCTTTTTAGTTCAGCATTTTATATTACATTGTTTAAAATAGTCATCTTTGACTTGCAAAATGATTGGTCTTGCTTAGTAGTCACATACAACTTGTAAATGTATGTAGGACAACTGATTCTGTGTGTGTCTCTGTCAAATAAGAATAATACCGGACAGTATAAAATACCAGGCAAAAACAGCAGAGAGGAAATTGGACTTGCATTGACTTAAATAAGCAAGTGCTGTGACAAAATTGTTTAGTTCTCTTTTGACCTTTTGAGGTCAGGTTTGACTATTTATGCTATCTCTTAATGCTCTACTTCTCCCTGCCTGGTAACAATTATGTGTTTATGCTGTTCTTTGCCTTCCCCGTTGGTATATTAAACAATCACTAATTACTGCATAAAAATATACAGTCCTATTTTGGAGCTTCCTGTAAACAACCATCTACTTCCAAATACCCTATTTAAACAGCTGAATTACAACTTGCATGGTTTAGCCATGTCGGCTGATTTGTTTAAAACAAAGGCATAAAATCCAAAATATTGAAAACTGGCATCAATTGTTTTTTCCATCCAGATATGGGATATATAGAGCGAAGAGAAAAAACTGTTTTGGGGAGGAGGGAATTGAATGATGTAGGTAGATTGAGATTTCATTTACAATAGTATTAACAGAGGAAAAGCTCAGCTGCACACAGTATTTTTAGAAATACTTTAAGTGTAGTATTTGGTCCTTTTTTTTTTTAGGTGAGATATTGTAAGGCAACTCTGTTACTGCCCTACATACAGCAATTCTTGTCAAATTCAGTGGAAAAGGTAACACCAATTAAAGGTCTCGGGGCTGTCTTTAAGAAATTGATGTTATAAAGTGCTGAGTGAGTTCTGTTGCTTTCAGAGCTTTCCCCATCCCCATTGACTTCTACAGATGTTACTTAATTCAAAAGACCACCAAGCCAAAGTGTAGCTAATTTGAAGTTGGGTGTTGATGCTTATATCTAGGTATTTGAGTGAAAGAAATACGATTGCTAAGATATTTCAAGGTTCTTTCTTCTCCTAGTCATCAGTTACCAAGTACTTTCAGAAAATTTCAATAACTTTTCGTGGAAAGTATCCAACCACTGTAAAACCTGCTTACTTTCTTTTTTTGTTTGTTTTAAATATATGTCCTCTCGTTCAATGCTGCAACTTCAAAATAATTCAGGCAATCTATTGTTGCTACCATGGAGAACCAGACTGAGCAATTCCACCCAACTCAGTATTTCAATGCATTTTAGTAAGGCTGTTAAGCACCAAAATAGGTCGTACACTTTGCTCACCTGGTTCTTTGTTGCAGTGCTTAAAAGCATTGAAGTCTTAAGGAATATTGTTTATGAATGCAAATTATTTTCTTGCAGTCTTAGTTAATGAAGTCTACTGCCAAACTGAATATTCCTTTAGATGAATTAGTTTGTGAAAATGGAAATGTGAGATGAATCATCAGCTTCCTGAGAAGATGTGATCTTTCTACTTTTACTTTTAAACATCTATGCAAGGGCAGATGGTTCAAAGTGAGAGTTAATCGTGTCTAGCTAGCTCAAACATGTCTCGTTTTCCAGTTAACTCCAGAAACAAATCACCATTGAAATCTAAACACATTTCTTGCTGTCTTGTACTGAAATTAAATCAACACTCTATCCTTTAATAGGTCCTCTTGATACTCCAGAAGCAGAGAGCAAAGCAATGTGACATGCATGCCCCAAATTAAGGATGCCAACATAAACTGACAGAATCTCTGCACTCGATGACGTTACAGTACGTAAAGCAGAGAAATGGGACAGGAAAGCCATTTTCCATGCTATTTCCTGATTTCCTGCTCTCTGCATTCCTGCACATAAACCTTTAATTCATTTCAGAATGCAAAGGTCATGACAAAAAGTCAGAGGATAAATATACCCTTCTGACAAACAGAAGGTTGACAGCAATTTTTACCAAAATGTTTCTAAGGCCAGGTGTTTCCCATACACTGTATTGAAATGTGTACCTCTTAATATTTTGTTAGTACTTGAACTATAAACACTCTTAAGCATTATGCTTGAAAATAATTTCGTGGTGGCAAGGCAGAAACATTCACATCTGTATTTGTGCAAGACCAGTGGTCACCAAAGCGATTTGGGGTTCCAGTGACACGGGACTGCATGATGTAAAACAAATATCCTGTTTAAACACAGTGAATGGCAATTCATGTAGCAATTCTGTATTTAATATTCTCTTATGATCGAGCAGTGTATTAGAGGTGTGCATAGGACGTGTGTGTTTGCAGGTATCAGCAAAGATTTGCTAAAATGTTTTCTCTGTCCTTTGCTGGAAGCAAACCAAGGCTTTGATGAAAAGGAATTATATACCTGATGAATATCAATGCCTGTATTATTGTGTGTCTAAAGGTCCATTCAGAATGAACTCTTCCAAACATGGGAATGATCTGTGTGTGCAGGAGTGCCAGAAAGCAAGCGTCATTTCATTTGTATATAGCTAACTTTTCTCTAGAAAAATTCTTAACTCCTCAACCTTCGTTCTGCTTGCAAAATGTCCATGGATTTAATTACACTTCCTTAAATTAATTTTTTGTAGCCAACTGCTACATTTGGAGCCAGTGAGTTTACTGGCAATATATTCTTCCCCTGATATCCAAATATAATTTCACTAAAAGCAACTGCAGGATATACTTTCTTCAGTCTTTATTTTTCTCCTTGTTTACAATTTCTGCTACTGTCTACATCTGCAAAGAACTAATGAAAAATTGGGTAAAATAATACCAAATCCAAATGAAGGAGAAGGGAGGAAGTAAAAGTCTGCTGAGATTGCATCACATGGCACAGAGCTACCAATCTCTTTTAGAGTATTTATCTCTACTGAGTTGCAGTGTAATGAAACATATTTAAAGGATAACGTGGGAATCTAGAATCATTATATTGCAATTATTTTTTTGTCATTTCTTGTTAGGAGAATAGATTTATTCTCATGGCATCTCTCAGTGATATTGCCCCTACTGTGAAACAGCTGCACAGCCACATGTGCGGTGTATCTTCCTTCCCTACTACCCCTACCCACCCGAGTTCCCTATATCTCATATACATATGCCCACACTTATATAAATACATCAGTGATTAGAGTTTACAGATGACTCACCGTTGACGGATTGCTGCAAAATAAAAAGAACAGATGACGGCTTCAGAGCATTGTGAATCATAAGATAAGATGAGCACAGGCAAAAACATTTATTACTGTAGTATAATTAATACTTGCTTAATATATAATTAATATATGGGCCATGGTGCAGGACAGGTACCAATACCCTATGCTGCTGAGGTTTGGAAAGAAAATGAGCTGAGCTTCAGGCTTCTCTGGGACAGCGTGGCCAAAACCAGTGATTTGACTTTTGGTTGCGAGTGAGGGAAGAGTTTTATCACCTGCTATACAAAAGGAAATAGAGGGCTCTTAAATTAAAACAGAAAATCTAATGGCTGGAAGCTGGCCAGAGCTAGGAATAAGGTGCAAACTTCTGACTGATGGAAGTTCATTGCTGAGATAATCTACAAGGGCTAAATAAAAGATGGCTCCTTACAGATATTTTTAAAATAAAAATGACTTAAAAGATATCTAAGTACTCTTACCATATTTTTTTTTTCCAGAGGGAGAGAAAGGCTTGGTCATTCAAATATAAATAGAATAGATCTTGCCTTTAAATAAATAGTGAAAATATGAGGACAGAAAGTCAGCCTTCCTTCTGCAACTGCAAGTTTTTGTATCGTACTTTCACTTGCATGAGGTGTGGGACTTGGCAATGAGCTGTTGGACCAAAAAAAATCTGGACTTCTAAGTAGAGATAGGGAATAGCAAAAAAATTGAGAGAAATTAGATGGGAAAAGAAAAAAAAAAAGCAGTTTATCCTTTTTTTTTTCCCCTCTATTTAGTTCCCTTTTCAGTCTTCTCAAGAGTGTATTTTTGTAATGTTATCCCCATGCTGAGAATTTACAGTCATGAGCAGGACTTAACTGAGAAACACAGAGAAAGGAAGGGTGGATGGCACTGAGGAGCTGTTATTGCTCAGATCAATGTTTCCTGCAATCCAAACCACTGTACTTTTCCTGAAATGAATTGATTACAGTTGTCTGGATGTCATTGGCTCCCTGGCATTAACCCTCCTAGCATCTTCCAAAGTGACTTCTCCCCTTGAAAAATTAAAGACTATTATGTACTTAGCCTCATACATTATATCTCCCAAGGGACATCTGTGCATTACTCTGCCTTATTTTGACAAGATTGCTTGTAGTAGCTGACCTACTCAAACACTTCCTGCAGAAGGTAAATCCTATGTCTAACTGCAGTCTGTTTCAAAATTGTTCAATAAAACCTGGAAAACACTACTAAAAAATAAAACAATCCTCTTTGCCCGTAACAATTATTATTATTTGCTTTAGAAGCCAACCTGGTTTCATCAGATCCCAAAGTTTGAAAGCAACCTTAAAAGACAACCCTCCTCCTCCCCCATCCCCCAAATAAAATGTGAAAGAGACAAATAGATTAGGGTCTTGTTTGCATATTGATAAGAAAAAGTACATTACATCAATGTAACCAAATATCTTATCACAGCCATTACAGACTTCAAGGTCTCTATTAATATGAGGGCAGGGAAAAACTTCAGTGTTGAAATCAGTTAATTAACAGGGTGGTTTTGGTCCTCTTCAGTTTTTATGATGTGATGTGAATTACTGTGCATTAAGCCCTCCTATCCTCTCAGATTATTCAGCTGACCTAAGGCTCCATAAATTCCTCATGTGTTTTAAAACAACTCACATACAGAAACATTTCCCCTGAATTGTAGCAAGAACATTCTCATCACTGTGAGACTGAACCTGATGTTTTGTCTCTGCTGTAAGGAAGACCTCACAGCATGTTATCACAGTAGTGGACTTTGATTATTAAAAGATATTCACCTAGTATGTGAGCCCAGATATACAGAGGTAACGTATATGATAAACTCCACAGGATAATGAGGTTCTTGCATGTTTCTGTCAGTTCTGAATGGACTCAAGTGACTGTAAAGCAGGCTATGCAGTGTTATTTTTATTTTGTTCCCTTGGTTGTCTTACTGCCTTAAATACAGAACATTGAATCATGATGTGATGGCTTGAAATGTGTTTCTCAAGTATTGAGTCAACTTCCGTGAAACTGGGAAAATTAGAAAGGGATAAGGTCTACTACAGCAGAATTTTCCTTTTTTTCCAACACTGCCTTCAGTGACTTGAGTTAAAATATTTGAGGGGTTGCAAGGACAGGGACTTCTTCAGGTGGTATTCTACAGCCTCCCTGCTGAGAGCTGGAAAATATTTTGTTTCCTTCAAAACATCTTGCCAGTTACGCCGACCCAAGTCCTCCAGGTTGTTCAGACTCACCTGGCCCCTCCCATGGCTGCCTGGCCAGCAGTGGAGACATTGCTTGGAGGTGGCCCCCGAGGTCTTCGTACGGCACGAAACTGATGGGAGATGTTTTTCTCACATTGGCAGAAACAGGCAAACTGAGCAGAGATGTCTAAGTTAGTCACTAAGAAAAGCCACCTTCCTGTGGCGACCATGTGCCTCCATAAGCAGTGTTGGTGTCTTGTATAACGAAGAAATCACTGCAACCTCTTTCCTAAAACATGGCATTTATAGAGGAATAACTCTAGAAGGGAAATTTCAGGTATTATTAGATCTCTACTGTGAGTTTGCTCTGGGTATGCAGTAATGCATGACAGCCATTCTCATTTTCTTACTGTTTGATGGCTTATTCTGAGACATTGATAGCCTCACTCTAACTACCATGTACCATATTTGTATTATTATTGTTGTAATTGGCAATATTATTAAGGAGTTTCTGGACTATTAAACAGCTTTCTTACTAGTGGAGAACTCCCTGGGACAGGACAAGTCAGACTGACCTTAGGGACCCTTGTTATTTCTAGGTACATAGTGCACGTTCCATCTTAAGCTGCCAGTTTCGCATCTTCCATCACCAGGAGTTACCAGCCTTTTTATTTTTTCATTCAAAGTGCCTGTAATACAAAACGCAGTCACTATCTGACCCCAAGCACCTCCGGAGCAATACGTAATTCAAAGATAGTTACAGGCTGGGAAACAGGTCTGCTGATGCACAAAACTAACAATGGGAATGCAAATCTGAGATTTTTTTAGGTACTACCTGCAAAACTGGCATGACAAGTTGGCATTTTTCATTACTGGAATTTGACAACTTAAACATACCAGTACAACAACACTGGTGAAAATCGTGCCAAGGGCCTGCTTACTGCAGAGCTTTTGTTCAGGCCCCAGAATGGTTGTAACTATGAATAAGCCCTGGTGTTTGCCCCTGGCAAACAGTAATTTATGTCCTTGACATAAACCTGCTACAAAGAAAGACAAAATAGATTTTCTTCCCCCCTTCTGTTGACTTCATTTGGGCATCTGCTTTCCTCTCTGCCTGGCCTTCGAGGCAGAGTTGTTGTACCAGTTGCTGTAACTTCATAAACTATTCTAGAGCTGATGAAAGTTGTTTGACACATATTCTGCAAGGAGAAAGGAGGTAAAATGGTATCTTAGTTACTGGAATAATCAGAGTGGAAAGATGGATCTTATCCTGGGCCACCATTTATCAGGAGTAACTGTGCTGCCACACATGGAAACCCAAAAAACGAGAACATCTCTTCTGCATCTAAATCAGGCCCAGGAAGCAGAACTGCATGGCACAAAAAAATGCTTTTGTGCAGTCATTTCTTAGAACAGAAACCCTATCCAGCAAATTCTTCTATTAATTTGTGCAATGCTATAAAGTAATGTCTGGTACTGTTTCTAGTATTGTAATTTCATTTCAAACTGCATTCAATTTATTTATCTCTAAGAAACATATCAGCTGTGCACAGCTCTGTTCCCACTGTCACCAGGGCTCAATGCAACAAATCATCTTCCGAAGGAATAAATTTAAATTTGCTTTACATATTAGTGTATTTCAGAAAATTATCATGTCAATGAAAATTCATTTTGCTGCGCAACTTATGTTGCTTCAGTTGTCTCAAAAAAAGTAATTGGGGTTCTGTCTCCCTCACAAACTCTTTAAAGGAAGTACTGAGTAATTCAAAAACAAAAATGCATGGGAACTCGCAATACACGAGTCTTCACAAGCTCAGGGATTGTATTCAGTGTAGATAAGTGTGTTTTTCCCAAATCTCTCAACCTCCTGACTCTGCAGCACTGGGACAGAAAATCTCATTTGAAAACAAAAACTTGCAATGATTGGTTTTGTTGTTTTATTTAAGTTTCATAACGTGTTTTAGATCCAGACCAAGTAGCTTTCTCTCATTACGTTTCAGAGCATGCATAAATGTGAAAGCAGGTTATACATGGGGTAAACCAGAGCTCACTGAAGTTATTAAAGCACGACAGCAATGACAGATTGTCTTCAGAAGGCTTTGGGATGGTGCTCTGACTTTTCAGACCTCCAGGGTAGGTTGGCAGTTTCACTTTGAAACTACATAGACATTTACCAGGGCAGTAAATGGGGAGGGAGAAGGGGGCTGCAAAATGTTGTTCTAGTTCAAACTACAGAAAACTGGAAGGGGGGGGACAAGGAGAGAAATCTCCAGTTCATTTCTACTTTCCTTTCCCTGCTGAGATCTTTATTATTTTTGGACAACTGCTCTGTGAGTCTTGGCATTGAAAGTCTGTAGGTCCAGGGAAGACCTCCAAGGAAGGCTGTGCCAGGATAAAGGTGACCAGTATTTCCTGCTCCTTCCTACCCAGCTGGGAGCTGCAATGAGAAAAGATGCGCAGTCTCCAAATCTCTTTTCCCTTTCCTAGAAACCATGAATATGGTTTCCACCTGGAACCTGTCCCACAAAGCAGCATCTCTCTCATTCAGCAGCTACTGGGGATTAAGGGACTGTATTAACACTTTCAGGATTTCTTTTTTTTGTTTGGAGGTTGAAGGGAATTAAGTTGCTTTGAGAAAGGAACTCCTAGATCTAGGATGTCACTGTTGCAAGGAGGAAGTTGTGAGTTTTGTTCAGCTCTTCATCCGACTTGGTTTTCCTGCCCAGCCACCTCAAAGGCTTCTGGTTTTATTCTCTTCTCTGGACAGTATAAGATTTTGGTCTCCTTTTTGTGCATTATCTTAGCTCAAGTGGTATAAACTGAGTGCAGCATTTCAATGCAGATACTATTTTATAATGTCAGGGATGATTTCTTTAAGTGTTGATTGTTGTCTGCCTGGACCAGCCACTGGGATCTGAACAATGACAAGTTTTGTGGTGTGATATTCAACACACAGTCTGTAAAGAGGCTGCTATCTAAGAAATGGTCAGACACAAAAGTATGCTTTGTGACCTTACTCCTTCCTCTTTTCTTCGCAAATTGGGTAACACAATGAAACTCAACTTGGGGCTTGCACTTTATCCACTTGTGATAGGTTTCCTATTTACAAATTACCCTTGAAAAATAATGAGGACAATGTAGGAGTGTTACAGGATGCAACACAAAGGAAACCTGCAAAATTGCACTCAGATAAAGGACAGAAGAATAGGGAAATGCAAAACTTTTCTATATTTAACAAGGATCTAGCTGAGAATGTAGAGAGCTAAAAGAAACCCTCAAACCTTATATCTCAGCTGTGAGGCACTGTCAGCATGTCCTTCCCGAAATACATATGAGTGAGGAGCTGTCTGGGGAACAGAGAGGCAATGTTTTCAGTTTCTTTTTTTTCCTTCCCCCCTCAGAAAATCCGGGACTCCAACCTGAATGATTGTTTCATGCTAAATAATATTAGCATTTAAATAGCCCAGCATTGTAGTTAACAACTGGGTGAGAGTAATGGGAGGATGGCAGTGCTGGGTTCACACCTCTGGCCCTGGCTGGGGACTGGGGCTGCCTCCTACCCTCAACTGTGTAAGAGGCGCAGCCCTTCTACTCGCTTTATTTCAGGTTTTGCAGGAATAATGAAGACCTAGCAGCAGCAATAAAAAGCTAAAATCCTAGGTTTTGCCTACAACTGCCTATAAGCCCATGCCTTCTGCTTGAAATATTACCCTGATCAAGTAACTCTCAACAAACTGCTTGAAAGACGTTTAAAAAATCTCTTTTTGTTTTATTTAATAAGCTTGACGTGCTTTCGTCTATAAGGAGATGGCATAGAATATGGGTATACTCAGGTGTCCTTATTGTCACAGTTGATATGTTGCCATGGAGGAAGGCTATTAATGAGAGGAAATTAAATTAGATCACCTCTGTGCGCATTTATCTGCACACGGCACAGCTTCGGTCTTAAGGAGAGGGAGCTCTTGTGGGAAAGCAATTAATAGATGCAGGTGCACATTAAAAAAAAATGCATTTCTTGTAGACCTCTGAAAGATGCAGATGGTATTCAGGCGAATGTTGCTCTTTGGCATGCTAATCACCAAATTTCACAGATACAAGGTGATTTATTTTGCTCAAATTTCATAATAAGCAAAATTTATTGTTTTTTCCAGAGTTGTCTTCAAAAGATAGCAGAGGTGCAGTTGTTTAAGGTAGAGGATGTAAATAATTTTCAGTTTATGTAGAAACCTGCTAAAGATATAAAAAACTTGTCTGATGCAGTGTCCCATAACAGCTTGTTGGATAAAAAGGAGACGTCCTAGTGCCACAAAATCCTGGGTTCTTGCAGCAGCCTAAGAGCGGTGAAAGGCAACATAGGTAAGATGAATGTGTGTGATTAGCTGGAAGAGAGAAGGCTGTACTTAAAAGAAAATGGATCTTCTGAAAGGACAAGAGGCCGCGGGAAGAAGGACTTGTGTGCCCACAGGAACTATCTGGCCCAGGTCCATAGAAATTAAGAAGATGAGACAACGATAAAATCTAAACCAGATCCTCAGTACTGACAGATTTGTTGGTGGGTTGGTTGCTTTTTTTCTTTCTGTCACATCTTTAGTAGCATGTCAGCCCATAATCTGTGAAGCACAAACCACTGGAAGAAGAATTAATCCTGTAAATGTACCAGTTAATGGGCTACAGCAGAAACCACCCCAGTGCCTGATGCTGCGAGCCAGATGTCTTGACCACTGCTGGGTGAGAAGTGTTGGGCAGTAACTGAGCACAAATCTGTGCATTCAGGTTTTTAGGCAGCATGGGTAGCAACCACCGAGGATACAGAGATTAAAATATCAAAGATTGTGGCAGTCATTTCTATAATTATGTATTTTCTAGATACTCAGCCCTCACTAGAGTCCAGTTTCACATGACACCTCGACTGGCTGGACAAGGAAAGTAGATGAAGTTTAACTTCAAGGAGGTCCCAGTGGGACCACTCCAGCACACGCTGGGACAACTAGCAGCTCATCACAGTCCCCTGCAAAACAGATTGGGAATTGGTGCAAGCAAAACTAACCTGGCATTAATAACAGTTTAAATATTGGTTTTTGTTGTTGAACTGTAGTTGCAGATTCCAAGGTCTGGGCTTTCACTGTACAGACTTGGATCTGAGCTCTCTCTACTGCTCCCGTTGGTCTTACAGGAGTTGCTTTTTATGCCAACTTGAAGGAGTTAAATTTGCTCCTGGGAAGGGTCCAGAGCCAGGGGTAGGTGGGCAGGAGCCTGTCCTGAAGAGCAGGACCCACCTCCCACAGCCTCTCATGAGTATGGCCATCACAGCCTATGGATTTCCCTCGGTTTGATTCAGTTAACGAGGAAGGGAGACTCATTATTAGCCTTTTGAAACTCTGACCAATCAATTTGGACTCCGTGACAATACCTAGAACTTATCTTGCTTCACAGGGTGAAAGATGAAATATCTTATAACTGTAGGTAATTGTCCTCAGTTTAAAAACAAGAAAATCAAACCCCAAGGTCGCCAGAACTACAAAGTCAGGTACAACACGAGGTATTATCTACATGTGGTAAAAATCCACATTATGAACCACAAACTCAGTAGGAAATGGCACAGAGTTTATTCTGGAAGTAAACTCAGTAGATTATAACAAAACAGTAATTCATGTCAGATACATAAATTACACTTTAACGATGTTTTAATAATTAACAAATATAATATGTCTGGTTGATTTAGGTACCTATGTCATCCTAAAAACTGATGGGATTTTTAAAATAAATTTTAGACTTCTAAATTTCTTGTAGTTAAGTAAATTTTCTTTAAAACAGCATACAGTATATTTTCTGAGGTTTTGCCACAAAGGAGAATTAATTAATGGCCACTTCTCTTTTTCTTCTCTGCCTAGTCATAATCCGGACTAAATCTGTACAATAAATTTTGCTTCTGGGCTGAAATCCTGTATGACAGGTTGCAGCCCAGAGCGAAATTTCAGCGATGAGCCACGTAAGCCCTGAAAATAGGAGCTGATAATGATAACAATCGCTGACAAACCTTTAACTATGCCTGTGCTAGTGTGTGTCACTATAATACAATTTCGTATGTTAAACAACAGATGTCAAACAGAAGAAAGGAAAGAGGCCTTTGCTTTTCTTCTGTTGTGGACCTTGTTCTTCCAAAGCAGCCATTTTTTCAGTTGCCATGACAGTGTTAATAGGAGTTTATCATTTTCCCATGCCTGCTGCATACTAATGAGGGATCAATTCATGAACGTTATCTGTAAGGCTAAGAAGGGTCCAGCACCACAATCTTTGGTGTATTCAGTGCATGGAACGGCACCTCCATCCGCGTCCTGGTGGCTGCAGCGCAGTTTCACGGGGAACAGAATTTTGCTGTTCACCTTTTATTCATCGCTGGTTTTTTTCATCGTATATGGGGATACGCAGCAGACAGAGCTGAGCAGACTGAGTGTAGTGACCAAAAAAAGTTTGATTTGTTTGATTTCTCCTGGGGAAAGCAGCTGTGAAATATTCACAGAGATAAGGGAATTGCTTCAGCTGCATCTCGCGGGGAAAGGAGAGATTTCTGTGGATTTGGCTTAACTTTGGGACCGGCAGACTTTTTATTTGGAGCATTTGGTTTTAGGCAGTCAGTGAAAAGGCAAATCACACCTTATGCAGGAAAGCACTGGGGCCTCAGATCAGGCGTTTCAGGGGTGTATTGTGTGCACTGGGAATGATCCTGCCCTCACCAACCATTTTCCTCAGCTCTGAGTGGTGAAAATAGATGAAGGAACTGAGATTAGAAACTGATTGGAGCACTGATGGAGGCATGATTAAAGGGAAGCTAAGCAGTTTTACTCTGAAAGTTAAAGAAAATATTGCAAGTTCCATGATAGAAAAATACAGTACAGCTTCATACACTAGAAAAACTTGATCCCAGGCACAGAGGGTTTTCCTCCTTACCAGTTCATCAGCTGCATTAGGAAATATGTTATTGGATTGGTAATTATTCATATTTGTGTTATGATTTATTATAGGTAGCAAATTGAGAGCAAAACAAGGGCTTACTTGAGCTCCACAGGACTTTTGAAAGACATGCTTGACTGCACTTATAATGCCGTTGATTCCTATATGTAAATCTTTCAGCCGTGTTCTTTGTTCTGCTTTTTGGGTTGGTTGTTTGGGATTTTTTTCTGATATAAAAGGCAAAAGAAATAAGGGCAGAGAGTTTTCCACTTTTTTCCACTGCAATAATTTTTTAAAAGAAATCTGAAGGCATTTTGGTCTCTTTTTTTTTTTTTTTTTTGGTTATTTGCAGTTGTTCTTTTATCATTATCTTCAGGAAGCAGCATTACCATGTTGCAGATAAGAGGCACATCCAGATGTGCATATCAAAGGATGAACAACTACTTATTAAGAAAAACTTCTTTTACCGAGCAAGGTTCAAAGGAATAGTAAAGTCTATGGCATAAGCGACAAAACTGTCTGGCAATTCTGTGCATTGTCAACCTAATGTGCAGAACTGGGGGAGAAAACATTTTCATCTAAAAGAAATGGTGGTGCAATGCATGGTGAAAGACGAAAAGGCATTCAGCTTAAAGAGCAAACACCCTTCTAAGCAGCAACAGTATCACTCATTCCTTTAATTCTTGTGCAATAAAATGTTGGTTTTTAAGGTTATTAAATATGCTTTTTTTTTGTAACCTATTTTTAATAAAAAGTTGCCACAGTATTTGAAGTTTTTCATGGCTATATCAAAATATTTTTATTGTACTCACTTTACCTATTCAGAATACGTACGATTTGGGGTGGAAGGACTCGTGTTCCCATTCGTATAATCCTGGGAAATGTATGAGCATGCAATGAATGTATAGTGATTATATTAATGCACTATTCACCATCTTCAAAACAAATCCTACATGCTAAAACTATAGGAAAAGTGTGTTTATTTGGCTGTATAACTGTGTGTCTCTGGAATCAAGGTATAATTCAGTCTGTATCTGGACTTGCAGTGAACTTAAGTAGGGCAATCCCTTCTCTAGCTGAGTATGAGCAATGCCTCAGACCTCCCTGACTCTGCCTTGTTGAACAAATGCAGCAGAGAGACAAACTGAAATCAAATGGTTTTGCTGATAAATTTGCTGCAAACACTCTTTTTCCTTCTTTTTTTTAACCTTCTTTTATAAAGCCACAGACAGTGCAGCCTCCTTTTTTGCAGACACCTATCACAGAGCATCATGGGGCCAGAAGAAGATTTAATGCAGTAAATGCTGTTCCTTTTGATTCTGTTCTAGGATTTGATCACTAACATGGTGCTTTACTTAGCACACTCCAGGTTAACCTGGAGCAAGAGTACCAAATTCATCTCTATTGTATGTTTGGTGGTAGAGCTGTGGGTTTAGATCTGCTGAAGTGGGGGGAAACCAGCTTTTTTTCCTTCTCTGTTTTACTGTACTCTTCCACCAGCGGTTGGTAAGATGTCTGCAGAGAGGGTTTATAGTCTCTTAGGTGGAATCACTGCAATAGCTGCACTCCAAATATCTGACACTACATGCCACTCTTAGGACCTGATGCATGTAAAAATGCTCCAGAAGTTCAAGTGTCCAAGATATGCTTTTGGGGTGGAAATATGCATTGGAGTGAGCAGGAGGTCGAGTACCTTCTTGCAAAGTGCTGGGTGAAAATCCCATTGCCAGCAGCAATACTTTTCATAGTTATTTGAAAGGCCTTTTGACTGATTGTTCATAATATTTTACTGCGAGTAAATTGAGATAAAATAATATTCAGGTTCACATCCTGGCAACAACACAAAATACGATAGATTAGCAGCTGGCATAATCATTCCAAGGTTCTGAGCTTTTTTTCATTTTTAGATCTATTGAAAATATGAGATTGCATAATGTGCAGTGGTTTATATAACAGCCTCACATGGCTTTATGTTATAATTCCACATCAGTTTTACCTCAGAGTTTCGAACAGGTCAAATAACCTTCTGATTTCATTTAAAGTTTCCATTATTCTCTCCTGAAAGGGAAAATCTAGCTCTTGTTTGGACAGCTTTGGTAACTCCAAAGGAAAAATTGGGCATTATAGTGAATACAAAAGATTCACTTTCCATGCATTAGGCTTTTCAATTGGTTTCTTAATGCAAAGTTGGACAGGAGAGTATAGGCAAGAAAAAAAGATCATTTTGTGTCCATGGTCAGATGTCAATATTGACAAAAATAAATGGAATGTAACAATAGATCCTTGCAAAGATGAAGGTCATATGAGTAAAACGTCTAGCTAGACCTTGCACTATAGCTGTGTCTTATTGCTGTTTGTGATAAACTGGGGGAGGGGAATCTCCCTAGTTTAAAACATGCAAAAAGAGAGTGAGCCTGGACTTTTAAAACTAGCCCATTTTATGCATAACATTGAAGAAGAATCAGAAATTAAGCTCAGGAGGGAGGGTGCGAGAAATAAAAAAGCCCAAGGAGATCAGGAGTTTCGGTTTCGCTGAGGTCTGTGCATGTCAGTCTCTACTGCATTTTTCAAAGTATCTTTCTTCAAAACTTAGACAATGGGAACTGCTCCCTCTGCCCAGGGCAGTGGGCTGAATTCCCGATTGTAAATTGGGTTAATTAGTGATAGTCTGTAAACTCATTGTGTCTTAAACTGAGAGTTTTCTTCACTTCAGGTTTTCTTATCCAAATCAATCATTTTATGAAATCAGTCTTATGGGTTTTTTTCCATTGTTTTAAATGTAAAAAGCAAATAAGTAATTCAGTTCGGTATTTGTATTTCCCAAGCCATATGAAGGGACCTCAGGAGAAAATCTGAGATCCCAAAAAGTCCCTGGCAGACATGGCACCATCTTCTTTCTAAACTGGTGCCCTTAGTGGCCACATCCATCTGGCTACAAGGGGATGCTCTGAACTGCCATCTCCTCTCCAGCAGGAACTGAACCTCAAATGCTACTTTAGCAGTGCTGCAAATAACTCGTTCTGGGGAGAACAGGATGCCTGGTCTCATCCCTGATGGGAAACTTTCAAGTACTGCCAATTTTAGTGCAATGCCAACAAGCTTTAGTAGAGATTAGACATCGTTTCTCTGATTCTGAATATGAATAGTAACACTATGGGAAATTCTTATTCTAAATGCAATCAGTCTGGCTGCTAGACAGCAGCAGTGAGCCTGAGGCTTATCTGATCCAGGTGTAAATACAATGTGCCTGTATCAGAAAGCCACCAGTGCTGCCACTGAATGGCAAAAGGAAAGTATGTTAAATAGATAGTAAAATAAACTATTTATCAGGTGCAAAAAGTAGAGAGAGAATTCATGGTGTACTGTTAGTTGTGCTGGAAAATGTACAGATATTGCCTCAATGTTTCAGTTTCCTCACGTAGTTAGGCTTAATTATACTTGTTTCATAAGAGAGCTTTTCCTCACAAACAATAGTTTGTGAAGTTTGTTAGATGAAAGCTGTGAGAAAAGATGTCCAGCCTTAGTACCAATATATCAGTATTGGGTTTGTTTCTTTCTTTTTTTAAAAAAAAAGCTGCCTTCATAAATCTATACTATAGATTTATCTAGTGAAAGCAGAATTTTTAGTGCCTTTAATAAAAAATATATGCGCTGATTCTCCTCTCATGATTATTGGTAGAGCACAACAAAAGAGTTCTCCACTGTGTTTCTGGGTTTGATGATGAGGTGTGAAATGTTTCAGTGATTTGTTTTGTGTTTGTTCCTTTCATTTCTAGATCACTCATGACAAACAGCAATGTATCAGCAGGATGAGACATTTTACCACTGCATGAGCTAAAAAGTGAAAAAAAAAAAGTTCCATACGTTTTATACCCCTTTTGTAGTCACGATACTGCACTAAAGATGACCGTGGGTCACAGTGCTTGTACTCAGCATAGTTTGTGTGTTAATAACTTCTTTGGATGAGCTCACTCTGTTTATTTTAGGGTCGCTAGATAAGGATGACTGTTGCCTTGGCTTTCTTTCATAACAACTCGTTTCCTCACATGATTCAAATAATTACTTTCTTATTAAAATTTTTAAAAATCCACAAAACCCTCAACCGAAGCTTTTCCCCCTTCTCAACAGAATGGATTTTTCCTTTGTTTGTACATGACAATTTGGGGGGGAGAATTTTGTGCTTAAACTACTCATGTGACTGAGTCACATGCATATCAGCTACAAAAGGAGCTTTGGCATGTTATGTATAAATCTCCATTAGGAGAGAAAATAGGCAAGTTTTACGTGACTGGTATCTCATTCACAATAATTAACTCATTATCCATCTCAAACTACTGTACGATCAAGGTCAAACAACCAGGCAAATGAAACATTTCGGTCACGTTGTGGTACCTACAGGAACAGTTGGTATTAGTATTCTCAATGTCCAGTTCTCATGGAATAAAGTAAGCTTTTGTAAATGTAAAGCCTTTTGTCCTGATAAGTACAAGAAAGGTGGCGGTAAGGTGGTGTCTGTCTTTTTCTGTAGACATTTCTCCTTGGACAACTCTGAAATTCATTGCTTGGTCTGAGCGAAATTTGATGGAGAGGTGGAAGTCTCAAGGATCATGATGCAGTTCATGAAAATAACTGGCTGTCAGAGGACATCTGTATTTCCAGATTGCAGAAAGGGCTGCAGTGTATTCGGTCTTTATCAGATTGTAGTGTTCAGCTGCAGGATATGCAGGAAACCTTCATTATTTTCATTGCTCATACAATGGAAAAGGCTGGAAAGATAAAAATCTGAGTGAAATGCTGTGGATACATGTCCACTTGTGGCTTTGGGCTTACTAATGGGGCTGCAGCTCATGGCAGCTTGTCATGGAGATCCTCTGATGGAGCTCACTGCTAATCCATCCTGCACCCCTGAGATGCCTTGGCATGAGCTGTAATAGCTCCCTGCTAATGTGCTTCACCCTCCGCTCACCTGCATGTGAGAGCTCATACAACATCCCTATTTTTCTTCCTAACAGTGAAAGTTCTTTGTACAGCAGCTGTAGAGAGACTGTGCAAACCACCCCTGCGATAGGCATGTGGCCGAGAGCAGTATGAGCCTGCAGAGCCAGCACCAACAGCAAATCCCTGGCCTTTTTTAACTCTGGAATATGCAGGGCTGGGTCCATGTTAACCTGTTAGCTGTCAGGATCTGCCTCTAGAGAAACTAGTTAGGTGTTAGCTCACCTCCTCTAAACCCAGCACAAAAGGACCCTCATGCTGTGTCTCCCTTGGCAACATCTTATTTTCTGTGGGGGACATCAGGCAGCAGGAGTTGCACTGCTGTAAAACCCCAGAGGAGACATCACTGCTTTAGCATGTGGTGAGTAGGTGAGGTCAGCTGCGAGCGGCGATGACCTCACCTCCTTGCTATAAACACCAAAGCATCTTGTCTCCACTTAGTTATCTCACTGTAAAATCCCCACTGCACGCTCACTGGCTGGTTGTAGAAAGACACCTTTGTGTCAGTGAAGCCTTAAAGTTACAGGTTGAGAAAAGCTTTGAAACTTGCATAAGTCCATAGACATGCAAGTCTCATGATGTCAGAGAGTAAGCGTTCTTCCCAAATTAGACCATAATCATGTTTCCAATGTAAATTATTAATTTAGAAGTTGTTTTCCCTAATAATTCTCTTTTATATCAGCAGCTGCCCATTCTGTAAGATTTCTCCCAGCAAGCAAATATCTTACATGGTGCAAAACCACAAGGTTATGGCAAAAAAAAAAAAAGTAAAATAACTATGATTTCTTTTTCTTAATTTGAAACAAACATTGAAGTTTGTTCCCAGACCTCCGCTTGCCAGAGAAACACAAGCACTTACATCTCCCACCATGTAAAACCAGCAAAAAAAGCAAATTGCTGAAACAGCCTGGCAATCTTTATTTCATCCATTAGCATTTTATATTGAGTTAAAACTGCTGAAGGCAAGTTCTACTCTCTAAGAGAGTGCATCTACCTCTCTGGTAGTGTACAGGTAGCTTCTTCTTTTGAGACCCACTGTAACAGCTGTAGGACGTTGACTACTAGGGCAAGATTCATGCTTTAGTATCATGCAACCCTCTGAAACGTTCTGTGCTTGGCTAGGGCTGAAGAAATGCTCTGGTGGTTTTGACTTAGCAGGTTTGTTCCCTCTGTTTCAGCCAAACATTTACATTGGTGTGTGCTCACATCTTGAGGCGGATAGTGAGAGAGGTCTGAGCGATGCTGCTCTTCCAGATGAAAAGAGAAGGAAGGTTTCAGCCAGGTACCCTGATTTGCTTTCCCTTCCCTTTGCAGCAGAGATGCTGGAGCCAAGAGATCGTTGTCATTAAGCTGTAAAATCAGGAGTCTGCTTGGGAAGGAAATGGGCACACAAAGCCAGCACCTACAAAAGGCAACATCCCTGCAAATATTCTGGGTTTAAGAGCCTTTTTAATTTGTTGATCAGTGAAAGAAAACACAGCTTTTGTGTTCTGATAAATCTTTTTATGACAAGCAGCACTGATCATGTGGTTGGGGCAGGTTCTCTGTAGGTGTGAAAAGGGTCTGTGTCCAACTGAGCTATGTCAGCTGAGGGAATGATCTCTGCCAGAGCAACAAGCAAAATGCAGCTTAGCTTCCAAATAGCTTTGACAAAACACATTTTTTTCAATATCATGGCCTATCCGAGAGACAGGTTTCTCTTTTCATGTCATGTTAATTATGTTGGAGCAAGGTGGAATCAGGAGGTGAAGGTGAGAAATAACTAGTAGGTGTTATCCCAAGAAGCCTGTGCCATTGTCTGCACAATTTCCACTTGCAATGAGTTTGCTCCAACACTTACGGCTGTAACTCATTGCCACTGGTGTGACACTGGCTGGTTGTGCATCATCCCCAGTGGGAACTGTAGGAGACAGCACACCCTTTGGGAACTGTGATGTTCTCTAAAAACGTGGGGGACTACGTCCACCCTACAAGTCTTTGAAAATGAAGTTAAACCCATGCTCCTTTGTGGGGGAGGGAATCCAGTGAGCCAGTACAGGGTGTGTATAACCACCCTGGCATTCCCACTCATTGCCAAGCACCATTCACCCTTGATTTACAAGGTCAGTCTGAGTGGCAATTTGACCTGCTTATGCACTTCTTGTGTCTCCTGCCTTCAAAGTTTTGGTCCTTAGGCTTCATTGTATGGGATCCTTCCTTTTAGGGACAGTATGAAAATCCTGCTTGCACTTAGTGCATCAGCAAGAAGCGGCTTGACTTTTGTGTTCTGGGCAATTTAAAAGGAAGGTTCATTGAAATTGTTGTTTATAGTTGTAACTGAAAGGCACTTCCTTTCAAGCTTTAGTTTAAATGCAGCTCTGATGCTTGCTAATCATAGAACACAAACTGGTCCCTGCAGGTGAAAAAGCTAGTAAGGCACATAAGTGATTCTGGGATTTTCTTGTTTCCATAAAAAGTGCCCAATGTCCTGTATTTGCACGGTTGCTAACATGATTTAGGTCTGGCCTGCTAAGCTCTTTTCAGCATACTGTAGGTCTAATTGTATGATTTTTTTCCAAAGAGGAACACCAGCTTTCCCACTTTCTATGGCACAGAAACACTCCTGCTGTGACCTTGCAGCCGGGCTCTGGGTCGCAGCGGGGCATCGCGGGGCACTTCCAGCCCCACTTCCTTCACCAGGTGGGGAGCAGGGTCCCAGGGTTTCCCCGGCTCACCTCGGGGCACAGGCTCTTTGGCATTCGCCGCCACAGCTGCTCAAGGCCACTAAACTCTTTTATGAGAAAAATGCCTTAATACCTTCTAGTAAAAATCATTGCTGAAGTTCTCACCCCTTGTGCCTCCCTTCCTGTTGCCCTTCCCATCTCTGCTCCACACCCGATTCCCTGCTAGCCTGAACAATCCCTCTCTGGCTTCTATACATTTGAGATAAACATTTCCTGAAGCCCATAAACACCTTTGTCATTTATCAGTGCAGTGAAAGATGTTTATTGCCTAAATACAAAAACTACGATTGGATTAGTTCTTCAGGATGCTCACAGCCTGATCCTATGAAATAAGGTTCCCAGGAGGAGGAGGGCCACATTTGGGGCCAGGTCTTCGTTCTGAATACAGAGCCCCTCACTTTTTAATTGCTCGTAGTGATGATTGCAACTTCCAGCATTAAATGGTGAGCGCTGTCTGACCAAATTTCATTTTACAGCAGTGCTGGTGTGTACCAGATTGAAGGAGGTAAAAGGAAAGGGTCGAGGCGGTGGGGGAGGAAGAGGAGATCTATAACTGGCATGTTAATAAAACTCCAGTTTGTCACTTCAGCAGCACACCCTGAGTGTAATAACTAAGCTTCCTTTCTATACCCCCTATGAGTTCCTTTGTATTGACAGATGCCATTTGTTCATTTACGACGTGATAATAAAAACCTTCAGTTTTACTGAATGTTGTTCTTTTCCTCCCCTGACACTGGGGCACCAAATGGCTTGTACTGCACTCAGCAGGCACTTTTCATTAACGATCATGGCATGAAAACGAACTGTATTTGAAAACCATTTAGTAGCAAAAGTTCTGGTGTTGAATAGGCTGCGTATAAACCTTCCCTAGCTGGGAAGCGGTTTCCTGGGTGCCTCCACACACCCTAGCACAGATTTACACGTGCATACTGAAATAAGGGGAAGTCTTTATGTTCAGGCAGTGCTGCTGCTTTTGGGGCTCCGATTGCTTGGACTCCTAGAGCAATGATTGCATGTTGGTATCAGTTTCCTGTGATTTTTTTCTTTTTTCTTTTTTTTTTTTTTTTTCCAAATCTCTATCTGACTTTGAATGGCTCAGAAATCTTTCTTTTGGCTTACCTATAGTTCTTTAAAATTACGATTTCAAATGTGCCCGGAAGTATTCACACACCCACACAAAGCCAAAACTGTAAATTCAGGTGGATGAAAACTAGCATTTGAATTGATAATTAAGCCTTTATTCAGGAATGCTTATAGACATCAGCTTTTTAAGTGCTAGTCAAAATTCAGGCTTACAGCACTTAAAAAAAAATGTGTCATGATTTGCAAAGACACCAAATGCTAAGAACTCCCATTGACCTGGTGAAAATATAAATGCATAGCTCTGGGCTAGACTTGCCCTCAAAAATGATGCCGTTAAGTTTGCAATACTTTGTCCAAAATGTAACACTATAAAATGAGTTTAAAAAAAAATGCAACAGATAAGTGAAGGAATAAACATAATTTGTTCAACACCTTTTGTTTATTTATTTTTTATCCTAGCGGATAAGTAATATTTTTCTCTTTTACTCTGTAGAATCAATTAGAAGTTTAGTTGCTAGCTGTGTGTAATTATAATAAACTTATAGTAAATATAAGTTTATGATAACTAGTAATACATCACAATAATTGTATTAATTATTAATAAAGACAAAAAAATTATTATTAAAGCAAAAATTAGTTTGGCCAAACTGGAACACGGCCACATACTGTATTCTTTAAGGACTCACAGAGAGCTCTCTGCACTCTTCCCCCCACAAAACCCTAGCAACACATCACAAGCTTTGGCAATGCAGCAATATGATAATGTTAGTCTCATTTTTTTTATTATTGTTTGAATCCCTCATTTTTTCATTGTATTTTGCAAAATATCCGTAAAAGAAGTGTTTACTAACCACAAAAGAAAGGCAACAATAACAGTTATCATCCTTCCCTGATCATCCAGGAGAGACTTTTATCACTAACATTATCACTTGTTGCCAAACAAGTACAGAGATGTTAGCCCGGAGGATGAAATAGTTTAATCATGGGGAAACAATTTGCAGTGCACAGATCTCAGCTGGTTCCCCTTTCATCTGCTCTCAGTTACTAAGCGACTTCTGAAAATCTGTTTTGTAGCTGTAATAAAATTCATTCTATGGTCTCGCATGCACACACCAAATGGTTTGCCTAATTCAGAAGTGTTACAATCATCTGGAACAAAGAGAGAATTCATAAGTTTTAAGGTTGGGGGGTGCTAGATTTTTTTTAAATCACATAAGCATAATATTTGTCTTCCAAAAAGAAAAAAAACTGGGGCTTCTTGCTTCTGATTCTTTTGTGGGACAAATTATCTTTTCTTTTTTTTTTTAAGAAAGCTCATGAAAACTGTGTTTGACTGACTGGTTACAATTGGCTTCCGAGTATGATTCAGAACATTACAGATGTAGGATCCAGATTTATATCTAGATTTACAAAAGCCATATGCTCACATAATCCGTATTACAGGTGTTCTCATTCTCTGTGTACTTATGGTTTTGACTATCAAATGATGACAGTTATATTCATAGCATGCCCACAAACAATTACTTATTGGCATGTTATTGCCAGAATGCATATCGTTTCAGCTTTGTTGGAAGTGTCTATCAGCTTCTAATTTGCTGCCTGAGCATGACTGTTTCTTAGACTTTAGCTAAAATAGCAATATATAAAAATGTCTTTTGTAATACATCATAAGACAGTGCTCTATAACTTTTTAAATGCCTGTATATCTGAATATAAGAAATGGATATAAATGTCTAATTTTTTTTATATTATCTTATCTCTTCCTCTTGCACAAAAATTACTTGTGCTGAGCAACAGATAACATCTCTATCTAAGCACAAAATGCTAGTGTTAATTCAAAGCGTTCCTCACTCTTCTCAACTGCTCGTAAGCGTAACGTAGGCCGTTATTGTGGTCATGCAATAACCAAAAAAGAGAAAGTGCTTGGTTCAGTCTGAAAAAGGAACTAGTAGAAGCCTATCTACAACAAATCACAGATACAGCAGCGCGGGTAGGACTGATGTACAAAGGAAAGCCAAGGGAACCTTCTAATTCTTGCAAGCGAAAGCAAGGAAGTTCAGTTAGGTCAGGGTGTCTCTCTATCATCAGCCTGTTGGTTTGTGTCCATGAGTTACCTTAGTCCCTTAGAGAGATTTATTGTTTACTGCTTTACAAAGGAAACGTGTAAGGTTCAAATGCTTAACTTTCAGCCAGCGTCCAGTGGTGCAGAAGTTAGTCCCAGGGTGTGGAGTGAGTTGGGTGAGGGCAGAAGGTAAGAGATTAGACTGGTGGTGGCCAGTGGCTGCCTCTACCCCCGGCTCTTGTCTCTGTATTTACTCTTCTTACACTTTTGAAACCCTACACTGTGACCCTCCCACTGCGATGATTTGGGCAGTTTACAGCGTGACACGGGACAGTCCATGGTTCACTCTTGCAGCTGTATTAAACACAAACAGGCAAGTACTGACAGCTGGGTGAGAAGGTAGAATCTAGGTACCAGTGCACACCAGCCGCCACGAAAATCCATTATTTGTTCACCATGGCATGGGAGTCGGTCAGCACAGGTTCTGTAACAGGGCATGAAAGACTTATAGACTTCTGGCAGCAATTTCTCCATCAGATATAACATCTCCATGTTGTTTACACAGCTTATTAGACACCATTGTTAGTGAAAATCTCACAAATACTAATTTAGACAGGAAGAGCTGTGTAGGGTGTGGCATGTTGGCTGAGGATACTAAAAGCCCATGTTCAGGTCCTCCTTCAATTGCAAACTTCCTCGGCAACCTTGAACCACTTAGTTGCTCTCTCTTTGCCTCAGTTTCACCTTTTATACAGGAAAATGTGCAGATTAAAATGTTTCCCAATGTCAGTGTGATGTTGTGACATATCATATTCAGATACTCTGTAATGAGGACCATATAAATTCCATAGCTACTTTATCTGATCCAGCAGTCATGAGTCTGCCTGTCCGAAAGTTGCTGCTCTTGATAAGAAAACATTCCTGCTCTTGAAATTCCTTTTTGAGAAAAGAGTAAGGAAGGTCTCAGTCATGTTCTGGTGAGCAGGTGCCTGGGCTCCAGCAGATTAATGGTCACACACTGTGTTCCGGCTCAGTGCTCACACTTTGCTGGGTGAAAGTCTCTGTAAATGGACCCTGGGGAAGTGAGGCAGTTGTTTGGCTGGCACTTTCTGCCTCCTCTCTGCAGTGCTCAGGTGCCCCTGGCATCCAAACCACTGTGTTACCTCTTTTCAACAAACTATGCAAGAATTTCAAATCACTGTTCTCGTGGTTTTGTTTTGAATTTGTTGCGGGTTTTTTTAAACAGCAAAATAATAGGAATTAATTATCACCACCCCATTTGAAAATTAAACTCTTAAGGTATTTAAATATGCATAAAAGGTCTTGATTTTACCCACTTACAAGCGAAGTTATTTTGATTAAATTTTATATATCTATAGCAGTTTTCAACCAAGTTTTAGTCTGTTGCCAAGCCCTCTAAATATCTTTGTTCATTGCAAGGTGGCATCTGACTCTTAAGTCTCATATGGTGCCGTATTTATCTTCTGGTGTCAAACTAGCCAAAAGAACTCCAGAACACACACATATATTACTCCATGTGCAAACAAAAAGAGGTTTCTAGGTTACAGATACCAATAGCAACACTGACAGTGTCCCAGCTAGGCAGACATCATGACAGTGCCCATGCAAATCCTTGGAGAAATGCCATTAGTGCTACTTCTCTGAGCCCAAAGACTCAGCAGCTCTAATACTGTCTCTACATGTGAGCTTCTGATCCCGCGGCAGCAAAGTCAGAGACTTATAGGTTTTGTGTATTTGTTACCAAATTCTCACCTTTCCTTTCTACCTTTTTGTTTCATTTCATTTCCTCTTAATACAGTCACTCTTACAGGGTTAATTTAAATAATGTGTTTATTACTTCAGCAGTTCACAAGAAACATAACTTGTCTAGTTCTGTTTATAGAGCCTGTAATCATTAGAATAAAATAACAACAAGGATCAAAACAGTTAAATCACCATCTGACCTCAAGTCTTTCCTGTAACAGAAATACCACTGAGAACACTTCTGAAGCTTTTGGGGCTAAAAATACAGTATTTTCATTTTTGACAATATACATCATTATCTTTTGTTATTGTGGTTTTTGCTGTGTACATTTATTTATCTTTGGTTGCTATGGTAGTTGCTTCTGGTTTTGAAAGGTAAGGATGTATTATTATCAGTCAACTGAAATCAGATTAATTGAGCTTTTTCTGATATAAAGATCTCAAATCAATACAGTGTTCAGCTTGTAAAACAGGCTTTTTTTCCCATGCCTCCTGAGATCAGATGTATTAAAACCCACGTGGAACTAACTTCTCTTTCTCTTCTCACCCCCACACTTCCCCATATGTGGTTCTGATTTTGCCCTCAGGGTACCTATGGGAGGTCTGGAAAACTCTTGGGAGCCTTCAAAGAATGTTAATATGTATAACACTGCATTTTTAGTTTTAACTAAAACACATAAAGATTTTTCTTTTTGAGGATAAACAAGTAAAGCTGCTAGTTAAATACAATTTGTAAGGAAAAGTTCCCTCTTACCATAAAAAAGCTTAATGACATTTAATTGTACTCCATAGCGTTTGGCACCCATAGTATTAAGCACTTACAGTTCCTTGTAAAATGTCTGGGCAACACTGACTTTTAATTCTCCCGAGTTGGTTTTGGTTTTTTTCCCCTCTTGACAAGAAATTTCTACCTAATGGTCCAGTACAACGTTTGCTATTCAATCCTTAAGCATTTTGTTTGCCTAAGAGCAGAATCTGGCCCCTGGTATCTATGCTGATCTTTACAAACGTCATCTCTCTGCTGTGATACTTACTGCGAGTGCTGTGATTGCAATCACATCTGGGAGCAGAGCTTTCTGTTATAAGTAATTCTACAGATAACAAGAATTAAGCATTTATAAGATCAAACTGAGCTCAAGCACGCACGCCAGCACAAAGGCACCAGCACTTTTGGATAGATGGCAATTTCGTGGTGGCAATCATCATGCATTAAGTTGTTGGTTATAGCTGCACCCCCTCATTTTACCCTCACTTGAAATGTTAGCTAGTTGGTGCTTCAGATAAAGACTGTGAAATTTGATCACTGGAACTAAAATGGATGGCTTAGCTGCCTAATCTCCTCCATCCCGTTATCACCAGCTCCCAATCCCCTCCCCACACCATCTTCAATATTGGGAAACAGCCTCAGACTTATGGGAATATTCTGCTGAGTTAAAGTAAACAATTCTCCAAGACCGTGTGGCCTCAACCACAGGCCACAGGTGGGCCTGGTGATGAGACCCACATAGGGAAAATTAACTTCTGGAGACATCTCAGCACATTTGTCTGTCATCTCGGCTTGTTAAAGTTGATAACTGATTGTGTTGATACTAATAGCATCTGAAAATATCTGCTAATATATTATAACTAGTACAATCCATCTTTATTCCGGCAGATTACCTCTGCAGAGTTCACAAAGCAGGAAGACTGTTATTTATGTTTTCTCAATACCAATGAAGTACAACTAAAATCCTAGTTTAAGATGAGGTGTTTATTCCGTACTGCAGGAACTTACACTCTTAAAGTATCCCAGATTTCAACTGCATTAGATGCTGGAAATAATTCTAGCAAAAAAGGTACTTCCTTTTCCCAGTTATTATAATCCCAATGTGAGAGAAGATAACAAAGTGGGACAGAAAGCAAATGGATTGGATTAATAGTCTGAATTTTCAGCAATAAAATTTATTATTAGGTTTTAAGTGAACACCTTATTGGGCACGTTGGCAAAGTATCCACCTTCGACATTCTGTACTAAAACAGTTCTAAAAGACATGAGCTGCTGCTGATTAAGCCAGTTGTGATTATCTGAAGTGTTGTACAGGAATGTAATTTCTGCCAGTTTGCCTCTGGTCTGTCAGATCTGGGCTCCTGCTTCTGCCTGGCAGCAGTGTCTGTGCTCTGGGAAATAGTGAAAATCTCCCAGGTAAAGGTGTAACTTTGTACTTGGGACTGGGGGCTTGGCTTTAGTCTTCACAATGTGGCATAAGGATTGCTGGGAGTGCAAGTAAATGACAGTCCATTTTAATTTATTGGTATACATTGTATATATAGTTTTTTCTATTTAATTTCAAACCTAATGTCCTCTATCCAAAAAGAGGTATTCCTGACCCTGCACTCCCCACCCCCCTCACACAACCAAGGGCATATTTAAAACTTAAGGGCAAATGTTCCATAAAACACGGCCCAACCCATTGCAAATTCCCTGCATAACTCTCACATATATCCTCTAACTTTAGTCCATCCCTACTCCAAAGTTGTAATTTGCCCTCCAGTCCTTTTTTTTCCTCTCTTTTTTTTTTTTTACAATGCTTGGGATGGCAATTAGCTCAAGAGATGCACTTAGAGCTTTGCTTCAATTGCAGATCCCTCAGTCTCAAGCTATATTCTCTGCTGGTTTATGCTAATTTAACCATCCTTTTGCATGAAACATCAGTCTGAATTCTCTAATTGTTCCCTCCTTATCTGAGATTTGTCTCATGTTTTCCACCCCTGGGTGTGGTGATCTCCATCCCACATAGTCCCACGGGCTAACTCTTTAGCCTGGGCAAAGGTTTTGCTAAAGAAAATCCCTTTAGGCAGAATCATTAAAGCTAAAGAAAAAAATAGCAGTATTAGTGCTTTCCATTGATACAGTCTTTTTCTTTCCATAGAACTCACAAACCTTCACAAGGACTAGTAAATGTTGTACTCACAGGTACATAAACTGAGGCAGCGAGCAGATGTGGTAGACGTGGATCTGGTACGGAGCCATTGGCAGTTGGAGTTTTTGATGGAATTGAGGACATTATGCTCCATTTTTCCTTAAAAGATTTTGGGCTACAAAATGCCCTGAAGCAGTTGCTAGAAGAAGCAGCACAAGATGCCCTTGAGAATTTCAAGGGAGCAAAGACTGCCTGTCTTCGTGCCAGCAGCCCTGGCTGAAAAATGACACTGGACTTAATGGCTGCAAAGGCACAAAATTGTATATGACACTTTCATTCTTGGTCTTACTCCTCACCCCCCCGCCCCCAAATTTCTGCTGCTGTATATTAAGCAACCCCCTTGTGAAGTTAAAGTAGCTCATAAAAATGTTAAGTAAAAAGTCAAAACTTACATGGGAACCGTTACATTTTCTCTGTGTGGCCATAATGAGGTTATTTATGATACATGTAGGAAAGATTAAAGGTTTTCATAATAAAGGAAAGCAAGAGCTCAAGAATTGGGTGCCTTCTAACAGCACTGACTCTCAAGATGGGATAAATCACCCAAGCAACCATTAAAACTTCAAGAAGATTGCTTGTAAACCTCCAAGCAATGCCAATAAAGCATATTCCTTGCCATATAGCAGTCCATATGGTGGAGCTCAGCAGTTTTTCAAAACTAAGGGCTATTCACAATTTAACTCTACTGTCTTTTTCCTTAGAGGGCATAGTGCCAATGAACCACTATCAAATCAATGCAATCTTTACATGTGGGAGGGTGGGGAACAGGGAGGGCAGACTCAGGAAACATTAACTTACCAGGCGGCAAGTTTCTCAAGAGCGTGAAGATGGGTTGGATTCCTGAGCTTAAGAACTTGGTGCCATTTTTCATTATGCTGCTTCTCGGGGGTCACCCATCATAACACAAAGTTAGAGACACATTTATGTGGGCTCTCAGGAAGTTAAGAAAATATACCAAGGCCCCTCAAGGTTCTGGTTCATTTGCATTTTAAAAAGTCAAGTCTGCCTGTCCCTTCCACTCTGAAAGGCCAAGGTAGTGAAAGCTGCAGTAAATCACAATGTAAGCTCGCGTGTGGCATAACACCAGCAACTGTATATGGGACAAAGCCAGAAATCTCTCCTCGAGTTTTACACCAGAGAAAAGCCCCAAACCAAAGTTATTGCTGCTTTTTTTTTACCCCCAGTTTTTCTTTTATTTGTTTTTCTTCCCTATTTCTTTTTCAGGAAACCCTAACCTAGATCTGGAGATTTGATGCTACTGGCTTAGGCCAGACAAAGGTGTAAGTACTGAAGAAAGGGATTTAGGATTTAACAGAGGCCAGCGCTGGCTGAAGAATAATTCCCAAAGATAGATTATGTCCCTGGCCAAATTCTGCTAGCCTTACCCAGTGGATTTTGTCTTTTGTTTAATTTCTTTTTCAAGCCTTGCTCAACAGAAGTTACCAAGCCAGATCATCATGTTAATTCTTAAGACTGATTTAAGATAGTAGAGCAAATTTATGAAGAGACCTAATTCTGCAGCCTCCAGGCTCCCCATGGCAACATTCAGGGAGTTTCTGGGGAATTCTGGTGATGGACTCACTTCCCACAAGGAGAGTTTGACTCTCACCGGGGGTTTTTCGTGTTATTACCTAATAAACAACAATTATTATAATAAAGATAAGGAAAACCTACTGGTATTCAAATTATTTAGATTTAAGCAAATGTTCAGATTTTGGAAAATAATTTTTTTTGCAGCTAACTTTATAAGAAAATATTTATGGAAGGGAAAGGAAGTCTGAATATCTCAGAAATACATTAACATTGGTCAGTTGTGTAAATCAATTGGAGCAGTAGATCAGCTGATATAAATTATCTTTCTACTAGTTTTCATAGAGTTATTCTAAAGCTGTGCTAGGGTATTTGTCTTATTCAATTGTGTAACCGGTTAGCTACTTAAACCTGAACAGCTGAAATCAGTGGACATTTTTATCCAATGATTTGGCGCTTATAGAGGGGGACGTGTTTAACACCTCTGAAAACTAGATGCTAGCATCGTAGGCTGCCCAAGACAGAATCCTGCATTTTACTGGGGAGGAAGAAGGAGAAAAATCAGTACCAAAAATCACACATTTCTCACACAGGCAACTTGTGTACGAGCACCCACACTGAGACATGAGTGCTGGGATTGTATCTGATCCAGCAATGCTGAGGGACACAGAGGGTTACCTGGAAACGAGCTTCCCCAGCAATGAGAGTTAAATGGGAGAAGGCAGGCTGGAGGAGCAATAGCTGTGAAACTCCAGCAGATGCTCAGGTGAGGTGCTCCTGCCACTGCTTGCACTGATGTAGGAAATTCTAGTCCAACACTTAGCATATAAATGAGGAGAGAGTTTCCTGTCTGGAGACACCAAATTGCATTTCATGCATAGCCAAAGTGTATTTTCTTTGTCTGTGGGAAGGTCAAAAGCACTAGAGTCAGACATGCAGTCAGACCAAAACAAATGAATTGGGTACTAATATTAACAAACTGTGGCAAATGTGACTCTCATTCCTATTCATTTCCGCTCCCTTACTCCTCAGAAATACATGTTACCAGTACAGTGTCTGTATCTGATTTTTTTTAAGTGCCCTTCTGCATTAACCATCTTATTTGCAGAGCAGAATCACTCAGCAATCCACCCAGAAATACTCATGAGATTTGAAGCTAGCCTGGAAATTTTTCAAAGGACACCAAAGATAACTGCACTGGGTCTTCTATTGCATTTCCATTTTATGGCATCTTTTTATATTCTGTAGTAGGCTTTTCTGAATAAAAATGAGACAGCCTCTTAAGAGGCCTTTTTATTATTTGCATTTGGCAAAAACAGCCTTAATGAGCTGTTAAGAGTCATTCCCCAGTCCTATTGTTGGCGATGCATGGGAGCCTGTAAAGTGTTGAAAAGCCAAAAGACAATTTATGATCCCTGATGCTATCCCTTCCTGAGACAATTCTTCAGAAAGGAAGATATCTGGGGAGTAGGAAGTCCCATTATTTAAATGCCTGAGCATCTTTTAGTGGAGTCATAACTGTGGAATTTGCTATTTTCATTTCAGAACTCTTTACGCTCTCATGCCTGTGCTGCATGGTCATTCCAATCTGCAGCGCTGGAGAATAGGAAGATGACTCAAGGAAATTCTCCATTCATTCCCCGGATTGAATAAATAGCATCAAATTCCAAGCAGAACCTAATCAACTTGCAAAAACTTTATTTCGTGGGGTTTTTTTTCCAAGCAGTGCTCATGCTTAATATCTGGAGGCAGCGGCCCCTTTGTCAGCACTGGTCACATTAGCCTGGCCCACACAGATCTGGAAAGTGTAAAGGAACTTAAATATACTGACACGTGGGACAAGAGGTTTATTCAGCATACTGCAAAAAAAAATGAAAAAAGAAACAAAGAGTTTCATAAGTTTCTGCAGCAGAGGGATGTGTGGGGTTTGGCATTATTTTCACTTTGGAAATGGGCAGCAGCCAGTAAGTGTCCAAGGTGTTTGCTTGAGACTGAGGATGCTGAAGAGACAATCAAATATTTGTGACAAAGGCAGAGACCTTGGATGTTATCATTGACACCCAGACGTCTCAAGAAAAGAGCAAATATTGCATTAATTGTATTGTCTCTTACTGTAAATTGCAAAATGACATCTTTCACCAGGCTCACGTGTATTGATCAGCTTCAGTCCTTACTAACTTAAATACTGTAAATTGATGAGGTTTGTCTGTTTGAGGGTAATTAAGTGCTGTTCTCACTGGCTGAACAGACAGATGACCCAATGAGACCTCACACTAGTGCAATTTTTCTAGTTTGAAAGAATTATAATCACTTCTACTATTCATAAAAACAAGGAAGGTATTAAAATAGTGAAAGATTAAAAATTCTCTTTAGGAAGTAAATTTTTATTTGGGAGATATTGTCTTTTCCTAAAACCAAACTGTATTCTCCACTGTGATATTCCCATTGCGTGCCTTGCCATATAATCTTAGAACAAACCAGGTGTGCAATAAACATCCTGTGCAGTCACCCAACACCTGGAATTGAAGCATGATATTTAAGGGGAGGGAAAAGTCATTTAAATGATTAATTAAAGTACCTAGGGAAGTTTAATACAGTGACTGCTAAAAAAAGAAAACAAACAACAACAAACAAACTCAACCAACAAATGGCTCCAAATGCTGTCCTGCCTCTGATAAGAAACTCTCTGCAACAATCCATCATTCCAGGGTACCTGCAGGTCACCCCAAAGATGTTGAGTGGGTGCCGGTTAAAAAGAGAACAGAAGAGAACTCAAAGCTGGTAGAAAAGATTATTAGCCAGCTCCAAGCCCCCTAATCTGAACAGGAGGTGGCTCATTGCCTGGTTTTGGTGTGTGGCTCTGCAGGTCACTGGGACGATTGTATAGAGGTTGTGATGGGAACAGTCTCAGTGAGTGGGGACCCAAGTGCACCCCGACCTGGCAGCGGGGGAACTCGTGCCTTCCCTTCCTCTGGTCCTTTGAAGGTGCTGGAAATCACTAGTGGGGATGAAGGGAACAATTCCTGATTTTGAGTACTACCCTGGCACAATTAGACCCAGGCAGTCTATGAGGCCTTTGTTACATCGGGCTTTTCATCTGGTTTCAAAAGGCACACAATGTGCTTTATTTGGATTCATATGTATAATATGGAAGCTATTTTTTTACTAAATAATCAAACGTGTAATTTGATTGCCTTCCTTTTATCGGTACTTGTAATAGTCAATTATGTTCTACTGTAACAGAAGAAAGTGTCCAAAAATAAAGCAACTGGGTCTTACTTAAAGTGCCAGCACAGGTACTACTTTTTAGTCCTTTCTCTCCTAGGAAGCACGATAAAGTATCAGATCTTGCAGTGATTTTTCCAGATCAAATTCCCATCGATTCTAGCCTGCACCTGGTCTCTAATTTTTCAGGAACAATCCTATTTCTCTGTTTGAGTTTGATTTTTCAAATTCCCTGAAATGTCAAGGTCCGATTCTGACCTCGCATCCTGAAACAAGGAGGGTAACTTTAAGACTTGCTCCTTCTTCCACAAATAGCAGTATAACCGCTGTATAATTTTTGTCTTCCATAGGGGAAATATTGCCTTGCTGTTTCATTCTAGCCCGAGTCCTTTGTCTGAAATGTAATCATCAGCAATTACCCATGTGCAGAGCATTTTGTCACAGCTCCTTACTGCTCACAAACCAGCCAAACATAGTAAACAATCAGATGTGGGGCCAGCCTCTCGCTGGTGGAAGCGGCTGCAAGAAGTGTGACAATAAAATGATGCAAAGCCACAACAGCTGGAATCTTGGCTCTGTACTTGGCTCCTGATTATTTAAAAGTGTTCTTTCCTTCTGTAATTTTATTTGCATAAAAACACAACACAATAATTTGACGACTACTCAGACTCATGCTGTGCATAGAAGCAAAACAGCTTAACTCTGAACAGAATAATCAATTATATTTCTTTTTCTGTTTGAAATCACATGTCTTTCACTTTCTTTCCTATGCTGCGACTTTCAAAAGTGACTTACAGTGCAGCTGGGTTATGCAGTAAAATGAGTAATTCGTAGTTGTTCAAAGAAAAGGATTATTCTTCTGTTAACTCGTGGAACAAAGCTTCTCAATAAATGTTGTATTCTGCTCTGCACTCAGTGCTTTTGTCCAGTTCATAGCACAAATCATACTGTTCCTGAGTGCTCATCCACAGCAGTATTCTTTAATGCTTAACTCAGTGACCTCACAAAAATAATTGGTGTGAAGCAAATTTACTTAGCCCTCTGCCTTTATTTGCAGACTGAATGGCTCAGAGAATTGTGCATATTGTTTATGGAAATGAAGAGGGAGAAAAGAAAACAGAACGTTGCTCTCCAGATAAAGATGGGCCCATGCACAGAAGAAACACAGGGGCTTAGCATGATGTCCCTGTCTGCATTATAGACACCTAATGAGAGATGCTGATCCACTAATACAACTGCAAATCAGTTCAGTGACTGTGAAAATCCATTCCAGCTGCTGCGATTTAAAACAGTTAACATTTTTTTTACACTATTCTTACAGTTAAAAATCCAGGTTTAACTGTGAGCTTTGACTAATAATTAACCCCCAGATGCAAATAATAATGATTTATGAGCAGATTTCTGTTGTTTACAAGAATAAGATTTCTATTATTTACAAGAATTAGCCTGATTCTCCTCTCTCTGTATAAATCTGTATTAAAAGTACTATTTCAAACTTTAAGAGGTTTCAGCATAAACTGGGTTCCAACCCCAGGCCCTTGTTTCCAGCTTTATCATCATTCTGTGCTGTTAGCGCTGATACAGTCAGCAACCTCGTGGCCGGAGCTCCTTTCATCCCAAGAGAAGCACAGAGCAGGGACTGGGGGTGGGAAGGGTGCTGAGGAACAGAGGGTATATATTTATATGTATATACATGTAAATCTTCCCCAAGGAAAAAAAAAAAAAACAACAAGAACCAACCAATCACTTCGTTTAAAACCCAGTGATGGACATAACAGGATAGTTTTGCTTGATGTGCATGTGATATAACCAAACCACAAAAGCAGCTTACCAAACAGCTTGCAGAGATTAGCTAACAAGAACTAAGCTATTCTTTTCAGAAGGTGTTATTAGCATATTTTTCATCAATACTATACTTAACAGCTACTACATAGCAGGAAGTGGTATTTAACCTCTTGTTACAATGTAACGAGATTACTTTGTATGGTTATGTTACATTCCATTCATAAAGGCCCTCCTGTGTCCAGTTAATTAGATTCACTCTTTGGCAGCATTAACTGGAAGAAAATGCAACAAAATGTATTTGGAATATTGAAATTTTAATCTTGTTTGGGCTTGTCTTTCTTTAAGGCTACATTGAGAGCAGTGTAAAACTTGATGTTGGGAGATAAATATCATTCATTAGAATATTCTGCCAGGTTCTGATGAACATAGGGATTTAACCACTTAGATCCCCAAAATTTAAAGGAAAACTAATTCTCAAAGTTACAGTTCTCTGAAATTCAGATCACCTGATTTTTGAGGCAAACCCAAGTGAAACTGTTTTTCCTTGATTTGGCTATAAAGCTCTGAGCTACAGGGGTTTCTTTTGCTTTTCAGTGAATTCAGGATTGGTTTGGAGGACAGGAGCACGTTGAAGACATTGATCTGAATTTAGAGACTGGAATAAAATTGTGAAGTGAGTGAGTCTTCTTAGATATTGTATATCTGCTTTGAACAACTTCCTTGGTCCTAATAATTTGCTTCCCACCCCTCAAAGATTTTCTGGGTTCTCAGATGGGTGCCAGGAATGCTATTTGTTATCTGAAAGATCTCATGTTAATTAACCAAAAATAATATGTATTAAAAGATAAACTTGTAACAGCTGCATCTAGTTTGGTAGAGAGTTACAGAGCAGCATCTCCCTCTTGTAAAAAGTGTTCTGTTCTTCTCCAAAAAATCTTGGAGAATAATTAAACAAGTTTGCTTTTCCATCTTCTATGAAAACATGGGGTTACTTTTGTGGAAAGGAAAAGAGAAGGGAGAAAAAAAAAAAGAAACTAATGAAATTCAGCAATCTATTGTAACAATGCTACTATTTTGCTGTTTGGCTACACAATGAGCATGCCTGGCTGGAGTATTACAGGCAGCAGTTTCTGTGCAGCACCACAAAAGACACATCAGATCTCTCTCTCTCTTTTCCCTCCCTCCCTTTTTTTTTTTTTTTGCCTTCCACCCACCTTCCTCCAACTCACCAGCACGGCCTCCATACTCTGTATTTTTTCTAAGCCAAACAAAAATACATGTGAAAAGGAAAAATGTGTTTTCATAGCCAAGATTAAAATTGAAAAACAAATTAGGAAAAATTTGTGCTGGGACTTTTGTTTTCCTGCATGAGAACGTGAAAAATTGATTTTAGTTATATTGAACTGCCTTTTAAAAATGTTCTGAAAGGATAACGAGCCATTGTGAATTTTACAGGGTGCCTAGTTAGGCAGGGGAGTCAGATGAGCTAAAAATCCTGAGGACGCCCAGAGAACAGTGTGTGATTTATGTTTTAGGAGCATGTCACTATGGATAAAATTCAAAAGCAAAATCGTACTCAAAAATGAGAGGGATGAGTGGTGATCTGGCTGAGCCTCTGAGACTTTCCTTGCTTTTCCCAGCCTGGGCTGGTGTTGGCTGGTGGAGGTGTTATCCCAATCCCTGCTCCTCCCAGGCACCCCCAGCCGAGGGGACAGACCCCTCTGGTGCAGCAACCTCAGCTTTTCCGCTGCTTCTTGTTCAGATAAATTCTTTAAAAACGTCTTGTCTGTGTGTTTCCAGGCTGCAAAGTAAATTCAAAGGGACACTGTCAAGGTTAGCGAGCTCAGAATTTGATTTGACTGGCTGCGCGTGTTTCCTAATAACTGTTTGAAAAGTCTTCTTTTGCAGACTTTCCCCCCCCGAATACAAAGATATTTCTTCAGGGAAAATACATCAAAGCTGCAGGTTTGACTTCATGGGCAAACCTGCGAAATCTGCACAGTGTTCATATATAATATAGGAAAAGCAAATTAGAATTGAAGGAAGCTACCTTTTAAAGCTTTCCAAAGGAATGAGGTGGATTATGGGGCACTCATTGACTTCTACAGTGGTTCCCACACTTCCCAGGGTCACACTTAAATAGCCTCCCCTCACATCTGCTCCAGCCCCTCCAGGTGACCAATCCTGACATTCAGACTTTTCTGCTGTAATTAGTGTGCGCTGCACTTATCAATTAATAACCCGCAAGATGTGTATCTATATCTACTTGCAAAATCTTCCTTTTCCCCCCTTCACTGTGATGTTGCTCAGTGAAACAGAACATGGCAAAGCTACAGCTAACAAATTAAATGCCTTGTCGTACTTAGTATAAAACACACAGCATTCAAAAAATAATTTCCCAAGTTTCAGCATATTTTTCATGTCTTTGTATACAACTCTTTAAAATACCAGCTGCATTGTTCCTGCTGGTCAGGATGGCAAGCATACTTTGTACGTTATTTATCAGGATCAGACCCATAGTATTTTCTCTTACATTGAGATAAAATATTTAACTTTGCAGATACAAAGCAGTATTTCAGAGCGGTTAGCAACACTGTAAATATAAACTGTGAAATGGTGTGAATTAGTTGAAAAGTTCCATTTTCCTTAAACTGTTAGTTTTCTATTTTCAAGGACAATCAAAACAGATTTGATTGTAGTTTTCTCCTCTTTATTTCTGTATATTTTTCCCCATTTCCCCCGCCCACCAGCACAATGGGGAATGAGAGAAAACTCATTTAAAAAAAAAAAAAAAAACAAAACAACAACAACTCTTTTTCTTTACAGAAGGATTATTATCCAAATAAATTCTGAAAAGCAAATTCAAATAGGAATTCTTCATTTTGCTTTTGAGTTCTCGTTTATTCAGCCATTGACTTAGAATTACAGCCAAATCCCTTGGAACAGTTTCTGCAAATTAAAGAAAGACGAGTGCCCTGGCTGAATTTGCCGTTTCTTGCAGCCACCGCTGGGTGTGGACATGGAAATCCACTGCATGAACACCTGAGCTTCCTCCAATAGAACTTACTGAGCTGGTTTTTTTGCCTGGGGTAGGCGGGGGTGGGTGGTGAGATGGGCTGCCCAGCCCCAGTCCACATCCCCAGTTCCCAAACCCTAGTTCCCAATTTCCAGTTCCCATCCCGGCCGGGAGCTGTCCAGCAAGAGCCAGACACGAAGCGGCTCCTCCAGCAGCAGCAACGGCCGAGGGTGCACTGGAAACCAACAAAATACTTCTTGGCTGCTTTATACTAGGCAAAAATCAGAGACCGTTTGTTCCCATCACTTATAGATTTTATAGAGTTGCATCAAGCTCCCAAAGCAAGAAACTGTATGAGGGAAATGGTGTGTGATGAGTCACTCTGTGCTTTATGGGCATAAACACACACGCAGGCACGTACGTTTACAGCCTCGGTGTTTGTGCTGAACAAATAGACTGCAGCCCTTGGTCCCCTTGCTCCAGCTGCAGGGTGGATGCCTCTCACACCTTAAATTGTCCCTCAAAAGGAAGGTTTCACCTGCACAGGGCATCATAGGAAATGTTGTTCTGTTTACCTCTCTGTGAAGCTTCGTATAATTATATTACAGGTTTATATTTAATACACGTGTTAAATGGCGATCTGAATAAACACTCTCAGTCTGTTTCTGCAGGCTGTTCTCAAATGCCTATTTTTTCCCCCAGAAGCTGTCCTAAGTTTTAAGACCCCTTCCATCTCACTTCCCACTGGTAAGCCACTAAGCTTAGGACCAAAATACAACATATATGTGCCACTCACTGTGTAAAAAGATAAGGGATAATTATATGTAAGGGATCAATTATTTGGCTGTGATTTGGCAAAGTACTGAGTCATGCACCAAAATGTAAATGTACATGTTCTCCTGGATTACTTATATGCTTAAACTTAGGCACATGCATAAGCAGTTTGTTGAATCAGGGTCTAAAATGTTACACTATCGCTCAGTATAAATTATATTGTAAAGCTCATTCTAGAGCATCACAGTAAAATAAACCTTTATCTTAGCTACTTAGTACTAATGAAAAACAATATTATTGGTACTTTTCCTATATCAATTCACTTAAAGAGAAATGTTGTACAATTACAGAGAATAGCTAACCATGCTTCTTGATCAACTTGATAATTAATAGGAATAGAGGAAAAAGCCCTGTATTTCTGAGCGCTGATCAGGCAGCAAAGGCACTCCAAACATCTGAAGAAAAAACAGTTTGTTAATTGCTGTCTAGACAGTTTATTGCTGCAATAAGATCAAAACACAGAATACTGAGGTTTGTGGTATGAATCATGCAGACTAAACAATTGTTTTATTGCATTTACAGAGCACTTGATTTATAACGCAGTCAGCTTGGTAATAAAATTCCTCCATTGTATATCCTGAATAATTTCACATCCCTCTGTTTTAATTCTGTATCGAGATGTTTTAAAAACGTCTGGATGCAGGGGGGATTACTGTCATGTATATATAAAGTTACTTATCTTGAGTGTCTGTTATATCATTACTAAGCATCCAGCATCCAGCCGAGCCTTGATCAGCTGATGGTATTGTGGATATACTGAAGAACAGATTTATTGGGCTGCAGTCCACAGCGAGTGTGCTAGAGGAAAAATAAGACTGTCTCACTGCAAGTTTCCACTTCACATTCAGCCAATCAGGCAAGTGACTTTTTATAAAAACTTTAGTACTCTACAAAACTTTTTTTTACTGAGAAGATTCATCTTCTTCTGGGCGTATCCCTGAGGTTTTTTGGGGGGGGTTTCTGGGGATCAAGGAACTTTGGGGATGGTGGAAATTCCTCTCAACTTTATTGAGCATTGAACTGAGCTAAGGGAATAGCAGCATGAAATCTGAGTCTGTGCAAGGCGCCAACTTTCCATGGGAGCATAAAGTGATGTTGCCTGTATAAGACAAATCGGCATTTTTTTTTTCATCTCCTAGTTAGTACTAATTATGATCATCCCGATATTTATGAAAAGCAATGTAATAATAGATCATACAGTAATTCTGGAGAAAAATCAAACCAGAGACCTAAATCTTGAGAAAACTACAGACTGCAGTCCTGGTCTCATTGAGTACAGTGGAAATGTTGCTCTTGACTTTACTGGGTCACCATTGCACCTACAAATATTTAGACTTTGAGGTTCTCATGAATAAAATTGTAAAGTTTAGCTATAACATTGATGTCAATTGTGCAGTAGTATAGTTTTCCAGTTTGGAGAGTCCAGATAAATGATTTGGTTGCTTTCTATCAAAAGAGAGAATCTGCTGCTGCCTGAGAGGAGGAAGTTAGCTGACGGGAATAGAGGAAAAGCTCTTTTCAGAGTCCAATTTCTACGCAAGCGTTTCTTAAAGCTGACTAAATATTTCTAGAAAAAGTGCCTTGGGTTTTTTTCGTGTTGGGATACTGGTTCATGCTGCTGGAGTTACCTGAGCTTTTCAGTACTGATTCAGGCAGTTTTCTCCTCCAGATCTCTAATAACTTCACGTATAACACTATGTTAGTCACCAGCACATTAAGCTCTCTCACGTGTTGCTCAAGATTCTCTAAGGTCCATCCCCTGTTGCCAATGACCTACGAGACAGCTCTTATCCACCCCACTATGAATGGTGAAAATGCACTGACAAGAGTCAAGGTATTCTTATGGAGAACTTAAAGAGAAAATGATGGAAATTTGTTTTGCCCATTTTTCAGTCTAATTTTGGCTTACTGATCCCCAACAGCCTTGAGTGTGTTACTCTAGAGAATGACTTCCACTTAGTGTGAACTCAGGCAGGAGGATGGCACAGATGATGTGTCCTCTGGTCCAAAAATGTGCTAAGAACAAAAAAGCACAGGAATTTATGGTAAGAAAAGACAGAGTGAGAGAAGGATTTTGTCTAGAGAAACACACCAAAACGTTGTAGATACTGTGAGCAACAAATGTAGGTGCTGAAAGGCATTATGGACCAAAGATCCAGGGAGCTGTGGCATGTGACAGCCAGTGCTCCTCCAGCAAAGCACCTTTTCTTCCATCGGTGCAACACAGGCTGTTACAAGCACATGCACTCAGGGGCAATCAGCCCTTTGTGCTTTCTTTTACATGGCTTTAAATGCTGTTAGAAGTATTTCTGTCATTTATTGCTACTCAATAAAGTTTTATCTTGTGAAAGTCATGATTTATTTACTTCATCTCACAGAACAGACATGTTCGCTCTCCCACATCAGCACTCCTTTACCAGATTCATAAAACGTGTTAACAATTCATTTAAAATTCATATACAAGCCAAGTACAGTTCCTTCCCAAAGCTGCACCAAGTAATAGAAAGCAGCACGTGCCCTGACGTATGGCTCACTGTCAACGAACGCTCTTACAGTCTCCCTCAGCTGTAAGTACTTCAGCCTGCTTCTGGAATTGCTCTTGTGTCCAGCCAGTCAAACATCTTTCTATTTTCCAGTTATCACGGGGCTTTTGCTAATTTTCCTTCTCAACTACCAGGAAAAAACAGATTGTGAGATTAGTTGGTTTACAGTCAAGAATTCATCCCCAGCTTTTCAGTTTATCAGCTGCCTGTTTAACAGGGGGTTCTCACCTGCTCAGACAAGATGCAGGTTTTTTTCTGATCTGTGTGTCAGTTAGGCAAGCAAAAAGGTAAGGTGAGAATAAAAAGGAGGGTTTCTATGCCAGTGCTCCCCTCTGAGAAAATCACCTGTAGCTTTTCCAATAGTCCTCCTGAAAGGTGCAATCATCGTGTGGCTTCTGCGACCTTTTACTAATGGCTGCGAAGTATCTCCGGTTATTTCCTTTCCCAGTATATTTGGGTTTACTGCAGTATACCTGCTCACAGCACTGATATTTTCATTTTCCAGCACCAAAGGACCCTGGTTCTGAACCTGGCCCAGGAACACCTCGCCTCCAGGCTCCTCGTAGCAAGATGCCCCACTTTGAACCTCAGCCAGGCGAAGACGACTTACGGGAACACAACCTCAGACTCTATTATCCTCTGGTATCTCACAATATTTGCATAATTCCCAGCCAAAAGAGGTGTAAGGGATCTGTGATGTCTCTGCTGCATGCTTTTTCCCTTCTACTCCTATTTTAACAGGGCTGTGCACTGAGAAAGATAGCTTGATGTTTGTGAGTTCCAGAGGGAAAACTGTTAGCAATTTTTTTCTGACCTAAACAGTAATGATAAAATTTGAGGGTGTGGACAGGACCCAAGTGTGTGCTTCAGGCCCTAACTGTCCTTCTAAAGGCCACCAACTGGGTGGCTCTGCTCTGTGTGAAGTTAGGAAGAGCCCTTGCTGCATTCCTCATGATGTTGTTACACACGTGTGCAATATTTGGCTTATTTGTGCAACATAATTAACGAAACATGTCTTATTGGCACCAAGCATCCCTAGGGACCCTAAAGCAAATGGGAGCCTTTGAAGCATTAAAGGGTCTTAAAAGCAGAAAATATTTACCACAAGTTTATTAAACCAAGCTATCCTGGTAATAAATTAGCAGCCTGTAGACATGCTCTTTTCTTAAGGGGCTGACATTATTCTTTTTAAAAATACAACTTTCATAGCATCTTTCAATCATTCCCCTTCACAAGCTGCTGACATGCTTTGCTACCAAAACATCTAAGATTGGTTAGGTGTCCCTTCCCAAGGCAGGTCCTCTGCTGAGGGACTCCTATTCATACACAATTTCTAGAAAGTCCATGGGAGGCATCGAGCCATATATAGTGCTTACAGATGCCCATAAGCAAAACCCCACACACAACACCATGATGTTATTCCTTTCCCTGTAGTCACTGATCCATGACAATGGAAGCATTTTAAAGACGTTGACCCAGAGTCTCAGTTATTGAGCTGGGGGTGGTTGACAGGTTGATTTTGTCCCTACATCTGCAGGTTAGGTTATGTGATCTCACCGTGCTGTTTCAAAACCACAAAACACTGGGGTAGGGATGTTTACGGATTTGCACATCCCTTACACTGCACCATTGTATGCTAAATTATATTGGAGCCTCTCCTGAGCTCATTAACAAAAGCCCATTGTTTGAGGGTGTTATACATTCCACGTGCTCTGCCTGGGAGTTATGCTTGTTATCATGAAAGTGTTGGCAAGTTTGCGTGAGAACTGTTTTCTAGTATTTGTTTGAATTTTTAATGACATTTGTGCAGGTGCGCAGCTTAAAAAGGGCTTTTTTCTGAATCTACAGAGTTGTTTCAAAATTCTGCTGGAGCAACAGTCATTCCCAGCAATGATTTTTAGCAGTGATCTTTATATTTTTATTTTTTTTTGTTGCATCAACTCTGTTTTATTTATTAAGTGTGTGTTTAAGTATCTTTCCATTAAATAGAGTATATGAGTAGGGGACGGCTTGTACAGTTCAGTGAGAGCTAAGCCAAGTCCAAGGCATTTGCACTTGAGGATATATGCAGGTATTAATAACTTCATCTTTTCTGTGTAAATGCTGTCTTAAATTGCAGGATAGAGCCTTATGTGCTAGGCAGTATCTTGCTCTGTTTGACATAACCTGATAAAAACTCAAAAAGTCCATGACCTGTGGACTGAACTGTGGCATCTGTGACCGTGGATTCATGGCAGAAAGCGCTTGGTGAAAAAAAGAACCTTAAGAGTATTCTTGCCCCATTACATCTTTCCCACTTCTCATTCCAAGCCGGCTCTCCATCCTTTGTTTTGTGTGTGTTTAAGCTGGATCGCAGCCTGATTTCATAACTAGATGTGCCAGCACGGGAAGGACTGTAGCACATGGAAGAAGCAGCATGGAGGGAGTCCTGGATTACTGGAAACCACAGTTGCTTCAAAACTCACCGTAACATGAATCTGCAGATAAGGTTAGTCACAGCCTACAACATGCAGCTGATGACTGACCCCATGGGAGAATTGCTTCCCAGCAACGTTGTGCAAGGGGCTGATACTCTGTCTTCCTAAATCCTGCAGGGCTGAAGCTTATTTGTACAACAAACAAGGCCTGGTTGGATAATTGTCCCTCTCTAATATAATTCAGCTGTGTATGTATTTAATTGCAAATATATAGCTTTGACTTCTACCAGGTTCCTCCATCAGTGGCCATTACCTTTGTGCTAAATGTTCATTTGGCTTACATGTGTTTAAAAAAAAATGTGCATTGGGCAGGATTCTAATAAATACAACTTAGAGGTGAATCATCTAAAATATTTGCAGTTACGGGCACAAGTGGGATCTGAGTCAAGCCACTTGTCCTAGTTTCTGCCACACAAACACTAGCCCTTTATAAATCATTAATTTCCAGACTGTTTATTATCCGGGGGAAGTAACAAAACAGTAGTATCACATAACACATCCTAAGAATGCCTTGTTCATTTTAAGAGCAAATAAAACTAAATAGCACCAAGTTGTTAGCGATGCAGCCTATGATACCAAGCAGAAACACAAAAAGGGGACCTTTTCAGGCTTGAGGCCACAAAATAAACAGGGGAATGGCAAAAAACAAAAAAGGTTGGAGAAGAATGACTTCACATAGACTATCTTCACATAGATATTCTGTGTTTACAATCATGTGGAAATTGTCTCTGCTCATTATATGGTGGGGCTTTCACCAGGAACACTACAGCAGTGCTATTAGAGTGTGAATGGTTTCCACAGCTGCTGTTGCTGTTACCTTTAGCTGCCTTTCTCACAGGAATAATTTGACACCTATCCACAGGCAGAGAACAGAGCAGAGCCACTGTTTCAAAAAATAATCATGAAAATTAATTGCTCCATCAAGAAAGCAAATTTTTGGTTGGTTTGTAGCACAGCCGTTCCTCTAATGTGTTTGTCATATGTCACCCAGGAGCCCCTTTTGATAAGGTAATGACATTAATTCCTATCTGAAGGCAGCGAAAGAGTGAGAGGGATGTTTATCTTCACTATAACTTCACTGAAGTTCACCTTTCTGCACAGCACCAGGAGCACCGAGCAGATCCTGCCACGGGAAGAGGATGATACAACTCAGACACTGTCAAGGCGTGAAAATTCAGTCAAGCACCTCCTTCCAAAATATTATGACTATGTAATATATATTATCAGGAAGATGAGAGTTAGGTAAAAAATCCTAATTTATTTTGTAGCCTTTCAACGGGTAGTCCCGACAGCTGAGAAATGCAGTTATTTTTTCTTTGCAGGTTTGCTAATACAGCAATACTAGAAACTGGACTGTTTTGGTACTGTCGAAACTCACCTCAAATGCATCAAATGTATTGGCTTTTTGTCAGTTTAGCTTAAATCACTTCCCAGTTTCACTAGTAAAAAGTCCCTTTTCTGGCTGATGTTACTGATTTTATATTGAGCTGAATTTGCTGGCCTTATTTGTTAGTAAAGTATCGTACTTCAAAAAGCAATATTAGGAAAATTGTAATTCAGGCCTCACACATGATTTTGGCCCATATGTTGTTTGTTTTAATCTCTTAAGGTTTCAAAATACTATATATTTACCGTTGCCTTTAAAGTTATTGTTAGTTACAAAATATTAGAAACACAGTTTCATCTATAAAATGCATAATTAAATTAATCTTTACCATACTTATTTTACATCACACAGGAAACATTTTCATCTCATGAAAACCATGGACATATAATTACTACTTTATACCACAAAGTAGATTATAACTTACACTGTCCACCCTGGCTCCAAAAATCCTTGCAAATTTTAATTCAATTGCTGTGCTTTATCTGGATGAAAGCCTTTGAATTCAATTATTATTATGCAGGGTGGATTTGTGCCCTTATATAGGTTAGATGTGGTAGTAGTTTTAAACAGAAGTTTAGTGGAAGTCTCAAATTAGGCATTTGCATCTATATTTAGGCAGCGACCAGATTTCAAATGCTGAACATCTGCTTTTTCTAGCTTAGGTTTGCCTAAGTTAGGGTTTAATGTGACTCAAGACTAGAAGATAAAAGTAGAAGGGAAATAATTTCGAGTTATTTCTGAGTTTCAATGGGAATTGGGCACCTGACCTGCTCAGACTCTTTTGAAAGCCCTTTTACATGCCTGCCTGTACCTTTCAATGCTTAAATACCTATCAAACCCTGTCAGAACACTTTGGATAAATGTTTAACAGTAAACCCAATAAAATCCCTCTGTTCTCTTTGATTTGTTCTTTCCGCTGCCTGAGAAAATTTTAGATATTTTTGGCACCGAGACATCCCCTGAGGTAGATCTGCCGGTTTGAATTTTAGCTGAAGATAAGTTGGATGTGTTTGCAATTTAAAGATGTTTTAAAAATTAAACTAATAGAATTAGCCACGTGCTTCTACCTTTAGGCATCTCCCAGATTTAAACAGCAAGCACTTGGTCAGGGGATGGATCTGTGGATCCTCTCCAGCCAAGGGCTCCGCGGGGTGCGCAGCCTCCGCAGGGGCTGCTACAGGAAACCAAGGCAGGCCATTTATTCTCCTCTTACAGGCCATTCCTGTGTTTATACCATCTTGTTTAGCTTACTCCTAATGCACATCCTAAGACGTACCTCTAATACACATCCTAAGACATGTTTATGAAAATTCTTTATAAGCAAAATATTTTACTTCCATTGAGTAAGTTCAGATACAGAACAGCCTTGGTGCTGTGGACTGGCTCAACTGCACTCTTGCTCTCTCCCTGTGCATCTTTTATTTAAAAATCCAGCTTTCAGCCCACCCACATTACAACAGCAAGATCCAATAATTGTAACATATGAATTCTCGACGAATCTTGTGCTGTTCTTGCTAACGTGTTTGCAAGCAGTAATTATTCTTCAGAAGATTAAATACTACTTAGCTGCAGAAGGTAAGTTCTTAGCTGGAGAATAAGCAACTGGGTCTTGGACTTATTTGGGGGTTTAATTCTTTAAATGCTTCTTCAGAGTAGATGGTGTATACCTTCCTGAAGCACAGGTTCCCAAGGTGCGATCCTCCACTGCCTGCTAATCGGGAAGTTAAATGGGCTCAAATCAATGGCATCGAGCTGGCTAAGCACTAAAGCCATGCCTTGGTCTTAAAAACATTTTGAACAATTACAGAGCCCACTGACTACATTTGTGGGTGCTCAGCACTTCTGAAAATCAGGCAAGAAGCTTTTAAAGATTAAACAATAGCCCAACTCCAGCAGGAAGTAAAATAATTTAAAATTTGAAGAGAGACACATAAAAAGGGGACATGACATTCAAGAGATATTTTATTATATTAGACAGCAAATTCATAGGAAATGCTTTTTCAGTGAAGTGATTTATTGCACTGTGGGACTCACGGCCACTGAGACAAGGATTTTAAGAGTTTCATGCACAGACTGGATGACAGAACTATCTTTGTTTAACTGTTATTGCTAATGGCATTTCTACAAGGGTTGCTTAACCTCAGGCTTCAGGGTCTAATCTATATTCTGATTTTCAGGTCAAGATGAAACATCAAGTGATGGCTGATTAAGTTGCATGGTCTATTAGACCATCTTCCCTGGCTATCAAATGACGTCCAGTATCAAAAGTGGTTAATGAATGAGATAGGCACCTTCATATTCCCCTGGTTTAGTCCCATAGAGTCATTTCTGTTGTCCTAAAACCAAGTAGTGGTGTTCAGACACCACAGGACGTGCACTGTGCAAGTGCTCTGCAGAGAGATTCTGTCTCTAGAAGACGCGGACGCTGAGCTCTACAAGCACAGCAATAATCGGCTACTTAGATAAAAGGTTTCTTCCCTGGGTGCTATGATTTGCCCCCAAAGCCTTGCTCCACACAGGCCCAATCCCACATGCTCAAATTCATCAGGATTCAGGTGGGTGCCACTTCCACACCATGGAACCCGGCCTTCTCCTGCATTATTTACGTTTATTCTTCCCAGGAAAAAAAAAAAAAAAAAGGTGAAAATATTTTACATGCTTTTTAAACTCATAAATAAAATGAATCAAAAGCAATTTGGCAAATCTCCTTTATGGCCAGAGGCCCACTGTGGGTCTGCCCACTTAGCCAAGCTCAATCTTGCTGAGGCATCTTTCTACCTCCAAAGAATCTGTCACTTGGAGCCAATCAATCTTGGTGACGTTCTACCCTTCCCTAGCCCTAGAATGCGTGTTTCTTTTCATTTGCCCATTACTTCGCTTCCTGCCATCTATCTCACTCAAGATTTCTTTTCTTATTTTTAATACCTTTTCCAAGCTGTATCTCCACAATCTATTTACCCACAGTGATCATCAGACTAAACCCAGAAAGAGACTGAAGCTCATATTCCCAGCAGCCTGAAATCTGGCATCCTGTGCTTGTTTTATTCATGTATCATTGATATATCTGGAAAACTGAATGTACACTGTGTTGAATGAATAAATTTCACGTAAGAGTGAGATAAACATGGCATTATGCCTCACAGGTATTTGGAGGAGAAAAAAAAGTAACAAACCACGACACAAAAATACAGATATTAGCTTCAATTACCCAAAAACCTTCCAAAATTACCTTAAAGTTATCTGAGATTTTAATGTATATAAATATAGGTATATATAAACACACAGAGAGGATATATAAAAATAGTGTGTATATATATGCTGGAAATATACATATATATACATACTGGAGATATATATATATATACTGGAAATGTTCTGTTTACTTTCTGAGGGTTTGTGACCTCAGGGTGAACCCCACAGAGACCCCACATTTTCAAGCTTTCCTTTATTATCACATCTTTTAAGATTACTTTACCGATCTGCAGAAGAAAGGCTTCTCTCACAACCATTTGTTTCTCTAGGAACTTCAGTTCTAAATGAAACATCAAATATCGTGGGAGTTAGTAACATGAAACCAGAGTTTGTATCAAGAAACTGCTTGATACGACCATTGAGCGCTCTGAATAGTAGTCATTCATTTCCAGAAGTGCCATCAGCTGCCCAAATAATAGGAGGTTCCCAAAATTACAGAAGTTTGCATAAATACCTCCTCAAACACACACTAGTGAATTGAAACTTTTTTTTTTCTTGGATGGAATTTCTGTACTATTTCACAGGTAACACTTAATTACACGCAAGGCTTGATTAACTACAATCAGTTCTTCCTAAATAAATGTTGAAAATAGGGGGTAAGGTAGAAGAGAAGCTGGTGGGGCACCAAGGGCTGGAGCATCAGCTGTTCCCTATTACACTGTTGTTGTTGGAGCCCATTTATACCCATCCCATTCCATTAGAGCTCCTGGATGTGCCTGAGGAGAAAGCTGAAGGCTTAGTATGTTTGTGGGAGAAGATGGTCTAGCTATGCAGCTAGAAAGAGCTGGATGTCCCACCCATCAGGAATGATGAAGACTAAACAGGTGAATTTATCGATGCCTTTGTCGTTCCCCTGCTGTGTTGCTGTATCATGCTTTGGAGGGACTGTGTGTTAGTGAATCAGCACCTTCAGGATTTTTAACTGGTACAAATTCAATATAGAGCAGTGGCAGAAGACAGAGAGGAGGGTGAACACCCCCCCGGGACAAGCAAACCTTGTGTTTGTGCTGTGATGTTTTAGATCCTTTTCTTCTTTCATGAGATTTTCAAGTCCTTCCTAAGTCTTTATCTACGTGAAGTCATGTTTTGGAGTCACTGCTTCTGATTCACTCTGTAGATACTGAAGTATTGGAGAAGCTGCTTAACCTTGGAGAACGCTTCTGGTGCCTCATTGCAAAGAGGGGGAGAAAAGTGTTTATTTAAAAAAAAATAAAAATGCTCATACTATACAATTCCTTAACCTGAGGTAGATCCAGTCTAGCCTAGGAAACTATATCCTGGTTTACTCATTCAGAGTATTCTTTGGAGAGGCTGTGTGTTTGTGTATGGCTGCCCCAGGCTATTGCAGCAAAATTCCTTGTGCTGAAGCAATTCCATTCATACAGACGGGGTCTGAAATAAGGCACAGTGAGGCAATGTGCAGCTTGTCAGTATTAGCCAGTATGTGAAATGTAAACCCTAACCAATCTGAGTATAGTTCTCTTTACACACCACCCCACTATTGCAAATAAAAATATAGAGAAAGCAAGCTGAATGAAGAAACTCCTGTGATTTACACTTGTGCTAAAACAGACCTTCCCCCTTCTCTGAAAGAGTTACAGAATGTGTTAATTGAGCTTCAAGGTGGCTGATAATCATGTAATTCCAGACTAATTTCCCCTTTCCTAAAGGTGAAGTTACATTGGTGGCAAAAGAAAATAAAACAACCAACAAATGCAAACCCTGCAGAGTGTTCCCCAAAGGGGACGTCGCTCCCCAACACACCCCAGCTGATCCTGCTCCATCCAGGGCTCTGCTAGTGAGAACCCAAGAAAAGGGAGAGACCTGGATGGTGCCCATCTGGTGGGTGGCAGGAGGCTGCAGCCCCACCTGCCTCCCCTCCTTGCTGGATGGACCCACAAGCATTTTTCTGTGGCTGTGGTCTGAGGAAGTGATCCAGCTGAGTTAGCAACTTCTTTTTTTTTTTTTTTCTGTGCTACTTTTCAGCTAGTGCAGCATAAAAAGAACAAGAGAGAGGTGAGAGCAGAAGCTGGTCTGGCCATGATGCTGTTTAGTGCTCAAATGTCGTCAAGCTAAGCTGGGAGGCTTTGGCCCTGTGAATATGAAAACCCTGCCTGAAGACTTGGTGCCACCATCCTTTTCCTTTCCATCCCTGGCTGGAAACAAGGATGGCACTAAATAGGTTCATCCCAAACTGGATGAAGCCACTTGGGCTTTGTCGTTATTCTGTATTTAAATAGTTCTGGGCGTACCGACTGCCCAAAATAAATAGCAAGGGGGAAATGAGGTGATGGACTGCTCCTCAGTTATTCTAGGTGGCAATACCATTTCTGAGAGCGACGTCAGCATTTAAAACTCAAGTTATTCAGCCTTATTTTCACCATTACTAACACTGAGGTCAGAGAAAGGATTTCTTATAAAACCTGCCTGGGACAACCAGCATTTAGTATTTTGCATGCGGTGGGTGAGGTTGTGCCACCTCGGAACCGAGTTCTTCTTTCACGATGTCATGTGGAGGTAACACCCTGCACCTTGATGACACATGGTCAGGTCTTTCAACCCCCAGGCAATAACTCTAAACCTTCTTCGACATTGCTGTAGGGATGATAAATAGGTGTTTCTTAAGATGGTCTCTGAAGGCCTAAGTTCTTCCTAATCTTTTGCTTTTCCCAAAATAACAAAAAAGCTTTCTCAGCCATCATAAAGCCAGTTGGGTGGCCTATAGCTCCAGACTCCAACTGCAACTTGAAAGGGTTTGTAGGAAACAAGTCTAAAAATCTATTTAGTGTATGAAAAATGATTTTCTAAAAAACATATAAAATGTTCTCTTTCACCTAATTCTCTGTATCGATTTCTGTGGCATCAACTTCTTCTCTTTCATCTTTCAAGGCATTCCTATTTTTTTCGAACACACAAACCCCTGTTTCTTATACAAAACAGAACAAAGAAATTTTCCTTCCCAATCAGTAATTTCGCTTTCTTTTGCAATTGTAAGAAGAAACTCCTGAAAAATCAATATATTGTTGCCAAGTCATACGCAATCAGGAATGGAGCAAGCTTGGTAAATAAAGGAAATTGCAATTTTTTTCCTCTCTTTGGTCACCTCTTAGTACACGCAAGGTGACTGCCAATCACTTTGTTGCCTCTGGTTTGCTTCCCCCACTCCACCTATTCTCCCCTTCTCCCTGAAAATTTACAAGTTAATCTTGGAGATGAAAAGAAAAGTTTGAAAAGGATTGTTCTTGGAGTCAAAATTCCTGATGTCCTAAAGTACAGCAACCCCCACCCCGAAGTGATTTGCTCCTTAAAGTAATCTGACCCCTCTCAATTAACTAGCACAGAGATAAAGATTGCTTATGCTAAAGTTGTCACATTACACCAGGCTTAGAAATTGGAAAATCTCAAGTAAAAGAAAGATATGTTCAACTGTATCGATAGCTTCAACATATATCAATATTTGGATCCAATTTACTCTCCTGATGTGCAAAATTGAGTGAATTTATGCACCTAAACCTAACAAGAAGAGCTTCTTGTCGAATAACCACTTTAATTAAAATGTATAAGAGACCGTTTGCTAGCTGAAGGTTTGGGAGACCTAGGATCTTTGTTGCTTTTTTCAGGGCACAACTGACATCTGCAAAATAAACACACAGATTTTGAAGCTCAGCTGTGAGGTGCTTACAAATCCAGGGGGAACAGAAAAAGATGTTTTACCAACTTGATTTGCACCTGCAATTAAAGAGACACACTGGCTGGGCTAATTTACACTGAAATGTAATTGCACGCATAAATCTTGTGTATACAAATGACATATAAATAAAACCTCTCCTAGATATCCATGATCTGTTACACAAAGGAGCCAAGAATCCCATATCTCCTTTTTGTTCGTAATTATAGGTCCAACTTTGAGACATGGAACTACTTTAATGCGTTTGTCTTCTTCCCTGAAAATACTTAACTGCGGCTTGTTAAAAAAAAAAAGAAGAAAAATCAGGATCTAATTTGCCTTGAAGTACTTTTAAACAGGGATGATTTTAACAATTAATCAGCAAAAAGAGTGTGAGGTAACACAAGCATATGGGTTACAATTTATTAACTGCAATTTCAGCTTGTCTGAGCATCCTGTAAAGGTGCTTTGCTGCTCTTGAGGTTTTTTGAGGGATCCAGGATTGAGTGTTATGAAGGAGATCGGGTGTAATGTCAAGGGATTATAGATTTGCTGAGGCCATTTTTCTCTTCTAAACAGTATTTCCTGTGTGGAAGGCACCTTGAGATTCCAGAGGTGGTCCAGCATTCTTAACATGGTAAGCTTTTGATGGAACCCGAAGGAGAAGGTCAAAAGAAGGAACATCCCAAAAAGAACAAAAAACAACCCAGGCTGGATGTTTCCCTGAAAATACCTCTCACATAACTTATTTCTGTATGAACTGTAACGTTTGTGAGCTTTTTGAGGAGCCTGGACAAGAAGATTGTATGAGGCTAAGATGTAGAAGGACTGAAGAGACCTAAAGCTCACGCCTGGACCAGAGCAGAGCACCCTCTCAATAATGTTGATATATTCATGGAGGCTTATATTGAAATCGTGCTGCATATTCTGAGCGTTGAATTTTAATTTCATTTGGTTGGATGGTTGGTCAGTTAAGAGGCTGCTAGATTTTTTTCTCTTGCACGAAATATACTCTCTAAGTTTTTCCTACTAGAGTTATGAGCCTGCTGTTATGCTGATAAGCCTGTTCGTGGTGTGACCCACTCAACCAGAGCTCTGGTGGCTCCAGGCTCACAGTAGTGCAAAGACTAAAGGCCACAAACAAGAAAAGATATCATATGAAAAAAAAAAAAAAAGAGTTTTCTGGCTTTTGTCCTTTACATGCTGCAAGGTGTCAAGCACTGAACCAGCGCCCAGACCATTGTTCAACCAACTGCTCTTTTCAAATGGAAATGTCTGCAAAAGCCATGTCAGCAAAAAGAATTCTTTGCTTAAACTGTGGCTCCTAGCTTATATCCTACAATAAAACCTGAGGCCTATTAGTCCATACTTAGGACTTCTTACTAGGTTTTAAAGGTCCTTTCAGGCACAGTTTTAGCCTAATCTGGCTGTCTCACTAGCACGGGCAAGATTATGAAGCTGCAAGGTTATGTTGCCTTTGATTTGCAAATGTATGTCAAAAGTCTGGTTTATAGTTTCCACCAGTGCAATTGTCTCTTAAAAAATATCTTTCCACAGAAGGCACTGGAGCGACACAGGACCGGCTGCGTCCACACAGGAAACAGGATCAAGGATTTCCAAAGGTCTGTTGATTTTTCAGCTTTCATGCTCTGAAGAAATATTTCCTTTGAAGTGTCTCAAATAGGGTAGTATCCAATTATATTTGTAATCCCAATCTAATTCAATCAGGGACTCTAATTATAGCTGATCTGTCTCTTAATCTAGTTAAAGTCTGTAGAGTAGACCGCACCCTAGCTAACATAACTAAATTAAAAATCAAGTTGTTGAACACTTGTAATCGGGGATAACCAAGTTGCAGTCGGAACTAGCTGCAAAGTGGGAGGTTTGCAAGGGAAATTGGCTGAACTTCATTTAATTTCCAAAGCCTGCATCAGTCCTCCTTGCAGCTATCTCTGCCAAGCTTATAATTATAAAGGGGCTGTAAAAAGTACTTTTGGGCTGAGCCAAATCCAACGGTTATTTTAGCTTTATCTAGTTGGTTTCTTCCTCTCGAATGTTTCATTCAAGCTCCCCCAGCAGCAGGCTCAGCAGTACCCATGCAATTCCATTTTCACAACTGCATCGCCTTGCAACTCTTTGGAGCAAGTGGCCTAGGAGCTACTTGGCACCTTACCTGCCTGCTCTGAGGCCGTGGCACACCTGGAGCAAGCAGGCAGACACCCAGGTCTGGCACAAACCCACCCTCACCCGTGCACCTCTATGAATAAAACCTTATCTAAAGAGCTTCTGTGCAGCGCACATTGAGGGGTAGCAGGTAGGTGACCTGAGGTACATCAGTGATGCACCGTGGATATGGTGCATCATTTTAACTACCACAGGGAATAAGCAGACAGTGTGAAGAGTCTTGTAGGTTATAAAAATCAGACAGATTGTGAAAGAGCTGGAAGGGGGAACTTTGCAGAAAGTGTTCGCTCTGCTAGCCAGTCGTGCTGCATCAGATCGGTTTTAGAAAACGCATCACTCCAGTCACAAACCAATGTTAAAGCCAGCAGGTCCTAAACCAGCTCGATCAGCTAGTGTGGATGGGGTTGCAGTGAAACAACTGAGCTTCGTAGGTGGGAATAGTTTAGGGTTGCAGGGTTTTAGTTTGGTTGTTTGGGTCAATACAGGATCCAGACTGAATAAACCCTCTGGGATTAGAGCATCATATCTGCAGCCTGATTTTTACTTTGATGATAAATCTTATTGTATAAAGAAATCCAGACGTAATTTTATAGTTCTCCAATCTAAGTAGCAATACTGAATAAAACCAAAAACGTGGTCTTAACTTCAGCAGGCTCATTCTGCTGTGGCACTTCAGTCTCTCTGTGAAAAGCCAGACAAAAACCTTTTAATCATTCATTTAACAGAACGGTATTGGAAACTTTATCGCAATGAATCTATGTGTTTAAATCAGAATTTCTTGAAATAATATTACTTATGGCAGAGAGAACACACTGCCATCTTCGAGTCTTGGTCAAGAACTGATCTGTAGAAAGCTGGAGTGAGGAGAAGAGATGACTTTCTTCCAAAGTTTACTCTCCGTACAAGATCCATAAATTGTGAAAATAATATAGCATTTACAGTAAGTTGTTCAGATGTTCAAGAGTGATCATGCTATTATACTCCGTTTCCCCCCTTATTCCTGGCATAAAACATCCAATACTAAGCTTGATCATTTTACATATTTAAGTCATCATTCTGCAACTAAGCCAACACCAGAATAAAAAGTGCAATTCATAGATTTTTGTCCTTTTTCTTTCAGGCTGTCATTGGGATAACTTTGTGTTGATTTAATTCTATGCATGGTTTTAAGTGCTAATGTTTTGGTTTGTTTTTTTCTATTGCATTCCAACTATAAATGACAGGGGGCTTGGGGATTTTTCAGTTGTTAATTTTCCAGTTGTTAATTTTCGTTATTTTTTTTTTAAAATAAAAACTTAAAGCCAAGCTATCAAAGACCAGATGGCACCTCCAAAACCTGCTGATGCTCCAAATCTCCACTGGTAATTGGTTGTCAGTCCTCCGTTAGGTATGACAGGAACCAAATTCACCCACATGGAAACTAGCCAAATTTAGTACTGGGATGCAACTGATAAAACTAAATGGAAAAACTGCTGTAGCAAAAGAAATTGAATTAGGTCTACAATAAAAAAAAAAACTTATTAATCATACTTGTAAAAGCAGAAAATGAGAGCTGATTTTACTAAGTAAAAGACCCTTACTAAGTGGTATTTTGACATCTGAAAATAATTCAGTTTCGATCTTGGTTCTTCATTGACACGAACTAGGAAATTCATAATTCTCTCTCTGAGCTCTTGCTTCAAGCCATCTCTGCGCAGGCAGCTGCAGACCACTCGAGCCCAGCCAGCAGATTTTATGTGCAACCACCATGAAGAGAGACCTGGAAAGAGCTTGGAACCAAGCTCAGTCCTCTGCTAGGACAGGTAACATGTTCCATATGCCTTTCATCAGCTGCTTTTTAGAATAACATAACGGCACACTGCGTTGACAAATTGATTATGAAGCAATGCTCCGTGCAATTCAATCATGGTTATATGAGATTATAAGGATATATGAGGGAGGTTGTCCTAATTTGTTACCTACTAAGTTGTATTTAGTATTGCCATCTGATTAAATATTTCACGATCATGGTCAGATATGGTTAGATAGTCACTAAAAAACCCAAACCATCTCATAATCAAAATCCACTAGCCTAGTTCCCAGTTTTGAAGGGGATTTACCGCAGGCAAACGTCAGCCCCAGTGGAGGCAGCGGCTGCTGGCTCGCACCGGTTACTCCGAGACTCCCTTACACCACTGCTGCTGGCTCTGTCTCCCCTGTAAAAATGGATAATAATTAAACATCTCCAAAGGCTCCATTACAGCTTAGTGCTAAAAAAAGGTTGTGTGTACCTTGTCTGGAGGGAAACAGTCTCGCAGGATTCCTGTTACTATCTGTGATCCACCATTGAGTCATGAAATTCAGTGAAGACAGCACTGCAATGACAAGTTACTTACCTCTGATCTTACATTTCTTCAGAAGCAAGTAAGTGTTTGGAAATGAACAAATACTACAGAACAGGAGGAATGCTATTCACTTAACTCGCAATTAATCCATTCTTTAAAATACTTGGTTTGTGCTCCTGGGCAAAGCTGGATCTCCCACTCTCCAGACTGCACTGCCGTCTAATACAAGATTTTACACGAGGACACTTCTCATGCTGTGAGAAATGGAGCTGATGATGTTTACTCTTGCCTAGACGAAACACTTGGGCATTTTAACAAACACCCAGAGATTTGTTTGTTTACCTGCCTAGCCCACATGCCACTCATTCCTCCTGGCTGGGGGGCCAGCTGGTGGTTCTTTCAAGAAGTTACAATTCCCACCTTATTCCTCCACTTGCTAAGGAGAGCTAAGGTTTGAAAGATGCTTCTTGCATCGTCCAGCAGATGCATCTTTGGCTAAATGTGTTTTAGAGGTAACAGCCCAGAATCCACGGGAACCGTCAGTCCATTAATGCATCAGCAGTACCGTTATGAAGATGGGACTTGCACAGTGTTTATAAAATCTTAGAACTGGTGGCGCTGTCGGCCCTCATCCCAGAGGCTGCGTTTACAACAAGAAGGGTCACTATGACCTTTGACTTGTTACGCAGCCGCGCTGTAATAGAGTGGAGGTGCAACCTGCCATCCCAAAACTCCTCTTCCACTCTTCATAGAATCATAGAACAACCAGGTTGGAAGAGACCCACCGGATCATCGAGTCCAACCATTCCTATTCAGTCCCATCATCAATGGCTAAATATTGATCGCAAAACATAATAATATGAAATAATGTGATCTCTTCACAGTTAACCCCAGCTAAGGGAGCTGGAGTGAACGGTGGGCATGAGGCAATGAGACAACTGAACAGTCTCACAACCATTATGGCAAGAGGGCTTTCTCCTGCCAGAAAGTTTCAAAACAATATAGATGGCTATTCACACTTAACAAGTAGTTATTAATTAATAACAGTTCTGTGATGCTGTCACATGGACACTGTTTAGTGATGAGAGGAAAATATGAAGCTCTGTTACTATCTTTGATGCAGGCCTTCATTACTGTTTTACTTAATATTTTGGCCCTTAAATATTTAGGACTGAGTGTCCAAGGGAATTCAGTGCCTAAATGCCTTTAGAATACTCAAAAGAATTAGGATGATAGATTTTAGCACAGGGATAAAAAAAAACGGAAGAAAATTTGGGAGAATTTCTAAATTTAACCTGAAGCTTGTTCATGAACAGGTTTGCCTCTTCGTTATATTGGCCTGCAAATACATATAAAGCAGGACCACTGCTCTAGTGAGAGTAGTTGGTTTTGTATTAACAATTTCCATATGGGAAGTACTTAAGCTATACTGTGGCTGTAATAACTGCAGCTGTACTAAAAGCATTTACTAGGTCAAGAAGCAAGTTTTTCCCTGAGTAGGGGGCTAAGGAAGCCTGTTTCTAAAAATTTGTGCTCTGTCATTCTCCCACTCAGTGTGTTCAGAAAAAATACATCCCTTAACTACCATAGTTATTATAAAAAACTGTTTAAAAACTGCGTCTCCTGATTTTGGATTCAGTAAGAGTCTAGTCTGGAGATGCCTTACCAACGTGCAATTAAACAGACTTATTAACCGCTTCTGAATTTGAATGTCTGAGTCTCTGTATTCAGTCTTGATTAACTGGCCCAACAATGAATGTTAATTACTCTGATTTACATTACCTACAGGGCTATGGTCAACTTCAGATCAACAAACCTGAGGCTTCCTAAACACCAACAGGGTGACATTCAAGTTGTCTTCCAGGTAGTGGAGATGAGCCCTGAGAGGCTACCCTGGAAGATCTATCCTGCCATGAGGTACAGAGGGAAGAATAAAGAAGAACAGTGAACTGCTAGTGTGCCCCAAAGTATATTAAGACTTTTCTTTCCCTCTTCAAGCTATAAAGATGTAGGTAATACATAGTGTAACTTAGGAACAGGCATTTTTTATTTACATCTAAATTCTGAATTTAGAAAAAAATACTAGCAAAGTTCTAAAGTTGTATTCTTCCCAGCATTAAATTGAGCTGATTTGAGAAGGACAGCACAGGATTTAAGACAATGATTTCTACCTTCACGGGAGTTAGTACGTGTGCATACGGAGGTATATATCCCCATATACAAATGTGTGTGTATATGTATTTTCTACATCTCCCCATAAACATACTTGTCAGATTTTCCATAGTCCTAATCATTTTGCAGTGACATTCCTGAAGATAAGAATTTCCACGGCTGGGCAGAGATGTGGTTCCTGCTGCTGGCAACAGTTTCTTGTGGCAATGATTTCCACGTGCTCATAACACATGGTGTTAAAAAAGCCTCCTTTTATCAGCTTCGAGGGTGGGGCTGGGCTGCTGTTGGACTTACGCCTATCAAGCATGATGCTTCAGCTCTGTTGGTGGTAGAAGATTGTTCCTCTGGGCTTTTCTTAAAAAAATAAATAAATGTCAAGCCAGAAAAGGAAGCCTGCTATTTTTCAAATCCAGAAGCTGTAATCATGCTAATCCGTATGATCGTGCTAAAGCCAAGCAACATGCCTCTTGCATGTGATGTAATCACTCAGCATAGCCTATTTATAATCACCACAGTCTGGGAACACCTTCCACAAAAATATAATCAGGAGATTTTTCTCCTTGGTCACATTCCTGCTCTTCCTTCCTACTTTTTTTCAGTCACTTGTGCTCTTTCTCCTACTTTTTCTGTCTTCCCAGACTTAAACACAGCAGCATCCCTTGCTTTTTTATTTTCCATTGTAAGCTAACACTTTCTGTGTCTTCTATTCTTTCGGAGTGTTAGAGCCACACCAAGTGAAATCCCAATCCACTGAAATCAATACCAAAACTTCAATTGATTTCATATAATATATTCTTTTAAATTCAGTACAAATGCTCCACGTGACTTGTCCGTTTTAAATATGGATCTGCTGTATGGGGCTGTCTGTCTCTCAGCTTGATACATAAAACTGTGTTTAATAAATTCGGTGGTGTGGGTTGGTAGCACTTTGTGTAATAAATGAAAATCTGTTGCTTATACTGAGCATATCAAGTGTAAAAGGAGAAAATTCATCGATATAAATATCTATCTGCAGATCAATTGGTATCGATCTTGTTTGACAGTCTATTTCCTCAGGACAAGCTTTGGAAACAAAGAGCATTTCAAAATGCTGGTTAAACAAACAAATGTATAGAAGCTCTTTGGGCAACGTGGGAGCGGAGTAATCACCAGATAAAAATGGTCAGAGTGATTTTAAATACCCGTTAATATCTTCTATTTTGTATTAGTAAATGCAGAGTTTGTCTTCATGTTAACAGGTCCATTAGAGTGCATCATGAGTTGGGGTTTGTAAAACCATTACTTGCTTGCAGAGGAAAAGGTGAGGAAAGTAGCCTGAAAAGCAAAATTTATCCCCTGACTTCCATGTTCAATAATTGTCCAAGGAGGAGGGTGACACCTTCTGCTCTGCAAGACTTTTTTTTCTACTATCATTAGCTAAATAAAACCCCTTATGAGACACCAGAAAAACAAAACAAAACCCCACGAGGATATATAACTAATTAGATCATAATGCGCTCTTTACCTTGGTCTACGATGTTGGAATGGTTGGACTCGATGATCCGGTGGGTCTCTTCCAACCTGGTTATTCTATGATTCTATGATCTTTTTGTGGCTGCCCAATGCAAAATACAGCTCTCCCTCTTCAAACATCACTAAAAAGGAATAATCCTGAGCAGTGCCTCGGGCACTTGGTGTGACTGTATGCACAGGCACAAACTTCAAACTATAATAAATGTTGTACGCACCCAGTAAAGCACTGGGAGTGTGATGGTGTGCAACTGTGAGGCCATTAGGTGCCATCGCTTCCCCTCTTCACCTTCCTGCTGTCTTGGAAGATTTGTGTTTTCAGCTCTATATCACCTTTCTGAATCCCACGTAACCTCAGATGGATGTTTATCCTCACAATAGCTTTGCAGCTGGGGAAATGTCACCCTCACTTCACGAGTCGGGAAACTGAGGCACGGGCTCTGCTGGTGGCAAGTGTGTATTGAGCGCAGCTTCAACTGAATCTACATGGGAACCCTTCCCCAGCATCTCCAAACCAACAAAATCCTCTCTTCACCAAATCAATCTCTCCGTTTCATTTTTCAGTGAGAGGTGGGGGGCAAGGTGGGTGTCCCACATGGAAACCAAAAGCCACAGCATCTCCCGCAATGATTTCGCAATCCATTTACTCAAGGATCCTCACATTTTTGCTTTCCATTTGGATCCAGCGGGGACCAGGGGTGTAGAGGGGGCTGCTCTGTGGCACCGGGGGGTTTGCAGGGAAGGGAACTGGAGCCTCAGCTGAGCCGCATCCTGCACCACCAACCCCCGGGCCACCCAGCGCGGGCTGCGGGTGCATCTTCACATGGACCCCAACAGGCGGAGAAGGGAGGAAAAATGGAAGTTATCCCACTATGTACTTGTACAGTCAACTTAGCACAGGAAGGCGCTTTCAAAGTGGTGTTTTTCCGCTCGCTTCAAGTTTTCACGTGAATCTTTTACGTGCCTAACGCTTTTATTTGCCGTTAAAAATACCGCCGGCTCAATTTTTCCCAGCAAGCGAGACCCCAAATCAGCCTTGAAACAAATGAACCACCGCCGGCGGAATCACTGTCCGTCTGGATCGCCTTTTAGAGCCCCTTAACCAGCCCAACGCCACCGGGACAGCCCGGGCTCGCCCCCTCGGACAATCGGGGCTCTTGCCTTTTCCACGTTATCTAAGGAGAAAGGGAAGAATCAGCCTCGTCCGGGGGGAGGGAGGGTGGGGAGAGAGGGGGGAAAAGAAAAAAAAAAAAAGAAAAAAGGCGGGGGGAGAAAGTATTTAAAGCACAATATAAAAAAAAGCGCAGGTGAGGTGATAACGAGGGTTTGTCGCCGGGCAGCCTGGCAAGGGGGGGTGTTTTCTGCCGGGGGGGGGGGGTTCTCGCCGCTCCCCCGTGTCCCACGAGCCTTTGTGGGGCCGGGCAGGGACTACATCGCCCAGCGTGCCCCGCAGCGCCCTGATCAATGCGCCTTATTTGAATAATCTGCGAGCCCTTGGACCCAGGCCAATCAGCTGTCAGGGGCCCGTGATAAATCGCAATGCATTATTGATAATCATAATTACTCTGACATGCGCATTCCGCCCGATGGGGGTAATTTCCCAACTCTAGGAATTTGTTGCGGAGGGGGAAATAATTGCTGCTATTTCGCTCCCGATGCGGGTGCACCATGTCGCGACGCAAGCAGGCGAAGCCCCAGCACATCAACTCCGAGGAGCAGCCCCCAGATGCTGCAAGTGGTGAGGAGCGAGCCGAGCGCCCCGGCTCTCCCGTGCGGGGGGGGGGGGCTTTTTCCATCCTCGTGTTTCACCTCTTTTCCCCTCGCCTCCACGGATTTTTTTTTTTTTTTTTGGGGGGGGCGGGGGGGGATGCATTTCGATCCCTGCGGGGCTGAGCGGGACCCCTCGGGGTGTCCCGGGAGGGGGGCGGGGGGGTGTCTCGGTTTGAGCAGCTCGGGGCGCAGCCCAGCGCGGGGCTCCCCGACGGGCGGCTCCCCCCGCACCCCCATCCCCGCACCCCCAAACCCTCCCTGCGGCCGAGGGGATGGGGAGAACGGGGAGGGGGGGTGGGGGTGCGAACAGTTTACGGGGTAGGAAAGGGCTCAGGGTTGGTTTCCCCGATCGCTTTAGCGCTTTCTCAGTAGTTATGAATTTTTTTTTTTTAATTAAAAAAAAAAAGAAAACGGCTCGGGCTATTTTTGTTGGCGATCACAATCGCCCTGGACCTTTTGTAGCTTGACCTCCAGCCATCTTTGATTTCCGACTTCCTAAAATAACTCCGGTGAGCTGGGGGGGGGCTGAGCGCTTTGTATCGGGGCGGGGGGGGGGGATTTCGCTGCCTTCAGCCTCCGTCCCACCTTTTTCGGGGACCTCGCAGCCCTTCGCCTTCCTCGGGGCAGAGGGAAGGGGGGGTTCGCGCTGCAGTTAGCCCCGAGCGGCGGGGGGGGCAGGGGCAGGGGGCACCCGCTGCCGGTGACCCCCGAGGGCGGCGGGGAGGGCCCGGGGGTGCCGGGCTGGGGGTCCCCGGGGCTCCGGGGCCGCTTCTGCCCCCGCTGGAAACGCCGTCGGGGCCCGTCCCGCTCCCACCCGGGGGGCCCGTCCCGGCGGGGAGGGGGAGGCCGGCGGGGAGCTGCGGTTCTAACGGGTTGTGGTCGTGCTCGAACGCTCCTGTGTCCCCCAGAACTTTCTTTGGGATCTCAGCCTCCCTAAGGGACTGGTTTGTGTATTTTTTTTTTTTTTTTCAGTCCCTAGATTGATCGATCCCCCTGCACGTTACAGGAGTTGCTTATTCCCAGCCCCGCAGGAGGTTCGGGCTCTTAATTTTTTTCCTCCCCCTCATTTCTTTGAGTCGAAATGTGCAATTGTTGGGTCCGGTTAATGGTGACTTAAGAAACAGCGAGCCGGCCAGAAGGCAATAAATCCCATGTTTAATGCATGACTGTTTTCCTTTGTGCATACGGTCAGGCTGGGGGGTGGAGGTGATGTTTCCACATGTAAATCTCTGCCCGCTGCTGCTGGAAAGCCACCTCCGGGGCTGAAACAAAAGGGTTAATGAGTGCTGGTGCTGCCCGCTTGGGGCGGGAGCATCGCTGCGCACCAGCTCTCCGGGGCAGTCCAGCTGCTTTTTTTTTGTTGTGGTGGTTTGTTTTTGGTTTGGTTTTTTTTTTGTTTGTTTGGTTTTTTTTTGTTTTTTCTTTTTTTTATTTGTTTTTTTTTTGTGTGTTTTTTTTTTTTTTTTTAATTTTGTCCTCCCCGCTTTTTACCAACGAACCCGAGGATGCAAATCCCTCCGGGAGCCGGGGCAGCGGTTGCACGGAGGCTGCAGGGAGGGAGGGAGGGAGGGAAGGGGGTACCTGGCAGAGCTGCTTCTCCTGCCTCCTGGGCTGGAGCTGCCTTTGGTGGGTGGTGGGAGCCGCCCCGCGGCCGAGCTCCGCCGGGATGGGGCAGCGAGACCCCGTTCGCCGGGATTTCCCTTTCTTAAGAGCAATAAAAATCGCGGCTGCGGCTCCGGTGCCTCTTGGAGCCCGCAAATCTCCCAGGGAGCCTGGATGCTCCTCGCTCCAGGTGCGCCGGGAAACAGAGAGCGGGGAAAGGTGCATCACAAAGTCGAAATACTGGGACATTATCGATATACACAATCGTGATAATAAAATCAAGCCCTTCTCGCCTCTTTTGCAAATGTTCGGGTTGGTTTTGTTGGGTTTTTTTGGTTTTTTTGGTTTTGTTTTCGGGACCCACCTCTGTGAACAATGCGGCGCGTTAAGAAGCGGTTCTGCTAACCTGGTGATCAATTAACAGGTCAAAAAAATCAGCAGGTGGTCGCTGGAGAATAATACTACATACTGGAAATTAGCATTTTCACAAAGGGTTTGAAAATGCCCATTGTGCTGGATCGCTGCCACTAAAAATCTGATTCACTCTTGAATAAAATACAGTATCAAGCTGCAACTTTTTTTTCTCAGGGTAAAATTAGGGATTTCCTTTATTTAAGTCCCCGGTTCGTGCTTTGAGCTTTGCAGGAGCGGAGAGGGGGCTGTTTCACAGGGAAAGCCAAGTTCTGCGTTGGTTTCCTTTATTTTATTTTGATGGTGGGTTTCCCGAAGGTGCCGCGGGGGGGGAGCTGGGAGCGGAGCATCCCTCGGGGGGTGAGGGGGGTGAAGGGACCCGGGTGGGAGGGGGGCGACGCTCGGGCTTGTTTTTCCTTTGACGTAAGTGAAACGCTATAGGGGCTGTAGTGATGGAGCCCTCGCCGGGCTGGGCGGCGTGTGACGTTTTGACAGAGCTGCTGCTCTAACCTTTGCCTCCTCCCGCTTGCCGTGGGTGGTAAGTTGATGTCAGGCTCACAATTAGGACTCTCATGCAATTGACCTTGGCAGCGGGGTTTGTGCCGCTGAGCTCGCTCTTAAACACTGTTCCTAGCGTGAAGTGCGCTCCGCGGCCGCGGAGGGGGGGCCGCCCGGCAGGTAGGGGAGGGCTGGGGACGGGGGGAGCTCTGCTCTTTGGACGGTTATCTCCATCCAGGTTCGAGCAATCGCGCTCAACGTCTTAAAAAGTCATCAGTTAGCGGTCGATGCCCAGGGGGGTTGCGGGGACGCTGAGCGGGGCCGGGGATGCTGAGTGGGATCCCCGACGGGGCGGCTCCGGGGGGCAGCGGGGGACCAGCCTCCCCCCCCAGCCCCGTCTCAGCCCACCCCGCAGGTTTTAACGCTGCTCTTCGCTCTGCAGATGCGTTTATTCCCCCCCCCGTTCTGCCCCTTTGGTTAGGTAGCCGGATAGTCGATACCCGAAGGGTGGCTCGGTAGGGAGATAATAAAATAAGCCTCGAGGGAGCACCTGAAAGCACGTGGAGCCCTGTTTGTTAGGTGTGAGGCTTTTCTGGCTCGTTCTTGGGTGGAAAAATGCTGCTGATAACCTTGTATTCAAGACCCCATCGAGTGGGCTTGAATATGTCTGTAAGTAGTCAGTCGTGTAGTTTGCTTGCCTCAAGAAAGTGGTTTTTTTTGTCGTTAACGAAAATGCTTTAAATGGTCTTTCACAGTGGGTAAAGAAGGGACATTTTGGACAGTTTTAATGCTCTAGCTTTTCATTTTCAGCTGGGAACAGGAAAAGAAAAAAATGAGGGGTGCACTGTACTTAGGAGCAACAGGGAGCTGATGGCTGAGGTCTCACATCTAGGACTGGGTGCTTGCTAATCCTTCCTGACTTCATTTATCTGGGGAAGTGCATGATTATGTTAAAGTAAAAATAGTTGATCAAATGTAGTCTGGAAAAAGTAACCTCACTCAAGGTATTAAGCTCTTTGGGAAAAAATGTAACGGGGAGGGAAAGCTTGAGCTCTGACCATTTCCTCCCAGTTCAAGTGAAGTATAATTTTTATCACTGTTGAGAAAGAATGTTACTAATTGCTCAGATGAGTGGTAAGTCGGCAGCACCCGTTTTGAAATCACATCAAACCAGACAGGACTTATTTCATTCCTCTTTTACGGGTTCCCTCAAAATTAATTCGAGCTGTGTGGATTTTATCAGCCTTCCTCGTCGATGACCGCCTTGTCCTACACAATAGTGGATTTTTTCCATCCATTTGCCAGTGATTCAATCTACCCCCCCTGCTGGGTTTACTGCATTCTTCTAACTTATTGGATAACTAGATGCTGAGAGATAACATTCCTGAAATTCGGGGGTGGGGAGATAAAAAAAACAGTAGAAGTCCTATCCCTGGGAAGCCTTTGGAGAGGGTTAAGTGAAGTGCACAAGCAATTGTTGTGCAGGGCTCTGCTCCTCGGTAAATACTCATACAGTGTGCGGACAGAGCTGGCTGCACAGGGAGGTTCCTTTGCAGAGAAACCTCACGTTTTCAGACCGTTAAGTTCATGGCAGTGATGGGGGCTGGGGGGAGGGCAGGGGCTGGGGGAAATGAGGTGCTGTGATTGCAGGGGCTTGATGCTCCTTCCAGACTGGGGAGAAGATGTAGCGAGAAATCAAGATGAACGGTTTCAGAAAAGGTGTTGGTTTTTTTGAAGAAATGGTAAATTGTGCTTTTGTTATTCCAGCTACTACAGAATAACCAAGCAGTGCTTCTATTGACTGTGTTTAAAAACCAGCTTGTTTGAGATAGGGGAATCTATTCTAGTCTTGCTAAGGTGGATGGGAAAATTATGCCTAACTCCTAGCTACTCCTCGTGCAGCAAGTCACTACAAAGTGGGAATTGAGTTTATTAGGAGTTCTGTGGTGGTGCCTTAGTGACAGAGAGGGGAGCTGGGAACTAAACTGTGAGAATGACAGTGAGAGCAGGGCAGGGCTGCTAACCTGCCTTCAGTTTGCTGGAGCTTCTTGCTCTGAGGTGGCAACTGGGGCTTAACATAGAAACGTTACCCCTGGAGCTCCTCAGAATTGTGAAAATTAAGAGCGTGAGCTGTGCTGGAGTTGGAAATGGGAGCTTTGAATTTAGCTGTGGTCTCATCAGTGGAAAAAGAAGGAACTGCTATCAATGGAGGGGACAGAAATGATGCTTTGAAGCTGTTCAAGTTTGAGGACTCGTTATTCTGGAGCGTCTCCTTGGGGGTGTGAGGAACAGTTGTTCATACAGGCATTTATAATCCACTTGAAGCATTTAACGTGGCCGCTGCAGAGCTGCAAACCACAGCATGACATGCGTGTGCTCACGGAGGAGAGATTGTGGAAGAACAAGCTTTGTGCTTCCTAAAGTAAAACCTAAGGTTGTTTTGCAGCTCAGGGAAACTGTACAGTGGGGCCTGGGAGATTTGACTGTTAAAGCCCTAAACGTTAAAGTATTTGGGTTTGATGTTTTAGCCTGTGGAATACGTATTGGATGGATGCAAATAGTTACGAAAGTAGTTGTTGGAGCCTGTTGAGTTAGTGTACAGAGTAGTTTTGGAAGTTTCGTGTCTTTTTCTAGCACCACTACTTTCTTTTCCACTGTATCTGCTCAGACCATTGCAAAGATGAGTTTAAAAAAATCCATTCTTGACCTCAGTTGACCCTATTTATTGACCAAGTCCTGAATCATTTACTACTTGTGCTTTTCTGCAGACTGGATTTCTCTGTATGTTTTCCCGTAGAGTCAAATCATGTTTAGAGGCATCAATTTAATAATATTTGGGGTGAGAAATGTATGCCAAAACTATGCTTTTACTCATTTCCCTCACTTGTGGAAGTTGTTTAGGCTGAAGGAGTGGAGGAAAAACATATTTAATTCTCCCTGTTTAGATATGAGGAATCCAAACAGGTTTGATAATAGCTGTTATGAGAACACCTTTTCTTCCTGTTCAAGGACATGTAACCCTGAAGTGTGTGTGATTAATAGAATTTCACACACATAGATTTAGATTTACAAACCATAGCATAATGGGCTTCTGATACTTGCATTTTTTTAATCGATCAAGGTGTTTGTTTTTTAAAAAGTAGAGTTTCACTGTGTACTTTCCATCTCTTAGCATTGAACAGCTAAAATTTGGTTTGTTGAATAAATAGCCTTGTTAACAAATGTCAAAGTTTGCAATATCATCTCTTTCAGAGCTTTTACATTACCCCAAAGCAGTAAGTCAATGTGCTTGAGTTGTTGCTTGGGACGTCCTCCCCTCCACCCTGCCATGTACAGGATATACACGTGTATCAGATATGTGGTTCAGTTACACCTTTAAAATGAAAGCCGCAAATAGCTTGTGCTTGCAGAGTCTTTGGTTCCCTTTGCAAGATGGTGTGAGCTAGCAACATGGAACCAGAGCTGCGCCCTGAGATGAGTTGCTGGAGGTGCAGGACTTGAGTTGAAGAGGTCTTGTAATACAAATTCTCAATTGTGGTTGAGGTCTGCCTTGTGCCCCACTGTGTGCGCAGGGAGGTGAAGTACTTGGTTACTGCACCCTTGGCAGCTATCAGAATTGTACCAGTGAACGTGAGCTACAGGACAGCGCACCTGATGGGGGCTGTGATACGTCTACAGCCCTTCCTGCTTCTCCTCAGCTGTATGAGCCTCAAGTTTTACCTCCTGAATACTCCTGCCTGCCGTGTGCTCGCCCTCCTTGAGCCAGGTGCGAGTTTGTTGCCTGAAGGATGGCAAGAGTGAGCTAAAACATCCTGGTTTGGTTTAAAATTTCTCTTGAACTTCTGTTTTGATATTTCCCTGAATGATTGATTTTTTTTTTTTTTAATTTTTTTTTTGGTCTGTATGTGAACTATTCTCAGTCTGATCTGTGGGGTGCTGGTAGAGGAAGGGCAGGAGTGGACTTTCAGACCAGCTTTGCTTTCCCTCCCCCTCCCTAAAAGCAAGTGAGTTGTGGATGCAGCTAAACACCCTCTCCTGAGCGGGTCTGAAATGACTTTGTGTTTTGCGAGCAGGACTTGTTGCATTGCGCTGTAATCATCAGCAGCATCAATGTAGGATCATACCTCTGTGTGGGGCTCTGTAAGTTAATGATCTTTTCTTTACTACTTTGTCCTTTTAGAGGTTGTTTTTTTATGTGTGATGTTTGAAGTATGTAAAAGCTATTATCAGACTTCAGCCCTCTTCTGCAGTTAGTTGCTTCCCTAACGGTACAGCAAATGTCATTTAATAGAGCAGCCTGCAATTAAGAACTGCTCTAAAGTTCTTGTGTTAACTATCTTTTATGAATTTCTGTGAGACGGTTAAGTAAGGAGTACGAACTGAAGGAGGAGCACATTTATGGCATGTTTTGCTCAATGTTGCCAGGTCTTCTCTGTCTTCCTTGTGTCTCATTTCTTTTAAGCTATTCTGGAAGTGCGAGCTGCCTTGCTGCACTGTCCCTTTACCTGTATAAAGGGGTTCGTGATAAACCTTTTTCCACCAGGCCTTGTGAGATTCCTTTTATATTATTGTTTTTATTGAAAACTGAACTAAATATGCAGGCTTCTTTGGAAGTGCTAGTGAGTTAGCAAAACAAAGAGCAAGAGCTCAGATTGATCTGAAAACTTGATTGCAGCATCTTGTGTCTTTAACTTGCAATTCAGGTGAAGTCGGTGATCTTAAGAGTAGGAAATGCTCAGTCTAAATCTCGCTATTAATGATGTGAATTTCTTTTATTTTAAGGGAGTCCACAAGACGTCCCAGGTGACGGGGATGGCGAAATGAGTTCCAAAAGGTGCCGCACGGAGGAAACAAAAATCTGTGAGAAATGCTGTGCAGAATTCTTTGATCTGTCTGAATTCCTTGAGCATAAGAAAAATTGCACTAAAAATCCACCTGTCCTAATAATGAACGACAGTGAGGGAACAGTACCCCCTGAAAGTTTCTCTGATGCTTCTCTTGGGAGCTTTCCAAGTGATCGAATGGATAGCAGGGCACGCAAGGACATTCAGGCAAAGGGCAGCGCTGGTTCTATGGAAAAGAGAGAAGGAAAAATGGATGCTGAGTCGGTGGGAGGAATGTACCTTAAAATAGAACCCCCTGTCACACCTGCAGCACCTGGGCTGAGCTATCTAACAAAATCCAAAGTACCAAACACTAATGTGACTTTGCAGACGATACGCGGCACTAAAGTGGCCGTGAACCAGCGGACCTCTGATGCCATCTCTTCTTCAGCAGCCAGTTTTAATGCTATCCCCATGATCCTGGAGCAGCTCGTGTGTTTGCAGCAGCAGCAACTCCAGCAAATTCAGTTGACGGAGCAAATTCGTATTCAGATTGCCATGATGGCTCCCCATGCCCTGCATCCTTCTATAGCAGCTGCTACTGATCCACTAAAAGCTCTGGGCGCTCACATGTCTCAGCAGCTGTCGGCTGCTGTCGCTTTAATCGGACAAAAAGCTGGAAGCCAGAGCCTATCACTGGAATCCTTGAAACAAGGAAAACTACCTCATTCTAACACTGGCGTTGCGGCCGCCAGCTCGCTGGCTGCTGGGCTTTCTTCCTCCTTCCCCTTGAAGCCAGAGACCAGCAGAAGCCTCCCTGGCTCCATTTCTCGGTTCCCAAATCCTTTGCTACCTCAGTCCTCCAACTCTATCATCTTCCAAAATCCGCTTTCAGCCGTTTCTTCTGTAATAGATTCCTCAAAGAAAGGAAAGGGAAAACCTCCCAACATCAGCGTGTCTGAAAGCAAACCGAATGCAGAAGAGCCGTTCTTCAAACACAAGTGTAAATTCTGCGGCAAGGTCTTTGGCAATGACAGTGCCCTACAAATTCATCTCCGTTCCCACACCGGTGAAAGACCCTACAAGTGCAACATTTGTGGTAACCGCTTTACAACCAAAGGAAACCTTAAAGTGCATTTTCAGCGTCACAAAGACAAATACCCCCACATAAAGATGAATCCTTACCCGGTTCCTGAGCACCTGGACAATGTTCCCACTAGCACTGGAATCCCTTACGGGATGTCTGTGCCACTGGATGAGTCTAACCTAATTGTGGATAGCAAACCTCTCCTAACAACTCTGCCTACCTCTGCGGCCACCAGTGCACCTCAGACCATCTCCAGCCTAGCAGGCATTAAGGAGTCTTTGCCTGTTACGTTCTCAAGTGACCTGCAGTCAAGGCCTTCTCCAGAAAGTGAGGGTGGTTCATCTTCATCAGGGGTGGTTGGTCACGAATCGGGAACAGAGCAAGGCTTGAGTTCACCACAAGCTACCTGCAGTGTGAGCATCTTCCATGTAAGTGGGTCAAACGAGCAAGGCTCGGAAACATCGAAGCTTCAGCAACTGGTTGAAAATATCGACAAATCCACAGCTGACCCCAACGAGTGCCTGATCTGTCACAGAGTGCTGAGCTGCCAGAGTTCACTCAAAATGCATTATCGTACTCACACTGGAGAGAGGCCATTCAAGTGTAAAATCTGTGGCCGTGCCTTCTCCACTAAAGGGAACCTTAAAACTCATTACGGTGTCCACCGGGCCAATACTCCCTTGAAGATGCAACATTCATGTCCTATTTGCCAGAAGAAGTTTACAAACGCAGTTGTGTTGCAGCAGCATATCCGCATGCATATGGGAGGACAAATCCCTAATACCCCAATGCCGGAAAACACCTGTGATAACACCGATGTGGATCCTGAGAAGAATGGAGACGTTAGTCGCCCAGACGAGACCGTGGAGAGCATGGAGATAGAAGAGGACCTGGACCCTCAGGATGGCCCTAGGAGTTCTTCAAAACCGCCTACTCCATACGATGCACAATCAGAGTCGCCAGCTACAGCAACCACCTTCTCAGGTATTGCAGCGCTGGAGAATCAAATGAAGATTGTCAACTCCGCTTTGAACTTGCAGCGGCAAAGCAGCTTGAAGTCTAGTGACAATGGCTCAGCAGAAAGTGATGGCATGACAAATGATTCATCTTCCGTGGCAGGAGATCCAGATTATCAAAATGGCAGGAGTCCTGCTGCCTCCGAGTCTGCATCGCTCCAAGCTCTGTCCCCAGCCAATAGCCAAGCCGAGAGTGTAAGGTCAAAGTCACCAAGCTTCAACAATCAAGATGATACAGGCATGGGAAATAAATCGGAGGGTCCAGAGAACACTTCTGCAGAAATGGAAGGGGTCGTCGGCGCTTTGGATTTAACTTACGGCAATATTGGTCGAAAGGTCATTAAAGAAGAACCTGGGTTACACTTTGCAAATGGAGAATATGGTGAGTAGAAGGAAATGCTGGCAATAACCTGAGGTGGGTTAGTAGGACTGGAGGAAATTCATCTCTAAAAGGATCAACAGGAGCCAAGTCCTCCCCATCTTTCCCTTCTTTCTTCTTTATCAAGATGGGGGCATATGCCCTGTAAGTTTTGCTGATTCAGTTAGACTCAAAATTCAAAGCCTTAAGTACTATCACCTCCTGCAAAGGGTAGCATATAGACTGCCTTAAAATAAATAGAGACTGAGCACTTACTGTTTTTCCTGGGCTCACCTGATACCTCTCTAGTGCTTTCTAAACATACACGTTTGTGTTTCATAGAAAACTGCTTAACCTGAGAATGTGGCATTAAAACTCTGGAATCTTTTGTAGAGTTTTTGAGCTCTTTAGCACTCAGTCTAATGTTGATCTAAATTTGACCTGAAAGTGACCCTTTATAATTCCTAAGCTTGCCAGTAAATACAGGGATGAGCAGCCTAGCTGTGAAATAGCAGCCCTGCCATGTGTCTTTGGAGAGCATTGCAGGCAGCTTCAGAGGCAGGGCCATTAAACATTATCTTTGCTTTCTTTGCAGTTCGAAGTAGTATTCCGGCTGCTTTCGTTAGAGCCCCACCAGCCCTCATAAAAATGGAGATGCCCAGCGAGCGTCCCATTAGTGCTAGCCACTTCATTGGCCCACCAGCTCTGTCCCCTGGTGTGGCCCCAATCCTCGTGCCACGACCGAAATTCTGCCGTCCTGCCAAACAGCACATCTGCACTACGTGTGGGAAGAACTTCTCGTCTGCCAGCGCCCTTCAGATTCACGAACGGACCCACACTGGTGAAAAGCCATTTGCTTGCACCATCTGTGGGAGAGCCTTTACAACAAAAGGAAACCTGAAGGTAAGTTGTGTCTCATTTTGTGATCTCTTTTGCCAGGGAAAGTCATACCAGAGAAGGAAAGATTTTTGCTAATATTTGTCCTGCCATTGGTGACGACTTTGATTTTCTTTTAGTTCCTCAAATAATTGTCTTTGACTTGCATCTCTCCTTCCTGAGTTTCTTCACACAACTTGCTAAGCAGTGTGCTAAGATCACCCATAGAAGTCTTTGCTACTGTCCTTGACTTTCCTTTTTGGATGGTAGGGAAGGCTTGGCCCTTGCTGAGCGGGTTGCTTTATTTTCATTTGGATTTGGATGTGTTGAGACGTAACATTTTGTAGACTGAATGGTCCCAAATGATGCATACAGAATACATGTGTTACACTGCACTACTTGAAATGCCATTGCAGGATGGGAAGTGATAAAACAGAGGATAATCCCAAGATGGCATAAAGTACTTGGGGATTGTGTCTAAGCATCTGCTGAAGAAGTGTTTCAAGTCTGTCCTTATTGTCAGATTAATCCATTTGCCCTGTAAGGGACTTGGCAGCTCCTTCAGTCACTCAGAGGCTTCTCACTTCATCTGAGAACCTATTAAAGCTCTTTGGTCCTCTTGCATAAATGCTGATGGGGAGGGAAAATACGCTGCAGTTCATGAACAGTTACTTGCTGGAAGCACTAGCAGTGTGTGATGTGGAAGATTTTGGCTTGGGTGTAATCCCTCTTCCAAATTCCTTGGTGAGTTTTTTGCATTAACTAGTTTTTTTTTAGAGTAGTCTGTTCACAGCACATAATGCGGCTTTCACATTATGGGAGTGAGAGGGGCATCTTTGCCAAGACCACTTACAATAAGTGTAAAAACACAGTCCGACAAGCATTTCAGCAGTAAACTGCAGAAAGTCATGATGATGTCAGGCAGTAGAATGACTGTATCTTACACATAGCAGCAAGAGAACAAAGAAAAGAACTAGCCAGCTTAAATATTTGCGTGAATGCAAGTAGAACGTACGTGACTTCTTTTGAGCAACTTAGCTGTAAGCAAAGTAGAACTTGGGTATACCATAAACCAACTACAGTATTAATGATTTTTTACTTTTTTCTCCTCTGGAAGGTCCATGTAGGAACTCACATGTGGAATAATTCTGCCAGGCGGGGAAGAAGGCTTTCGATTGATAACCCCATGGCTCTGCTGGGGAATGATCCTAAGAAGGTATCCGAGATGTTTCCGAAGGATATGATGCCTCCCTCAGTGAGCATTGACCCTACAGTATGGAATCAGTATGCAGCAGTACTCAGCAATGGCATAGCAATGAAGACTAACGAGATCTCGGTGATCCAGAGCGGTGGTTTACCTACCCTCCCAGTCACCATCGGGGGTGGTTCCGCAATAAATACTGCTACGGTCTCCAAAATAGAAGGGACCCAGTCTGGGACTGGTTCTGATACAGAGAAGGCCAGTGGTGCTGCTGCAGACAATGTGCCAAAACACCAGTTCCCTCACTTCATGGAGGAGAACAAAATTGCTGTTAGTTAAAAACTCTAGTGAAGTTGACATACAGAAAGAACATATATATATATACACAAACATATATTTTTAAGAGATTCCACTTCAGCCTCCTATTTTCCTATTGACGTGCAAATGATTTTATGGTTGTCTTTGTAAGAGTTGCCCAGAGTACAATCATGATATTGCTTTGCAAATAGTAAATAATAAAGAATAGGATTTTCTTCTATTTGGAAAGATGCGGGTCTTGCAAAGTAGTTGTTACGTGTGACTTTAATGTGTACAGCCTTACAGAACTTCCTGCAACTTGAAACTCCAAAGGTTTAGAATATTTACCTCTTTGTTTAGAGTGAAATACTTGATGGGTTTGAATAGAGTGGAAACAACCTACTGTTGATGGAAAAGGTTCTATTTACTGATGAGAAATGAAAACTATTAATGCGGGTAAATATCCTAGAATGTCTGCCACCCTCTTAGAAATAGTTTTTCTGTTTGGATTTTTGGCTCTGTGTGCTTTCTGAATGTAATTTTTACTATAATGGCTATAAAAACTACAGACTTTTTTTTTAAATTTTTTTTTTTGCCTCAGAAGTTCTATGAAAAGAAAGTTGCTGGTTTTCTTTAATCATTGCTTTCCTGAGGAATTAATTCTCTGTATTGTTGACTGCTGCTTATTTAATACTACTACTAGGACAGTCCTTCAAGTATAATGCCAAAACTCCTACTTCCAAAGATGTGCAGTTTTTCCTAGTTGTTTTATTTCAATACTGAGAGCCCCAAACAAGCGTGGGTGGGTATGTATATACTTTTTTTTTTTTCCTCTTTTGAAAGGGAAGACTTGCCTTGGGAAGTCAGGTCTAAAAGCTCTGCAAGGAATCTCGGGTGACTGTTGCAATTAGGCATGGGAACTGGTTTCCTCAGCAAGAGACTTTTTTTTTTTTTTTTTTTTTTATTTGGGTAATTTAGAAGATCAGTCTGTGTAAACCTGTATTTAAATATGAAGTATTCATGCTTAGGTTAAATGTTTTGTGGGGTTTTGGATGGCATTCCTACTCTGGTCATTAAGTTTCTTGGTGGTCTGTAAACTTGCATTCTACCAAAATGGTAATTAATGATCCATGTGTATTGTATGAAGGTTGCTGGGATAGTCATCTGGATTCTAAGTTATCTACCTCATTTTTTCCTTTTGTAGTTGTAGTGTCTATTTTTCTATTAATGACCACTGTAATGAACTGAGATTCAAGCAGATGCTTCCATGCACTATCTGAAACCAAAACCTGATGTATTAGTGGAAGCACCTGAAGACTTGCTGGACTGACCTTTCACTATTCCTCTAACGTCTGCTGGAACTGTGTGTGTAATGGGATCTAAACCAGACTGGAAAGTGAGCATTTGGTATGGAAGGACTGAAAGATGGAAAGGAACTCTTAGTTGTTGACTGCAGGAGATCTTCAAGTCCGGTCTCTGTTGTGGAAGGCCTCAAAAATGCAGATTACTGAAAGTTTGTGTAATGTTGTTGCACCTGATTCTTGCTTATGATCTCTGTATGCCGAGTTGTGCCTTTCCTGCTGGACTTGTAAGTAAGAACATACCAGTACCTGTTTACACTGTAAAATGGATATTGTTACATAGACCATGCAAAAGGCATCCCAATTGTCAAGTTTCTGCGTTGTGAATGTATAACTTTTAAGAACTCTGTAGTTTTGAGTACCTACTGATGCGTTTCTGTTGACATTTTGAGAATAAATTTTGGGATGGCTTTTTCACACTCAGTGCTTACATTTTTCTGACAAAGCATTTGTTTCCTGAGGAGAAAGTTCAAGAGGCAGCATGCTGCCTTACTCCACTTTTAAAATCCACGACCTAGGCTTAAGCCTTAGCTGGTTCCTTAAAACAACAGGAACTAGGTAGCAGTGGAGAAGTCTCTAGATCAGTTTCTTGGGAACAGTTGTGGTTTGGTATAGGAAGTGGTACTTGCCAGGGTTGTAGATACCCACACTAAAACGGAGTGACAGTAATGTATAGTAATTCCTGTACTGTGCTCACCCTAGAAAGGGAAAGGAATACTAAGTTATCAAATTGCCAGTGCCTAAAGATGCTGGCTGCATAGAAAATTGAAAAGTAACTGTAGCAAATAAGAACTGAGTTTTGAAAACAGTCCTGATGTAATGGAAAAGTGCTAAGATTCTGACCCTGGCAACCTAAGCTCTCAGATGTATTTTTGTGCTTGGAGGTAACCGTGATTGCTGTCTGATATGATCCCTCTTGCATAAGGCTTGTATTTGGGAGGGGGAAAAGGCAGAAAGGAAACGCTCTTTAACTCTGCCACAAGCTCTGGTGGGATGAAAAAAGGGGAGAGGGGACAGGACCAGGTGTGAGGGGGTACAGGAAGGTGGGCAAAAGAAACAGGAGTAGAAGGAAAGGTAACAACAACAGGCATAGGTGCAGAAAGGTAGAAACCACACACTTGACTAGTCTACGCTGACCTTGCAATTGTTAAAGCAGCAGTAGAGATTGAGAAGGCAAAGTAGTGCAGGAGAAGACATGACCTGTTGCTCAGGGAAATCAAGGGGTGAATGAGTAGCGAGATGCCTCAGTGGTATTCAGTGAAAATAAACGATAGTCAATACACTCATGCTAGTGTGGATATTCTTCTCAGTCACTGTGCTTATAACTTGCTTTTAGAGCAGCCTTGCCAGGGCTACTGCTGGGTTGGATTTCTGGCTGGTTCCTTATGCCAGTGGTGCTGGGCACCCTATGCAGGTCATGCTACTGTGCCAGGGCTACCTGCAGCAGCACTAAGCACTGCGGTGTGAAAGGAGGTTTGGCTTTACAGGAGAGATGGATCACAGCTGAGAAATCTATTCTTCCGTGTGGACCAGCCGCTGGATATTATGAAAAAGAGGCCTGGCTTCGAAAGAGCCTGTGATAACAGGCCTGGTTTCCGCTGATAGCTTGTTATCAAGTGGGATCACAATGCCATGAAAATGTGAGCAGCAGGAAGAAAAGAGCAGATTTGCTAGCAAGATGATGTCAAAAGCTGCTGTCCTGGAGCTTTGCACCATGGTAATAACTGTTGATATCTCCTCATGAGAACGATTCCCTAAAGTTGGGTGTCTCTCTTGTCTTAAACGTAGATTCTGACCCTGTCCCGTGAGGGCTGAGCTCACGTTACAGCTTCACCTCAGTAGATGCTGAGCTGCGGGGCTCTGAGTGCCTGTTCCTGACAATCTAAGAATGTGGTTATGTATTTAGACCTGTTGCCTTTAACTGTTGGTCAACAAGTTGGAAATTAAAGGGAGATAAGAAGGGAGGAGGGGTTTGTTAAAGCAGGAGCTCTGGTCTAGAATAAAATATTAGGAAACTGCTAGGGAAACAGGGCACAAGTTTTTTGGCAACCAGTTGCACCCTATCCTGCAGCGTAGGATTGCTGAGGGGAATCGAGGTGGGTGCAGTGAAACAATGGGACCTGGCACAGAGTCACTGCAAGGCTTTATTCTCCACGTCACGGTGTTGGGCTCTTGCTGTGCTCAAAGCTGTATCTCACAGCTTGGTGACAAGGCAGCTTCAGGCTGGAGCGCAACAGGATTCCCAGCTAAGCTGCTGTGAGCAAGTCATGGATCTTGCCGCAAAACTTGAACAACAGGTAAGACCTATGTGACTGCCGTCCCCCAGCAGAACACGGGCTGTGCCATAGTGATATCTCTGCTGGGGATAGCTGGAGGGGAGGCTGTTTCTGAAGCAAGCAGGACTGGGAATGAGCTGCTCTCCCGTGCTGAACCCAGCATCACCTGAAACTCGGCGCAATGGAACTCACTGCACTGCTAAGTCTGTGTAGTTTACAGCAATGTTGCATCTTAACAATCAAGAAAGGCAGCTGAATCTATAATTCCCTATGCTGATGTAAATTAGAAACAAGTTTACTGAATCTAATACAGCTACATTGGCGTAAGAGCAGAAGTGACTGTGGTATATGTGATGTCTTGCTCATTAGCCTCTGTTTCTGCCTAAAGAACTCTCCTACTCTTATTTATTATTGCTTGCTTTGCTCATTGCCTGGACGATTTGCCTGGACTGTTGCTTTTGTGAAAGTAGCATATTTACTTGTGCGAGCTAAAGTAAAGACTGGGATATTTAAAACATTAAATTTGAACTTAAAAAGTTGCATGCTTTAAAAAAGAAAAGAAATAAGGGTGTTAGGTTTACCTTAATGCATTAACTCTATTCCTCTAAAGAAACATTTCTCTTGACTTACCCTTTCTGTTCAAAACTTTCCAGAACGTCAGTGGGAACTTTGAGGGGTGAGTTTGTCTGAAAATCATGTAAATAATCAGTTCTCCGGGCTGAGCTCAGTGAGGCCAATTGCCTTTCCAACAGCTGGCAGCGAGGGGGTGGGAGCCTTCCCAGGGCTGCTGGGAAATAACAACTCGGAGGAAAGTGTAAGTGGCCATTGAGCTTGGATCCGCAGAGGGGAAAGAACCTGGTTGAGTTGATGAGGGCAAGGAGAGGCTGAAACAGAGGAAAAGGGATCATTGTTGTATTAATTAATTTTTTTTCGCTATCGTGCTTACTGCAGGGTTTGTAGGACATTTGGAATGAAGGATGATGACTCCTGTCTGCAAAATAACAACTTAGGCAGAAAGCCTTCTCAGTATCTGTGTGATCCCATGAGGTCACTGCTGCAGCGCTGAGGCTTTTCTCAGTCTGTTTTTCTGTTGTGTGCTCAGATGAGAGGGCTCTTCTCTGTGCAGTTCCCATCGTCTCCCAGCTCACACTCAGCGGTGAGTGCTCTACATCAGTGTTGTGGGGGTGAGCACTGGACTTGTGAATGTTTGACTTCAGCTCACGTTTGTCACTGACCTAGAAAAGTGTTTCTCATTGCATAGCCACAGCAGGACAGGAAACCTGACTCGGAAGCAGAGAAAAGAAATGGCAATTACACACTCCTGCCTATTTTCTTATTATCTATTTCATTGCCATGTTTTCAGTTTTCTGCACATTAAGTTAATTTCTTTAAAAGGGCAGATTTTTGCAACATTTTGATCATTGTTAATACCACTTATGCTTGAAGCTGCCTGTCGGATGATGGTGTCTTGGAAAAGATGCTTTTTATATATAGTTATGTATAGTTTATGTGCATATAATTACAACATGCCTGTTATAACTGTATTACGTTCAGGACATCCCAGGCAATCTAAAGCAGCATCCCTGTTCTTTCAGACTTCTTTATTAGCCTGTCTGTTTGTCACATCTTGCAGTCCAAAGATTAACATCTCTGATTCAATCACCTTGTGCAGAAAAATTCTCGATTCAGAATGAGAACGGGTGGATCTCATTGTGTGCCTTATTTTTCCAATACTCGGTTTAGGCAAAATCCAGATATTACTAAAGGTTTGTATAAAACTGCCTCTTTAAAAAAAGCTAATATATACTTTTTTAGTCAAACAGATTCTAAATGCACAGAGGAAAAGCAGAAGTACCGTCTGTAATGTCAGTACAATACCTAGAACTATAAAATTAAAAGGGAAGAACGGGGCAAAATACGAAGACTAAAACCTCAAGCAGCAATGGGCATCAGTGCAGGGTTGGAAATACAGGTCCACTCTGGCAGTGTTTGAACCTCTTCACAGTGAAGTGCAGTCACCGCTTCAGTAGGCTTGGGGGCATGAAACCATCTCTGCTGAAAACGTGCTGTCAAATTGATGGTCACTAAGGGACCGCTGGGGCAGGAGGGAAGAAGCTGAAGCCTGTCTGCCTGCTGGGAGGCATTCCCTGGGCTCCTCTCTGGTACCAGAGACTGGCTTTGGAGAGCAGACAGCACACCTGAGCTATTATTATTTTGAAAATTAGGGACTGAAGGGTTGTTTTCTTCTTGATCTGCAACGTATAATTGTGTGGGGAAGAAAAAGATCCTATACAAATGTTGCACTTCCTCAGATCAACATGAGCAGTATCAGTTCTGATACTTCATTACAAGGATGCCAAATGTTCTCTCCATACCAGAGCCTATGGCAGCATGAGCTTTATTGTAGTTTCCCTTAGGAGGTGTTGATGGATTTATGGAGGGCTTCATTAAATATAGGCTTAAAGGATATCCGCTATCGCCCACTTGTCAAAAGGAAAAATAATATCAAAGCCATCCGTGCAGATCAGGGATGCAGGTGTTAACAGTGCATTATAATCTGGTAGTGTTTAACTTGCCAATTAATTACAGTAGTCTTGTCTGGGTTCAGACATTTCAAAGATAAATTTAAAAGATGAATGCATCTTGCGCAGACTTAGGGCACACGTACAACGATACCGTATTGCTAATGATTCTTGCTCTGGCATTCCAGTTTGTGTTTGTGTTTTTCTTACTAAAATGCTCCTTCCTAGCAATGACTCTGTGAGCGGCCTCTAAGCTGCGGGAAGGGGCAGCTTTGGCAGGTTTGTTCTTATTTTGAGGCACTGAGTGTCACAGCCCGAGCCTATTTCAGAACTGCCTTGAGAAGGAGTGATGTTTCACCACACCAAACCTGCCTCTTCCCTTGTCATTTGTAGGAGTGAGTCTGTAGCATGGGGAAATAACGTGGTGTACAAGGCTGCCTGCTGCACTGTTACTGCATGACTGCAAGTTTTCAAGCCCTTAGCAACTAAATCCCTACTCCTGCAAGCTCCTCTTCCTTTCAGAAGGTGCAGGTGCAAACAGAGCTCTGAAACAAAGCTCAAAATACCATGTGCAAGGGGCTACAGTTTCAGACAAAGAAGGTGCAGCCTGTTATTTGTAAAACATGCACTTAGGCAATCAGATAATAACAGGTACAAAGAATAGTGTCACAACTGGAATTGCTTGTGGAATTGTGAGCATTTTGTGCAACCAGTTACACACCTACAGTCTGAGCCATCTCCTTAGATATTAGAATTATCTGTAATTTGATACTTATGTTTAGGGGAAAAAAAAATACAGTAAGTAAAAGCAAATGTAGTCCCAAAATTGAAATAATCTTTCAGCATATAAAAAGAAAAACAGAATATTATTATTATGACCTTCCACAGTGTTTGTCAGGCAAAACCACTGTGTAAGTCCTATGCATAAAAAACTCAAGTATTTGTTTAGTGACACAGCTGGAATGGAAGAAAATTTATAGCACATTGTGCTAAATAGGTAATGACTACAATTTGCAAGTGCATTGTCAAACCCACCATCCATTGTTTTAGTGGGAAACTGGCACTAGGACTCGCTTCTTGGTGGAATATAAGCACACTCCCAAAACACAGTTTATTTGCATGTTCTTTAGTCAGTGGAGCTGAGAGACCTGGATGCATTTGAGGACCAGTGAAGCACATTAGAAGACATCTCCTGTGGGTGAGAGCTGGTGTCGGAGGCAGAGAGGAGGAGGCAGTGCTCTGTAACAGAGGTGCCACAGAGGAGCTGGGGGAAAGGCAAATTAGATAAGGCAGGAAGGCTTGCTTCCAAAACAGTAAGAGCCACTACAGTAAAGGCTCATGGACACAGAAATTTCTGGTTTTGATGTAGACACACCCTGCCATGCAATCATGTCCAAAGGCTGAGCTTTGCCAGGTTGAACTTTCACTTGTCTTTGCAAACCTGAGTGGAAACTACAAGAGACTCGTGACTATTCAGTGCATAGAACATAACCCTGCTTGCAAAACAAGCGTGCTTGTTCTGCCTGCTCTGAGAAAAGATATTAAATCATTCCATTCAACAACCTCGTAGTTTTGTACAACCCTTTGCATTAAAAACGGAGGCTCAACCTTGGACTTGCCAATACACAGTTTCTGGTTTTGAAATGGGATCGATAATGTGCAGTGATGAAAATACTGACAGCGTTTGATAAACTCTCCCCACAGGCAGCCTCAGAGGAGGCCAAGCGGTCCAAAACTGGTTCTGTGACAAATCAGTTGGGGGAAGGGTGAGCAGGGAAGGGAATAAAACTCCACTTACCGCAGTGTTAATTTTATTACCTGGGCAAAAAAAAGTCCTGGGAGAAAAAAACATAGATAATTATATAAAATTATGGAAAATAAATTGACTTATTTTAATTAGCGGTTGTGTAATATGAATTCTTCAGCTTGCAGGGCTCCTTTGTGAGCCTCAAGTTTTGCGCTTACAAAAATTGAGCATCAGAAGAACCAAAATAACTTTTATTTCACTTGATTTTACATATCTAACTTCTCAATCTGAGGCAGGAAGTTTTCCTTTGGGCATTCCTCATCAACACGCAAATGAGAATCAAAGGCTTAGAAATCAGGAGAGCTCATACCTGTAGTGAATGGTGAGATCACATGTAAAATCTGTATAGCAAAGATAATGCTGTGCAAGAAATACACCAAGCAGTGGGTTTAGGCCATTGGGCTACAGCTTAGTCTAGATCTTTCAAAGAGATTTTGAAATCCTTCCTTTGTGAAGGAAGTTTAGCTGCTCCATATAAAGGGGCGATGTGATTAATTTCTGTCTGAAACAGAAAGATACAGAGGCCAAAATGTAGTGTTTAAAAAAAAAATGTTGGCTGTTTTAAAACCAGTACCATTTCCACCTCAAAGCAAAGAATAATGACATTTGATAAGTTTTTTTTTATTTACAGATTGAGCCCGAAGTCTGGAAGATACAGTTATCATTACAGCCAGTTACAGCGTTAGGCCAGTGGTTTTGTGGCAATGGTGTTATCACTTATGACAGTTTTGGTCAAGTACAACATCCTGTTTAGGTTCTTCAGTTGCTTCTTTTATTAATTTACCATTTGAAGTGAAATCTATCATCTTATCTTTTCTCTCATTAAAAAAAGTATTTCTGCAGTTGAATATGAGGAAAAAAAAAGAGCAAATATGTTCCATGAGCCGAAATGTTTGTAGGAGGAGAAGGTATTTCTGTTTCTACTTCAATTATCCCTATGAGTAGATAAGAACAGTAGATTAAGAAGTAAGAAACTAAAACATGGCATTACTAAATTGAAATACAGTCTAAAAGTCAGTTGTACAAACAGTTTTTGTAATAAGATTGCCCTAGTTAGAATGGCATGGAAAATATCTGCCTAAACATTCTCAGTACGGGTGCCTGAAACCGGTGTAACTATTAATTATGTTGCTGAAATGTCCTCGTTACAAAATGTCAGGATGACTCTGCTTCAACTGTAAAGAAAAAAAAATTACAATTGCAGTTTTTGTGCTGGTGTAACTCATAGTGTAACCTGAGCTAGAACACAGTGGGGGCAGGGAAGAGAGCTACCCAGACACACTGATGCGACCTGCTATTTTTTTCTCTTCTTTTTTTTTTTTACATATGTTCTTTGTTTTCCTTTGTTTTAAAATAGTCTTCATTTTTTCACTGGGAAAGTACTGACTATTATTTAAGATTACCTTGAGCTCATTTTAAGATATGTGCAAACATCCTCATCTTAAAAACCAGTCAGTTGGGTATATGCTACCTTTTAGTATTTTAAAACAAATGGTGATTTGGCACTGGTATTTGGGCTTACCCACTCATTCTCTGCTCTTGGTCACTGTGACTGTGGTGTTTTAGTTACGCAGCCACAAGCAGTTTTGACTGACTCTGCAGGCAGACGAGATCTGGCAGCCCCGTGTTGCAGGCAGCAGTAGGGAATAACTACAACAGGTAAACACGATACCTGGTGTAAGTGGTCTAAATACCTGGTGTAAGTGGGCTGCAAGTGTAAGTAGGCATGATGAGTCTTTGCTTAGTGAACATTTCCAAGCAGGTTATTTGTTAAATTATTTTGCAGAGCGTTTGCAAAAGGATGAGAAATCAGATTGCCGTGAGAAGACGTTCAGATTTTGTGGTGACCACAACTACAGTGTGGGAGGTCGAGATGGATGTGTAGCTCTATTTCGTGTGATCTCTATCCGCACTGGGCTCTTCCCCTTCTGTATAGGTGTGCCCGGTGTAAGTGTTGGTGGTTTCAAACAGGAAGAAGCCACGCTGGCACCAGTGACAGCCCGCAGCGGGTTTGCTGCCCTCACTGGTGTGGCTGTACGGGTGGCAGCAGCAAACCTAGATGGACAATGCCCACAGCAGCTAAAGCGCTTATCAAAACAGTAACCTTGTGGCTGGACACTATCATACTGTACGCATGCACGGGCACTGGCCTACAACAGCCACAGGTGCAGCAACTGCTCGGTTGAAAATGTTTAACACTCACATTATGATTCCCCTTGAGGTGAATCCAGCTGAAGAAGCTCCTGGTCAAAACCCACGCCCTTATGAAGCCGTGGCACTCTCGCTGATGCTGCTTGGCCATTCACAGGCTGCACTCTGCATCCAGCTCCTAATGGGATTTGACTAGAATAAACAAATAAAGGAACTCTCCTAGGCAGATGTTTTTCATAAAACCAGTCTCTCTGCAGAGCTGATGTAGAGCACAGACAGACAGAGAAAAAAGCATTACAGGGGAACCACGAAGCAGGAGGAAATGATTGGAAGGGGTGGGTGCTAGATCATCATTGACCAGCTGTGACACTGTGACACGGAGCCATTGCCTAACTAGTTACACAATCTGAAGCTGTTTTTCCTTTGTTACTGACATTTTCTCAATCACTTGTTGTTTTTTCTCTTTAACCACGCTTCCACCAGGCTGTCATCATAGTTTCAGGTGTCTGACCGGATGCCATTAACCCTGCTAGACTTCCCTATTTGTGGTTTTCTAGATGTAATTTAACATTCCACATTTTAAGAAGGGTGAACGTGTTATATGAATATTTGTCTCGACCATTTTTTTTCATTATAATATCACTAGGGAAGTGCATTTCATTTGAACAGGACCATTGCAGTACCAGTTTCTAATCCGCCTTATGAAATACATCTTTGCCACTGTGAATTTTGTTTTTTGTGTTTGGATTAATAAGGTCAGCAGCATGAAAGGCACATGTGCTGGAGGTGAGCAGGGTGTGCGGTTCTTAAAGGATTTGTTTTCTTTCTTGTTGATTGCAAAGAAGAACATGAAGATACTGAGAGGACAGGATGAAAATGCAGTGGAGGTAGTAGAGTTGGAGTGAACCAAGGTGAGTGGAGCGAGAGGACAGAACAGGTGTCTGAGACGTGTTGGGCAGAGTTTAGCTGGATTAGGAATATGAAACAACTGTTGGGAAAGAGTATAGTGATATCCAGGATACCTGTGTGATAAAACATGATGTTTATCAGGCTAAGCACGCACCTCAGCCTCCATAGCCTAGTGCTTTACCAGAATTCTGATTTGTACTCTTAGTACAATTGAAGACTTGGCCACTGTGATTGTAAAAAAAACAAAAAGCTTGAAGTCATAAATGGGATGCAAATGCTGGAGACATTTTGCTTAAATTTGTTGAGGAAATGTGAATGGATCCAGAAATGAACATGGCCAGGAACAGGTGATGTTCATTGAGGAAGGGCGCAAGCAGCAACCCTGGGAAGCTCAGCCCTGGAGCGCAGGGGGTGGGACGGTGTCCAGGAGGGGGGATACAGTGTCCCTCTCCGAGCCGGCTGCGAAAGGCAGAGACGTGGGGCAGGTGTCTTGAGGCTTCCTCCTGTACTCAGCACTGGTGAGAACACACCTCAAATCCTGCGTTCAGTTCTGGGCCCCTCACCACAAGAAGGATGTTGAGGCTCTGGGGCGAGTCCAGAGAAGAGCAACAAAGCTGGTGAGGGGCTGGAGAACAGGCCTGATGAGGAGCGGCTGAGAGAGCTGGGGGTGTTTATCCTGGAGAAGAGGAGGCTGAGGGGAGACCTCATTGCTCTCTACAACTACCTGAAAGGAGGTTGTAGAGAGGAGGGAGCTGGGCTCTTCTCCCAAGGGACAGGGGACAGGATGAGAGGGAATGGCCTCAAGCTCCACCGGGGAGGTTCAGGCTGGACAGCAGGAAAAAAAATTGTCACAGGAAGGGTCATTGGGCCTTGGCAGAAGCTGGCAAGGAGGGGGTTAAGTCACCATCCCTGGAGGGGTTTAAGGGACGGGTGGATGAGGTGCTGAGGGACGTGGTTCAGCGGTTGATGGGACTGGTTGGACTCGATGATCCCGGAGGTCTTTTCCATCCTGTGCGGGTGCCGCTCCGGCTCCGAGACGCGGCGGCGGGGCCGGCGGCCCCCGAGCGGCCCGGGGCGGCCCCGGCGCGGAGCGGGCCGGGCCGCGGGGCGCAGGTGCGGGGGGGCGGGCGGCGCGGGGGGCGGGGCGCGGCGGGGCGGGCGGAGCGGCCGCGGCACCTGCGTGCTGGGAGCCCCTCGGCGGGCCGGGCCGGGGCGCCGCTGCGGGAGGCGCCTCGCAGCCCCGCTCCGCCATGACCGACAACATCCCGCTGCAGCCCGTGCGGCAGAAGAAGCGGATGGACAGCAAGCACCGCGGCGGGTGAGCCCGGGGCCCGCGGCGCCGTCGCGGGGTGCGCAGGGCCGGGGGGAGCCGAGGAGGAGGGCAGCGGGGAGGCGGGCGGGCGCTGACAGGTTGTCCTGACGCCATCGCCGGGCGGGGAGGGGAGGATGCTGCCCGCGGGGAGCGGGGCCGCCGCCCGCGGCTCCTCGTCGGGGGAAAAGGGCTCCGGCGGCGTTATCCCCGTTAGAGCCGGGCGGACAAAGCCCTGGCGGTCGGGGAAGCGGGGGCAGCGCTGGGGCGGCCCCGTCCCCCCCGGGTCCCTGCGGGCGAGGCTTGAGCCCGGCTGGGGAACCGCATCGGGGCAGAGACGGGGCTGGCCGAGCTTAACAAAGAATCAGAGAATCACAGAATCACCAGGTTGGAAGAGACCCACCGGATCATCGAGTCCAACCATTCCCATCAATCACTAACCCATGTCCTTCAGCGCCTCGCCCACCCGTCCCTTAAACCCCTCCAGGGAAGGGGACTCAACCACCTCCCTGGGCAGCCTCTGCCAGTGCCCAGTGACCCTTTCCGTGAAAAATTTTTTCCTAATGTCCAGCCTGAACATCCCCTGGCAGAGCTTGAGGCCATTCCCTCTTGTCCTGTCCCCTGTCACTTGGGAGAAGAGGCCAGCACCCTCCTCTCCACAACCTCCTTTCAGGTAGTTGGAGAGAGCAATGAGGTCTCCTCTCAGCTTCCTCTTCTCCAGGCTCAACACCCCCAGCTCTCTCAGCCGCTCCTCATAAGGCCTGTTCTCCAGCCCCTTCACAGCTTCGTTGCTCTTCTCTGGACTCGCTCCAGAGCCTCAACATCCTTCTTGTGGTGAGAGGCCCAGAACTGACCCCAGGATTCAAGGTTTGGTCTCACCAGTGCCGAGTACAGAGGGAGAAGAACCTCCCTGGACCTGCTGGTCACGCCGTTTCTGATACAAGAGGAATACAATATCCTCAGCGTGGGGTGTTGAAATGCGCCGGGGGTGGGACGTGTTCCTGAGGGATGTGTGTGTTCGTACAGGTATTCCCATGCAGGGTCTTAAATATGCCATATACGCCTTTAATACTGCTCGTTAGGAAACTGCAGTGCTCCCAGACAGGTTGGTTTGAACACAGCGGGGTGTGCGGGGTAGCCAGGTTACCAGGCTGTCAGTTAGTGCCGTGCTTAATTTGTCCCTGGGTAATTTGTTTTTTAAACTGGGGTGAGCGTTATTAGTAAAATAAACCAAAACACTAAGGGAAATCCTGGCTGCTGGAATAACAGGAAATTGACACTTCTTCCCTTGTTTGTTATGGGTTTGGTTGATGGTTTTGATTCAGAAATGAGATTGTTCTACATAGTTTATTCGTTATTCGGATTATTCCTTATTGCCAACATTGCTTCTAATAATTGATGTAGCAGCATCCCTGACGGCTCATACTGAGCTGGGAGGTGTGTGTGATGCAGCAAGTAATTCCCTGGTGCCTGTGTCATATGCATCACTGGGCAAGTTCCACAGGGTGCAGCCACTGTGGCATTACATTTGGTGACATGATTGAAAGGAATCAGGGAGAATTGGATGCCTGAGAAATTTCTCAAGGCTTCTTGAATAATGTAATTTTTTTTCCGTAAGGTTCTCTAATCTTCACAAAGACCTGATTATGATGTGGTCAGTAGTGTCTAATTGCCCTCATCTAACCTAACCTATGGCTCGTGGGTTGTGGACTCTACCCGATAAGCAGTTACAGAGGTGGTGTTTCCAGTGTTAGCAAGAAATTATGGCAGCATGAATTTGTGAGGGAAGGTTACTTAGGGTTTTTTTTCAATAGCAGCCTGAATAACTTGGATTTGGGGTTTGTTTGGTATGGTTGCTCTCTTTCAGGATGGTACTTCACAGTAAAACCAGAGTTCCTGATACGTAAGCAGCCAGTGATGTGTTAGTAATTTGATCAAATGATAGTCTGGATAGCAAAGTATTGAAGCCAAGCAAATCCAAATCAGTGTTATAAACCGAAGAACTCAGCCAGCAAATCAGGGATAGTGCCTGTTGTCACAGCCAGAATGGATTCCTGGGAATCCTAGGCCATAACAAAACCTTCTTTCTTCTGTTCTCTGTGACAAAAACCCAAACAGAATCCTTCCAAGTTATGTCACTTGGTACATATGAAAACCCAAGGATAAGTCAGTCTTGAAAGGCTTCACCTTAGCATAGCCCTGACTGCAGTTTCTACTGCGGGGGTTTCCCCCACCAGTGGGGACAAGTTCTCAGACAGAGATTTTTTGTCGGTATGATCTTCTGGAGTAGGGAACAGATTTCTGTTCATGTACTGTCTTCATAGAAATCCTCATGTGTGTTAACAAAAAGGTAAGAAACGCCTCATTCTGAGGTAGGGCAGATGTCATCCAAGCGGGGCTTTCATTGCAGCCTCGACCTCTGTCATACTTTGATGAGAAGCAAGGGAAGAACTTGCACAGTAGCCTTGCAAAGATGAATAATGGCACGGAGAGCTGGGATCGATGTTGAAGAGAAACCATGTGCTTAATAAACCAGTAGGAGAAGTGGCTATCAGTTCCTGAGCGTAACTTTAATGTGGATCTTGCTGCAATCAAAGTCCAAACTCTAAATTCTCCAACCGTATGCTTTGAATTCAGCTGTGTTCTTCCAAAAGCTTTGCAGTGAAAACCACTATGAGATATGTGCCAATTAGGAGGGAAGGATAATGTTAGCTGCAACAGGACTGTTAGTGGGATTCAAGTGAGTCTTAGCTTCCCAGGGGCTGAGCTTTGCTGGAAAGGGAGCAGCAAATTCCCGAAGCACTCCAGATGCTCTGTTCAGTGCATGACACAAGTTTTTCCCTAAATAGTTTATGGTCTCAGGCCACAATCCTGCAAAGTGTTTTTGTGAAGCCAACAAACTGCGGTGCTCATGCTGCCTCTGTGATGTAAAAAGGCCTTGATCCAGAAATGGAGGGGGGGAAGGAGGAGCCTTACAGTAACATTTCATGCAGCCATTCCATTGTACGCGTGTGTACTTTGTCTCTATTTAAAATGTCAAATTCCATTCTAAAGTCAACAGAGAGAGATGGGAGCTCCTGCCCTCCATCTGCCTGCTGAGGGTGTGCCTTGGCGCATGCAGCGCTGGGCTGGCTTTCCACAGATGAGCTGGTTTGCACCGCGGGGCTTGGTGGGTGGACTGCAAGAACCATGCTCCTTATCCCTTCCTGAGCCACCCCAGCTGCAGTGTGAAACAGGGGAATGCTTGAATCGTGTAGAGGTGCATAATAAAAAGGCTAGGTAGTGGTGTGTGGCTCTGTGCTTTTTTTTTTTAAAATCAATGGAAAATTCTCTGTATATTTTTAAAATAATGAAATGTGGAAGGTTGGTTTGTGTATTAAAGGTGCCAAGGGCTTGACAGCTCAGCCTGTGAGGAACAGAAACATAAGCTGAGAAATGTGCTTGCTGTAGGAGTGAATAAATATGTTAACATCGGCGCTATTTTGACAAATACTCTCCCTGTATTAGACAAATGTCATACTTTTTTTCATTTTGGTTTGTTTTACATGAAAAATTATTATGAAAGCATTTCTCATTTGCTCTCTCAAATGCTTCTCCATCAAATGTGCTGCATTTACAAATAAAAACTGCTTCTTGGTAGTGGCTGTTCACCTGGCATCTTGACAGTCAACCTGTGATGTTACTGCTTCTTACGTCAACACAAAGGATGCATTTTTGTAAACAAATATCATCCTAAGTGAAGTACACAGGACACCTTTGTGCTCTTCACCACCTTCCCGTTCGTGTAGATCCCTGTGCAGGTCAAGGGCCACATCGCTTGCGGGACTCAAAGTTTTGGATACAGTTCACATAGAAATACATGCTTTTGAGTGGTTGTGATTTTGTTTGGGGATTTGTGAGTTTGTTATGATTTAAAATGTGAATAACAGTGCTGTATAAGCTTCCTCATTTAAGCTGTCTTTATGAATTTTTTGTGTTCTTTCTGTAAGATAATATTTACAAGTTCATGGTGTACAGTGACTTGCTAGTTTACACTACTTCAGCGGCTATTGCAATGCTATTCTTAAGTGCTTCAGTTGCAAAACAGAGGAAAAATGTTTAGGAATGCGTATTCTAAACTTTTCTATACAACTTCTCATGTTTCTGTAACTTTGTGATTCCCATTCCTGGAAAGTGCAAACTAATTTTTAAGCATCTCTAAGCAGCAATGTAAACTTGCAGGTGTTTTTCTAGGCAATCTTTCTCTTTCAAGGACCTAGTCTTCTCATTCTCTGACAGAAAGTATTTTATTATTCGTAGTAATGCCAGTGGTTCTGCCAGAAAGAGCTACCTTCTTCCAGTGGCCTGAGCAGAAAACTTTGGAGAAATGTGATGGCCTGAGCAGCCCCTCCCCTCATCATGCAGGCCTTCAAACTCATTACCCAGAAATGGTAATATTATTCAAAGAAACAGTAGATCATGGAACTAAGCAATGCCTGCAGTTTTTTTTTTTTTCAGGTAGGAACAAGTTAGTTTACTGGAAAAAGCCAATAGCCCTGGTCAAAAGGACTTCTTATTTAATGAGCACCAGAATAATTTCAAAACATGTTTGTGTAGTTGTATGTGCTCAGAATACTTTGTTTCTGATATCCAACTGAATGGATTTTTCAAAATGTTTTGTTTGGGTTTTTTTGGGGTTGTTTTTTTTTTTTTCTATATTAAGATTATTCAGTTTCTGGAGAAGAAAGGGAAAAGGAGACTAAGTGAAATGTTCCTTCTAGGGTTCACCACCCATCTTTCTGCGTCTTCTTTCCCTTTTGCTCTCAGCATGAGTCATGTTTTGCCATCCCAGCACGTGGGCATCCCGAATTGGATGTTTAGCAGCATCAGCCAGGACTTTACATGCTCAGCGTGGCTGTCTCCTCTCACACAAGAAGTCCTTGGCAGCTCTGGGGGCTGTTGCTTTGGCCCCTGTGAGGGCACAGCAGCCACGCAATGCTGGCTAGTGCTGGGCTCTCACCGGTGTCGCACCGTGCGTTGTACCAACGCAACCTGGTGCGGTAACAAAAGCAGCTGTGGAGACTGATCCTTACTCATATTGCAACATCGACACATGTAAGACAGAAAAGGTTCAGGTAGTGAAACTCTCCCACCTGCACGTGACCCTGGGTAGGTTAATGAAACTTGCTATTAGTCTATTAAAGCCTGATCTGCCATGACAGCCACTCCTTTCTGTGTAACGTGCTTTGTAAGGTTCACAGATGTCATATAGAGGATTTTAAAGTAGAACTAATGAGCTTAATTTATTCTTCCTTGATAAAGTTTAAGACATCATTGAAAGGTCTAAGAAAAAAAGAGTTACAGCAATGTAATTGGAATGTCTGGGGGGGGGAGGTGATAAACATCTGCCTTTAAGAATGAGCACATGGTTCTTTGCTTGAGAAATGTCTGCATTCTTACTGAAAACTCCTTTTCCACAAGCCGTGAGCAGGCACCTGTGCAATTAGTGTGCAGAGATAACATGCACCGCTTAACGTTCCCTGCTAGACCCAGGTTTGGGTTGTGGGTTTCTGCTCTGTGTCTGCCTGGCAAAGCACAGGAATGTGAGTGGTTTGTGGGACAAGGGGAAGAAAGCAAGATCACAGAATGGGTAAGAATTAAGGCCTGACTAGGTGATCTGGGGATCTTTGAGTGTGCATGGGATAAACATCAGCATTTGCTGATTTTTCAGGAGTGTCAGCCACCAGCGTGAGTTCCTTGCTCAGCACTGCGTGTTCTGGAGGAGGCTTCCAGCCCATGACGTAATGGGATTCCTGAGGGCTGATAAACCTCCCCAGTTAAAGTGTTGCAACGTGCAACTGTTAAACTGTTATTGCCGGTTGTAGTATTGTGTTCACTGGCCAGTTTGTTTTTTGGTTTTGTTTTTTTTTGGTTTTTTTAAACAAATTCCTTTACATTGCATAGAAACCTGGTGCTGAAAGGCTATGCGGGAGAATTCTTAGTAGAAATGCTGGATATTCTTTACTTGACTATTGATAGTACTGATAATTGCCTTCAAAAACTTGCTAGGCAGGAAGATTTTCTTTTGTTTGTCTAATTAGGCTTTCAGTTTGCTTTCCTTGTAATTTAGGGGGTTGCGAAAACTGTGACTCCAACCAGGCAGGAGTCTCACAAAACTGCTATTTTTACACATCAGATTCTCCAATGCCCTTTCTTGCTTGAAATTGCATTATTTTTAGATTGATTCTCAAACCTTATAGTAACACAGCATTTGTTAATTAAAGTTCTTACAGCAACAGATGTCTTTCTGCCAGGAACGCTACAACAGGTCATGTCTTTGATTGCAGAATGTGTGCTAAATTTTGGGTAACTTCACTTTTGCACAATTGCTTCCTACTTCCCTGCCTTTGTAGATGCTTTCTCCTTTAGAATGATGCAAGTGTAAGTAATTTTGCAGTCCTGGGTACTGGCACTCAGACTAGTGAATTTATTATAACGTGGAAAAGACAAGACTAAAAGCAATGTAGTTGTATATGAACAGTTGGGCAGAGTGCACTTTCCCTAAGGTAAAATATTCTGATCAGTTTGAGTGCATCATCTGCCGTTTTCTTTTGCGTTCATGAAGGAAAAATGGTGATAAGTCTTTGAAATTATTAAAAGTTCTGAAATTCTGCTTTAGAGATTTAGTTATTGGTTTGAAGATCTGCCCAGATGTTTGGGAAGTTCTTTGGAGCATATCGGTGAATTTCACCTTGCACAAACAATTTGCAGCACAAGTAAAAAATATATTATAGTAGTACCCTCTTTGAGCCTTATCCTGTTGTAAATATTATGATATAGGTGTGTGGGTATTTTTGCTGTTGAGTACAATCCCTAGAAGAGGCCCAACCTAAAAAATAAACAAAGGTAACTGGTTTCAGATGTCTGATTACAAGGATTGACTGAGTCCCTCTGTAACTGGGAAGCATGTTGTGATGAAATGGGGCATGTGGACAGCGGGTTTACTCTCTTGGGTAAAGTCTCTTACTTGGAGCCTTATTATAGAGGCCATTCTGAATTCACAGTCGTTAACATATGGAATCAAAGCTAATGTTGTGTGGTTTTCTCCACTATGAAAGAAGGAAAAACGTTTTTTTTTCCCCATAAGGCATATCTATTTTCAATTGCGATCCAAATACCACTATTTTCACTATTTTCCATTAAAATTAAAATATATTTGGGTAGAAGTGACTATTTGTCTTAGGTCTTCATCTGCAAACGCAGAAGAAAACTGCAATTATAAGGTAGCAAACTAATAAAATATGCTTCTGAAGTAGAGTTTATGCATTTTAAAGTGTTTTACATCAACTTTCCTGTTTGTCTCTTGTTGGTATCTTGTTGGTATTTGTCACCATCCAAAACTGGTGATTTCGTATTCCTTCGTTATTAACATGTGGGTGCTACGTAATGCTCTGCTATCTTGTCAGCATTTTGGTCTGAAAGCTGCTTTGAGTGACAAAACCTTCTACTCTGTGTTTGGGTGGTACCTGTATGCTTACAGCTTTGGTCTTGCGCACAAACTAGATAAAATCCATCTTTTCAGGGCTCATTTGCTGCTTTTAATGAAATCTAATAATGTCAAAATAATTTGATTATGTGAAAATCCTTTTGTCTAGTTGTAAGAGCTTGTGAGAAATTATCTCACAAGTCAGCCTTGCGAAGTTAATGTCTGTGCCTGCTCCTGGAGTGCTGAGTCATATGGTGACTTCTGGAGCAAAGCTGATTCTTATTCCTCTTATCTACTGAAGGAACTGACTTCACTGATTACACTTCTTTCAATTGATTTGCATCTAGCAGGGCATTAAACATCAAAAAACAGTGTCTTTGTAGGAAACTCATCTTCTGTGTGGTGAGCTGTCAGCTGTTTATCATGCTGCGTGTATCTTATGGCAAGATGGTGACTTCGAGAACCCAATGCTTTGTGTCCTTCCTTAAATAGTTATTTCTCTTGATTAGGTGTGTGTTTAATTGAACTATTGTGGCAGAATGCTGTGATTCAAGAGCAGACCTTAGCAATGATTTCTGGAAAGATGTTTGTAAGAGCTCTGAAGCTTTTGGTTATCAATCCAGCTGCTACTGGCTTTCCGAAATGTCAATGAAATTCAATAGGTCTCTTTTTAAAGGAACAAGAGGGGCTGGGGAGAGATTGGCTTTCACTAAGAAGCATTGATAACAGAAAAATAACCCTTTTGGGTTTTGGGAGGGTACAATGCTGCAGTTTTAAACAGAGAGGCTTTTTCAAGGTACAAGAGGGATCAGTCATAAGTCCTTGCATCTCTCACGAAGTAACCAGTGCTCTATTTAATTCATTGCCTCAAGTAAGGATTCATGACGCTCATCAGTGCGTGGTTTTATTTAAAAAAAATTCCTGTGAGAGCTGAGTTTTCGCTGGTTGTGTCAGATGGAGTGAGGGCCCCATGAGAGAAGAGGGAATCCTTTAGGTAACTATCAGTTTTTGTGAAGTTGATATGGCTTTCCTGAATTCCCATGTAACTTTTATCAAAGGCTAGAAATGATGTTAAATAAATAGCTTTAATATAAGCCTGGATTGAAAAAAGAAAAGGTCAGGTCCAGGTGCTGGGCAGGGCTGCCCAAACTCTCAGCCTCCACTTGTGGTGCTGTGGTGGGACAGTCACGTCAGGAGCTGAAAATACAAATTGCTACAGCTAAACTAATAAGCTGAGGCTGCATAGCTGGGTCTGCAGTGTGTGCTTTCAGTCAGTGAGAATGTGTGTTGTTCATTAGTAGTTAACATACAATTTGCCATTTACATAAACAGAGCTAATGAGTGTAAAACTAAAATCAGTAATCATTTAGTTTTCATAACAGCTCCAACACCATACGAGATGTTTGCTTGTAACTTGGTGGACTGCAAGGTAGGTCTGCAGTGGCTATAGCAGGCAGACTGTCTGTGTTTGGTAGAAAGTCAAGCTCTGGGTTTTAAGATGCTAGTAATATAGCAGATCATGGAGAGATGAGAGGTTGGGAGTTGTAGACGAACTGATGCTCAGCTGTTCAGGCTGATCCGAGGTGCGTGTGTGGGTCACAGAAATGTGTTAAAAATTATCTCATTAATTAATTTTCCTTCTGTAGGTGTTGTGAGTGCTTAAGATGCTGTGGGAGGAGAGACCCAAGGCCTCGTACTGTTTGGCTTGGCCATCCAGAGAAGAGAGAGCAGAGATACCCTCGCAATGTCATCAACAATCAGAAATACAATTTTTTTACATTTCTCCCTGGGGTAAGTGTGAACAAAGTTACTTTTCATCATCCTGTCCCAATGCTTTCCCCAATTTCAGTGGTTATATAGTAGACAGGTCCAGAATCTGGAGCTGGAGGAAATAGTTAGTATTTGGGTTATGGACCTCCTGCAAAGGCTGCCTTAGGGCAGCAGCAGGCTAGGCACAGATCTGTCCTGTGCTTCCAGTACTACTTTAAGACTGCCCTAAGTTAACATTTAGACTCTAGAGGAGCATGCAAAAATGTTTCTGATGCTTGTTCAATATGCATAACTTCTAAACTCCATTAATCTCCTCCCTTCTTTTTTCTTCTTTTTTTTTTTTTTCTTTTTTTTTCCCCAGGTGTTGTTTAACCAGTTCAAATACTTCTTCAACCTTTATTTCTTACTTTTGGCCTGCTCTCAATTTGTCGTTGAAATGAGGCTTGGTGCACTTTACACATACTGGGTTCCTCTGGTAGGTCAATTAAGATTTATTTGTTCAAGAAAATTTCAGTGTTTGATGCAATTTTTTTGTGCAGCCTTTTCTGTAGAGTTTAGAGTCTGCTCCTTAAATCATTTCATTAGCTTCTTTAGGACTGCTTCGTACATGCTGTAGTGTAAATGCCTGTTCTGCTTTAAGCTTTATTTTGTAGAGGCTTGATGGAGGTGTGAGAGAACTCTGCCCTCAACTTGTTCAGCTGAGGAGTGTTAACAGACACAGAGCTCTTGCCACTGGCTGCGGTGTCCGCACGGACAGCAGGGCTTTGTGAAAAACATGAGAAAATGAATAGAGACTGGAATGATGTGTGTGCTGTTCAGATGCAGCTTGAACATGGGATGTGCTCATGGACGGTGTGCGTGGGGTGTTGTGCCCTCCCAGGGTGATCCACGCTTGCAGGAGCCCAGACCAGCCTGGCAACTGCAGTGAAGGACCAAAGGGCACCTTTCAAAAGTGACCTTAATGAGCAGCCATATGCTCAATGATGGCAAATTATGCTCCCCTGCCAAACAGTTTGACCTGCAGCCTTGGGATAGGTCAACAGGCTGCTTCATAGTTTAACCACATTGTAAAAAACAAATGAAAAAACTGAGAACCCTCCCTCCACAAACCTCCCACATTTAAAAATAAATATATAGAGACATACACTCAGCAAGGTGTAGATACTCTTTCCCTCCTGTAAACTATTTGCCTTTTTCGATAGCCATGTGTTTCACCTATGATCAAAGGAAATTTATAATAATCAGTTTTGAAGCGGGAGCTCCCATGCTATCAAAGGACAGAAAGAGGAATAATTGTATAGATGGGCTTCTTAAATCTCTAAAATGCACTGTATGAGCCAGTTACAACTACTTTAATGCTTAAATATAGGTACCTATATATTTTTTTCTTTTATTCCAGTAAAACTATTATTTCTCTTTCCATGTGAATAGCTTCTCTGCTGTAGTTCAGCTTGTAGTGTTGTAGAGTAATTGTGGTTCAGAGGGATGTCAGGTCCAACTTTCTGCTCAATGCAGAGCTGTCTTTACGCTTAGATTGGTTTAACTCGTCTACCTGAGTTTTTAAAAACACCAAGGGCAGACATCCTTTTTACTCTAAAGAAATGACACAAAGCCAACTGAAAATTTATTTAAAAAGCACAGGGCTCTTTCTAAGATGCTGCTTGGGCACTGATTTAAGAAATGGTGGTGATAAAAAATCACGGTTCTATGGAGAGAGCTAAGGAGGAGCAAAGGAAAATTTTTCCTCCCTTTTGGACTTTCAGTGGAGTGAAATCTCTGGTAAAAGCCAGAAGCAAGTGAAAGGGCAGCTTTGAGACATTACTGCTAAAATTCTGTTTGTATTAAAGCCTGGGTCTCACTGAATTTTCTCTCAAATGTGTGCTGTATTGTATTTGCTGTATGAATCTAATGCTAGTTTCCTAAGATCCCATTCCGTAAAGAAAGTAACCGTGCGCACAGAGGATCTGTAGGCAGTTGTGACTTGTCTGTGCCAGGTGAGCAATTAGATTTTGGCATATGAGCTGCCAGAAAGCAGAATGAGAAAGGTCTTTGTTCATTGCTGGCTTCTAATAGGAATGTTGGGGATGGAATGACATATGAGATGACACAGTGAGTTGGCACATGTGGGAATATTTTGGGGCAATTATTTGAAGACTCTTCAAACAGCTGAAATATAAGCTGAAAATAACTGATGCTTTTTAATTTTATTTTGGAAAGCAAATTGTGATTTCTAGGTAAACACAGAAGTGCAATTTGTAAATAGAAATGTTCATTCTTTCCTCAATTTGTTTGTTACGGGAATGAGAGATCTTCCCTGGTGGTGCAAACCAGACAGTTGTGGTCCTGAGCACTGGGGGGTGAAATGCTTCTCTGAAAGTATTGTATTAATGGCTTCTTACTTTCAGTGTTTTTAAATACAGGATTGAACACAGGCATTTTTTAAAAAAAGTAATTGCCCGTTGGTGGGTCTCTGCATTTTAAGATAATGCAGAAACATGCTGCGTTGTATTTGAAGACTGATATTAATTAATCTAAATCATGCAATTAGCAATGCTCCACAGCAAGATTTTCCTAGCCCCACAAAGAGTTGTTTTGCTTTCATTTAAGTTTTTTGTATTTAGTGAAGGATCTGATGTGGGCATTTTCCTCATGACAAGAGGAAATTAAATGACTGCTCATATCCTTAGAAAAGTAGGACTCAAAGCTTAATTAGACAAATGTGTAATTGTTCTATGAGTAGTTCACATTAATACATTTAGAGTGCTTATTGGTGTAGGCTGTGTCTATATACATACCCATGAATACACATGAATTATATATCTGTATAAAAAAAAGGATTATATAAAATTTCTATATAAATTTCTGTATGAAGACATCACCCCGGTTAGGGGAGCTAACATTGATGGCTCTGTGGTGGAGTGAGTACTGCGATTTGAGAGATCCTGTCTTAAACTGGTCTTTTGTGCAACTCCTCTCAGTCTTGGTTATTCACCTGTGAAGTGAGATGAAAGATGTTATTTACACTCTTCGATAAACTTCACAAAGATTTGCTTGGGAGGTACTGGCAGAGTATCATGGTAAAGCTGAGAAATGACCGTAACTTTTTAAGCAACGAGTCTGTTGTCAGTTTATTGGGAGTTCTGGACAGCACCATGTAATATCCCTATAATGATTTAGTGAGAGAAAATAGAATAAGGAAATGCAGATTGTTGGCATTGGTACTGATAAATATTGCTCTTATTAGAGGCAGATGTGATTTTTCCTGACCTTTCATCCATTCTGTTCCCCCCTGCCCACCCCGCTCCTTTTAGGGATTTGTGCTTGCTGTTACCGTCATCCGAGAGGCTGCGGAGGAGATCAGATGCTACATGCGCGACAAGGAAGTGAACTCGCAGATCTACAGCAAGCTCACAGCGAGAGGTCGGCTCAGCGGCTCCAGCACGCCCGCTGCATCCTGGCATGGCTGCAGCAGCGCTGGGGGTTGCAACTCAATCAAACGCTGCTGACAGTTGCAGAAGCAGAGTTCAAGGAATGGGGAGGGGGTTATGGGCTCTCAGGCGCGTGGTTGTATGGCCACGCCACCGCTCCTGCCACTGCGGAGGCCTCGAGGGTCTGGGTGGCTTCTCAAGGATGGCTCCTCGCTGGGCTGCGGGGGATGCTGGGCTTTGCTAAGGGTTTTCTGGGGTGATGCGCAGCTAATGGAGGGGGAAAGGAGCGTTAATTGTCTCTATCAGCTTCAGACCATCATCTTTGTGAGCCAAGGTGTCGAGAGCAGCCAGTTGGTACGTTTTCACGTGCAGGAGCCTGTGTGGTGTGCTGGGGGGTTCACTACAGCCAACACCGGGCAGGCGTGAACTTCCAAGCAGCTGATACAATATTTTTAAACCCTGCTTGTTCCTACCCCCAATGTAGGCCAAAACTTCTTTCCCAGTCATTGCACCTTCTTGGTGAATTAGAGTCAACAGAGAAAATGAAACTGGATCTGAATTGCTCTAGGTTGTAGAGGTGGATGTTTCCAGAATGGAAATGTGTTTTCCTTCCTGCAGAGCTGTGCTGTGAGAGGAGTGCTTCATAACATTGCGTGGAGGAAGGGAGGGAGAGGCAGATACAGCACACAGCATAGTAGGAAGAAACTGAGAATAGGACTATAGTAGATGTGATATGTTGTTCGGGGTTTTTTTGTTTGTTTGTTTTTCTTCCAACATATGTAATAAAGGTGGATCGTGGGTCTTCCCCCCTGCATATGGGTGTTTTGCTTGTTCACCCTGTCAGTAAGAGAGACAGATGTAGGAAGGATTCCTATAAGCTACCAATTCATATTCTTTAATGGAAATAACAAATGTATGCGTAAAAAAGGGAGGAGGACCCATGTAGGCATATGATTTGCAAAAGCATTTTACTAGAAGAATTAATAAGTCTGTGAAAATGTCAGAAGATGGTTATGCAGAAGGAGCTGTCCTACTGAAGGAGCTTGTGAAAACTTAAATTTAAGGTTAAATTTAAGGTGACTTCCTTGACATACTGACACGTTCCATGACTTATTGAACGTGCAGTATGAGTTGAGTTTCATAGTTTTTCCTGGGTTGTACCGGACAGGGACTTACATCGTGAAAGTCTTTTGCTAAAAGAGACTGTGTGATATGATACCACATCTTTTGTGTTTCTTTTAGCAGCGCCTGATACAGTTCCTCAGTATTTTATCTCTTATATTTTATTGTGGACATCATCTTTATGTTCTTTCTCCAACTGTGAGGAGTTCGGAGACCTCGTTTGTGAGTTCAGGCTGCAGCTCCACTGTGTCTGATCCCAGGCTCTGGTCATTGTTTACAACTGTGCCATACCTAACAAAGACATTTAAATTCTTGCTTGAAAAATTGAATGCTGCCTCACTGTGGAGTTACTCCTAATACCATGACAATGATGGTGAGGCCAGGGTTTTGTTTTTAAAAAGGGAATGAACTGAATATAAGCAACTTTTTTTAATTTCCAGATTCTTTGTTATAAAAGTTTATACCCCTGAATTAAGATGCAGTCAACTAGGTGTAGTAAAAATGTGCCACTTTCACTTTTAAGAATAAGGCTGCTTTTTAAACATAATTGCTTACGGCTGTATATATTTCACATGCTGGGAATTATGAGGCAACTCTGAACTAGGGAGTTTGAGTTTCTGAATATTAAATCCCCTTTTAATAACGTGTTCTTACTACAATACTTAAAATGCTTGGCAACCAACAAAAGCCTCATCCAAGAGGAGTGTACTACATCTATTTAAAGATATAAAAGAGTTGCCTTCTGGATTCTATTCAATGATCTATAAGGGGCCTGACCTTTCCTTTAGTTCTTTTCATATTGCTATTACGTTTCCCATGAATGATTTCCCTCCCCCCAGTCCTTTAACTTTTCCAATTTTGTGAAAGAAACCAAGGAGGATTGGCAGCTGGGCACTAGCCGAAAGTCTTAAGCCACTTTATTTAACATGAATTTTGTGTGGAAACAAGGGTGAGACTCTCTAGAAGTATAGTTTAGAGTAGAAAGACATGGAAAATTATTTTTGTTTGCCTTGTGGTTTGTAGAGAAAAGTAATTTTCTGTCTTTCACTGAATCACATTACTTGAGCTTTTTGGGAGACCTGAACCTCTGCTTTCCCACTGGTTAAAACCTTAGCACCTCCGAGAATCACCTAGGAGCAGAGAAGTACCATGTGAGGCCACCATGGCTGGGGGTGGAAGTGTGGTGTGTTTGTTTTATTGTGTCTATTAGTATAATTAGAAAAAGTAAGCAAGCTTTCAAGGAAGCCCTTCATCAGGTCAGAAGTAGAAGCAGCAAATATCAAAATAAGTTGAAAACACCTGATCTTAACCATTAATTTTCAGTGCAGCTGGCAAAACTCCAGGTAGAATTTGCCTTGGACTGTTTACATGCTGATTTTTTGGGGGTTTTTTTTCCATTTTTTTTTGGTTGACTGGCACTGTTCATGCTTCAGTATATTGGCACAGCTCTGTACTGGAAAGGGGCAATGCAGAAGGGTACTGATGTGCAAAAGCCTCCTAAAATGTTGCTATATACTTTTTTTTTTTGGAACTTCTCAATAGCCTCATCACTAAAGCCAGTGTTGTAGGAAGGAGATTAGGTGGAGCTTGACACTGAGCACTGCTGTTCTTGAAGACTGAATCTAATGGAGTGCTGTAGCTTTCTCCAGGCTATTTTTATTTCCCCTGAGTACTTGCACCAAGCTGCTGTTAAGGTGGCTGGAGAACAGTTTTTCCTATCTCCAGTCTTGGCCTCCCAGTGCAACCCCACAGATGTAAGTACATACTCGGGTCAGAAAGAAGTCAGGGAGACTTAAGCACATGCTTATATGTAGTTTTGAGTAGCAATGGAAGTAAGTACAGATTGAAGTGCTTTCCCAAATCAGTTTGCTCTTGTACTCTTAGTGTGCAGTTCCTCATACCCTGTGCAGAGCCGTGGCTGGTCACAGCTGCTGGCCGGGAGCTCTGCAGCTCCAGCACACCCGCCAGCCTGGTCTCGCACCCCTGGAGAGGGGGGTACTTTGGATGTGCAGCTTTGCTCCAGTACATGAAACTTTCTTTTTCAGGCACTTTGCTTATTAAGCTTTTTAAGATCCGCTAAGCTGCTTGCTTTGTAGAGAAAGAGGGACAGTCCTCTTTGGATCACATTATTTATGAATATGGTTGCTGAATTCCAGGGACTAATTTTTTGGAGGGCAATGTAGACATTAATTTATTTTCTATATCCCTTTATTTTGCACAACCTCCCTAAAAACGCTACCCTGAACCTCTCTTCTCTTTCTATCAATGTGATCAATTTATGCTCTAAACCGATGAAACCAGCAGACTTCTGGAAAGCATTCTTATTTTACTAGAAAGCTCTCCGTTTAAAGGATAGTTGTTTGAATTGTAATTAAAAAAATAATCAAATTTCAATCCCCTATTCATAAACCTACAAGCCTCTTTGTGTTCGGAAGCCTGTGTGCTGACTTTCTGCTTGATAGAAAGCTAGAACCGTGCTTGCAAATTCTTGGTTTGTTTTTCTTCTCTTGCAGTACCCCCCTCCCCGGGTAACACTGCATAATAGAGAGAAACTCCGCAGAAAGAAATGGGAAGAGACCTCCTACTGAGGGGTGCTACTTAAGATACAGATCATTGGCATTTACCAGCCATATAAAAACAATATTTTCCCAAACCCTCTGAGTCCTGCTCCACAGTTTATACAGCATAAGGCTGCAAAAGCCAAAGATTTGGTGCAGCGCATCCAACAACTCCTTTTTTAAATTTTTTTTTTATTATAGTTTGGTTTTGGATTCATTTGACTTGTTTTACTAAATCTCTGGCTTCATCTTTAGTTCTAATTTAAGTGTTTTGATCTCTGCCTTAATGGAGCTCTGCAGATCTATTCTGAAATCTTGACATAAGTGCTTGTGTGATTGAAAAAGGCATCTCTTCTGGCTAACGTATTTAATACTCTAAATAATATGCTTTGTGGTTTATCCATGATGCTGCAGGTTTGGTGATAATTGCAGAGGCCAGAGCTGAAGTTGGAACAAACATTTTATTGTGTTTACTTTTTGATATTTTTTAAAAAATAATGAGGGTACAGCAAAGAATGGAGCAAATACCAATCAAATTTTAAGACTTTTTTTTAAAAAATAAGATATCAAGACTAATTGCTTTTTAAAGTTGTGTTAATCACTGACTTATGTTCTGATAAATTTCAGAAACTACAAACTGGAAGCATTGTAATTGCTGAGTAAACCTATGTGTGTTTAGAAGCAGCACTTCTAGATGTATTTATAAAAGCAGTAATTTATTATTACGAAAATACTTCAATAGCAGAGCAATATTGGTAAATGAAGCACTTGCATTATTAGCTGTTTCCTTAAACATATGTGAGAAAACATCTAGTATTTAGGAGGTAGTTTCCTCACAGAAAGAAAAAGGAATTACAGAATTCCCAAGATCAATATAAAACTAATTCAAGTAAGTTGCTTTATGGGAGTCCTGAGTCAAAGGAAACATCTGGTCCCGCACCTTCTTAGCAGGACATATGGTACATACTGCAGAGATGTCATCCATGAGAGGCCAGGAGTATGGCTGGAAAAGCAGAATTCGCTTTGCTACCTAAAAAGGGCATCTCATTTCTACAGGAGTTACAAAAATGTGTATTGGTTAGAAGGATCCTCTCTTTTACCTTAAAACAGCTCAGCCTGGGAGGGTTATTGAACAAGACAAATCTGCTCCAGCTGCTTTGATTTTTCTCATATTGGAAAAATTTTAAAGCAGATGATACTGTTTTCAGAATAATGATCAAAAAGGGCTTTTATGTGCCTAGTGGTAGGAAATCATCATGCTGTAGCTTTGTCCAGGCATTATTTTTTCTTTTCCAGCATAAATTTACACCATTAAGGAACATGCTACAAAAATAAGTTTCCATTCTTGACCCCTGCAGGTAGTTCTTCCTATACTAACAGTCACCAAATAAACCCTTGCGGTCTTTGAGAGAAATACATAAAATGTGGCTAAACAAATCCCCCTCTCCTTCTAAGAGGTGTTTTGTGTAGTGGTTTAGGAGTTGCTTTGCCTGTGTGGGGAGAGTGCACATGGTTTTTTTTCCTCCTTTGCACAGGAGAATATTCAAAAGCACTTTTTGTTGTTTCGTGAATAACCGTATTAAAAGGGGAGGAAGAGATGTTATCTGTCAGACCCTTTTAGTGTCATAGTACCTAACTTTGTATAGCCTATACAGAAGACTGCCAGGGATGCTTTTTTGGATCCTCTTGGAGCGCGGCTTTTCTTTTCAAGCCTCTGCGTAATGGACTCTTAATCCCCAGTATGCTTCCTGCCCTGGCAGAGATGTCTTTAGCCCAGCATTCATTTTGTTTACCCCCTTTTTTTTTATTTTTAACTAAAAATCTTGCAAGACAAAACCCTGAATCTGCAAAAGACCTATGAGATATTTGTGAAATGGGCCATGACTGCTTATAATTTGTAGGAATAATTACAGCATGCAAGGAAGTCTGCATTTATTAACAGCAGTGATGAAGCATGTTGTTAAGCACACAGTGTGTCACCAAAGCAGCAGGCTGCCGGGAGCCCAGAATGGCTTTCATTGTTAATTTGGAGCAGAAACACTGAAGCATATCCTGAGAAGGATGCTAATGAAGGGACTGCCAGTAGTAAAATCCTAGTGACCTTTGTGCTTTGTGCTAATTTCTATTCCCCCTCCCTTCCCCCTTCTCCTTTCCTCCTGAGCTGCTATCTGGCCAGTTAGCCCATGAATTCTGAGGTACAGTAGGAGTGTTGTCCATGCTGGGGTGAGCTCCACGTGCCTCCCCTATTTCCACTCAAATCACAGCATATTAAAGAGGCTTTTGTTGAAATATAACAGACAGACATGTAGAGGCAGAGTTCAAATTAACTGATTATAAATCACTAGTTAGTCTGAGAAGCCAAATCTAGAGCTGGCTAATGATTTGAAATTACTACCCAATTGTTAAATTAATCTCCTGTTTTAAAGCAACTGGGAAATGTTTGACAGCTGCAAAGAAATAAATATTTATGCGTTTTCTGTAGGACCTGTGCTCCACAGAACTTGTTCAGGCTGCGTCCAGCAAGAGGCAAAGGAGAGGTGGTAGAGCTGAGCCAGATACGATAACTGAGGCACAGAAGGAAATGAGCTTGGTTTTTAAGATGGGCCCATTTTACTTATGGCTTCCAGGTCCAGGCTTGAGAGTTGAGCTTTAAATTTTTAACCACTTCGCAAAGAAGAGTCAGAGGTTGATGGTTCACTGTTGCAATTTTTCTGTTCTTGCTGATTGAAACCTACCACTTTTCCTAGTAGCAACAGTGGGCTTGGTAAGTCTTTGCAGGGCAGCGTCGCCTAATTCTTGTGATAGAAATGTTACACATTTTCTCCAGAAGAGTGAAGTGGAAGGAAGCATTGCACAGCACCCACAAACCCTGTCCTGCTGCTGCTTTAATGCACTGATACCATTCTTTTGCAGGGACCGTGAAGGTGAAGAGCTCTAATATACAAGTAGGAGACCTCATCATTGTTGAAAAGGTTAGCCTTTATGTGTATCTTTTCTTTATAAAGAACTTTTTTGCAAGACCATAGAAAATCAGATACTTCAAAGTCATGTTTGTTTTACAGTAGGCTCAGAATATCAAGTGTTGAACACTAATTATAATAATCACTTATCAGGGTTTCTCCCCTCCCTCTGCCCCCTTTGTCACACACTGTGTAAGCAATTGTGTCCTCTAAAACTATTAGTCTGAAAATATTCAGGGGGAAAAAAAAAGGTGGGGGGGAAATGGTAGCTGTAGGCTCTAGATACATGCTTTCTTCTAGCATGGGACTTCTTGAAAGGAAACCAGCATTAGTTTAAAATTTCTTCATACTTCTAGAGTTACTCACTAGCTCTTTTGTAAACCTAGCTGTTGGTCAGTCTGGTCAGTGGGAGCTGGCAGCAATTATTATTCTGCACTTGGAATTCTGCAGGGAAGAAAGTTAAGGATGCAAAGCAGAATGAATATCAAGCTTTAGTTTGACAAAGAAATCCTCTTTCTTCTCCATAGCCCCTTTGCTTGTCATGGTGTGGCTGTGGAAGGCGGCTGCACACGCGTGCAGGGGTGTATGCACAATAATGGCCTTTCTTCTCCTAACAGAACCAGCGGGTCCCTGCTGACATGATCTTCCTGAGGACGTCGGAGAAGAATGGTAAACATCTGGAACCAATTGTCAAAATAGCCATTAACCTTTCACTGGTTGTTTGGAGAAAATTATCGTTTGGAAATGTGAAAGAAATATACTAGCAAAATTTTAGATAGAACATTCAAATCCTTTTATGGACCAACACTTTTCAGGATGTTATACTTTGTTCTTGTTTGCTAACCCAGGTTGTTGAATCCAGGGTAAATGAATCAGGTTGCACAATGGTTTATGTTATAGATGTAAATTATTTTACTTGCTGTTCAGGTTATTTTGTTAGGTGTAAGATAAGGAAATATTTGATCAGAAACATTAAAAAGCATAGACTAATGAGAATATTTCAAATGTCTTAAAGCCAGAGTGCAGAATCTCACTGTATTCCCATGTATATATGGGAAGAAATGAATGTATGATGCAAGAATATCATCCATATGGTATTAACAGATATTACTTGAAATCTAATACTGCTTCCAAAGAAAGAAAAGTGTCCTAGATATATACCTCATTTCATGAGCTGTAGGTGTACCTAAGACAGATCTGGAATGAGCACTGACCAGTGTTGAAAATCCACAGGGTCTTGCTTCCTTCGCACTGACCAGCTGGATGGTGAGACAGACTGGAAACTGCGGCTGCCTGTTACGTGTACTCAGAGACTGCCAACTGCTTCAGTAAGCTGCCTTTTGTACAAAAATATTCTACTTGGTAAACACATGTTATCTGCTTTACCTGAAAAACATTCAGGTGCTTCAGTTAATGGGCTGTTTTGAGAAGCAGGTTAATGCATCGTTGTTCTGCACAGGACTCGGTGCATGTTACAGATTAGTTCTGGCAGCAAAGAATATAGGAGTAAGCCAGCTCTTCCTGAACTCCAGGCAAAATTTCAGGTAAGGTGAAGCTAGATGTCTCTCTGCAGCCTGACAGTCATCGCAGCTGGAGAATGGTCTTGCAGTAGGAGTTGGCTAGTGGTAGGATGCTCCTGTTTTCTTTTTCCTCTCCAGAGACCGTTGCAGTAACTTACTACAGGATAGGTCTTGTTGCAGGTGATACTTCTCAAATGCTCCCCTTCATTCCTCACGCTGCAGTATGTTCAGATGCACAATTCATACATTTTCATGAAATGGCTTCAGAGGCATTGCTTTTCATTGCTTTCCTTTATGTAAGGAGGAATGTCACCTTGGGAGCTGCACTGTGTGATCTGAAATAAGCCTATAACCTCCATCAAACATGCTGTTTCCTGAAATATCTAGCTATAGTTGTTTGTGTGTTCTTAAAAAAATAGTGGAGAGGGGAAGGGAGGGGATTTAAGTACATGTTTTATTGATCATCTATCTGTAAAAAGTGCAAGAAGCTTTATTTTATACACAGGCTTTGAAGCAAGGCATTCTCTCCATGGAGTGAATAGTTCATGCATGTGTAGGAGTCAGCAGTGAAAACGTGCGGAATTGGCATATCTTCTTGTCACCACGGGATTGTTCCTAGTGGCAATGGCATCTTGAACTAAATATTGAGTGGTAGAGTGTTCTTTGGTTGCCTTGGAAGACTAGTCCAAACCTTCTTTGCTACAGAGTAGTAAGTGCCTTAGGCTGTCTTGGTTATTCAGGCTGAAATTTCTTTTATGGGACACTGACATCAAAGTAGCTTCCCAGAAGTCTCTCAGGTAACAGTTCAAGAAATGCTCTTGAAGCTGCTACAACAATTATAGTTTCTCTTAGAAAGTTGGACTCCAGTAAGTAGTATAATTTAGTAATTATCTTAACCTGATAAGTAACTCTTGCTCAGAGTATTTTGGTAGAAACATTTGTACATTGTTAAAATGTAGTTGTCTAACTGTCTGCCAAAACATGTCTGTTTTATAGGACCTACTGCAAATTCGATCCTACGTTTATGCAGAAGAACCCAATATAGATATACATAATTTTGTGGGGACCTTCACAAGGGTAAGTGTTGCTGGTATATGCCTGAAACAAAAAGACGATTATCAAAGCTTTGACTTGGAGGCAATGTCATAGGCTGTTTGGGATTAAGGACTTTACTCTGAAAGTATTAGACCTGAGTACATTGACAGAGATTGCTAGTTATGTGTTCATAGTGCCTGTTCAGCCTGAAATCTGGACCACCATGGACTACATAGGATTCAAATCCTCTAATTGTGAAAAGGCAAGGAATCTTCACTATGTCAAGTAATAGCAGTCTTACTTCTGAGTCAGTTGGATTTTTGCCTTCTATTGCAACCCAGTTATTTCTGCCCCCTGTTTCAGGGGGCGGCAGCTCAGAGCCACTGAAATATCACCATTAAAAATTATATGTATATATAACTTTTGATTTGCTGGGAAGATGCATTGCCTATTTGGGGTAAAAGGTTGGGTTTTTTCCCCCTCTCAGTGGGATTATGAAACTTTTTTGAGATGTATCTAATACCCTTGAGGAGCTTTCAGAGAACAAATGGTTTTATAACAAATAGGAGACAGTTACAGCTTTTTAGAAGTTGTTTGCTCATATTTTAGTTCAAAATTGTAGGTTTTGCCCTTTTATCTTTGAGGCTTAGTTTAATCTGATTTAATAGTGCTGGCATGGAAGAAGAGTTTGAGTGGCTCAGGAAGACAGTTCTTGTATAAAACCTGGACAGACATTGCTTTTCTCATGCAAAGGTACAATTGTGTAGAATTAATCTTTTGGTGCCTAAGAGAAAGAGCGCTTTCTTGTAACTCTTCTCTGGTGCGTATCAGACAACTTTCCAGGCATCACTGAGCAGTCCAAAAAGGTTCTTGGTGAGATCTTGAAGTAGCAAGAGAAATGCTATTAATGCGCGTGAGCCAAGTGAGGGAACATTTTTCTGTAGTCCCTGGAGAGCTGCTGACAAATCCCATTCTCATTTATGATTCTCAGGGGCTTCAGCAGGCAGAGGTATCTTAATAGATTTTTTTCTTTTCTTTTTACTCCACAATCCTTCTGTTGCACTGAAACAAAGTGCTTGTGTTTTTAACCCAACCAGAGATTTACCTCGGTTTATGAAAATCCTCCATCATATCAAGAAACCCAGTACCAACTCTCCCTCTCCAAACGCCCTGCGTCACTCTTGTCATCCACTGGTCTTTTGCTTTACTGACAAGTTTGTTTGTTTTCCTTTTTATCCTGTTGTAGGAGGACAGTGACCCTCCAGTAAATGAAAGTTTAAGCATAGAGAACACCCTGTGGGCCAGCACAGTGATTGCGTCAGGTAAGATGGAGGCATGTGTAAATTTTTTTAAGGGAATATGTTAACAATTTTTAAAGGTCTTTTTGTAATGGAATAATAATATCTGTCAGTTGGAGAAATTTGCAGTTGGAATGAGGTTTCCCACTTGTCCTAACACCTCTGGGAATCTGAGCTGACATCTAATTGCCTCTTGGACATTCCTAGATGAGATAGAATTGGAGTGGCCTTTGGGCACTTCTTTAGCATCTAGGACCAGAATAGCACTTAATTGCTCTCCACGTTGACATCCTAATCTGTAACAGAAATGGTGTCAAATAGATTCTGGTAACAGCAGCTAAGATGAAAGATTTCCAGGTAAGTGCTTCTGTTGAGTTCATCTTATATACTTTTAAAAAGGAAAAAAAATAAATTCTCGGACAGATTTTGGCTTATGTATACAATAAGCTCCCAAGGCCTGAGATCAATCAATTCCCCCTTGTAGAAACTTGTCAAATAAAAGCCAAGTTCCTCTTCTATCCAGGGCACTTGCAAAATTTGCAAGGCAGTAGCTGGAGAAGTATGAAATTCTGCAGTACTGTTCTGGAATTAAAGTTGTCAAAGAGAGAAACTTGACCATGAAGTAACAAGGTGTACCTGGAATAAATAATAGGAAGAAACATGATTTTCAAAAGGGTTTTTTTTTAAGCACTGAAGAGATTTTAATTTTTTTCTTTTAAAAGCAGAAAACAATGAATACCTGTATGTTTCTTCCAAATCCTGCTCGGACTCTTCTTTAAATGTGTTAGTGTTGTCACAGTGCTGTGACCAAGGTATTGTAAAAAACTAGGTGTCCAAATACAATTCAGTCAAGGTCTAAATAAGGTTTAATCAAGTAAATTGTGTTTATAGATTAGTAATTGCCATGCAGTAGGTAACCTACCTTCTTCCTCTGTGAGCATAGACATATAATCAGCCTGGCAACTTCAAATACCCATCACGCTCCTTAATGCCTAGGTCTCCTCGGCTCATCCTGCTTTTGAACAAAATAGGTGGAGAAATGGAAAGCCATTTTTCTTGTGTTTCTGTTCTGTATGGCTACGCTTCATTCTGCACCCGTTCCTGGAGAGGTGGGAGCTTTCTTGCCTGTTGTATTGAAGCTTTAATTTGTACCAGCTCTTGAACTGTTGCAGATCTCACACTGCCATGGCTGCATTTAAACGCAGTGGGTTGTTAGAGTGAATAGGTCCTACTGAAGTCGGAGGGGAGGGCTCTTCTGCCCTCAGCATGCTCACAGCCAGTGCCTGCTGAGGGCAAAAGCTCTTTCTTTGCTGTAGAGTCAACTGTGTGTAGTATACACATGGGTGCATCCATTTCTCCCCAAAGGAGGGCACAACGTGCTTAGTGTCTGTATCAATGCATGCAGCGACCTCGCCTCTGCCCAAATGAACTTACTGTTTGAATCCAGTTCTTCCTTCTGAATATGAACAAAGTTATTTGTGGATAGACATCTTGGAGTTCAGTCAATAGGAATAATATTTGCAAATATTTTCATAATTTCAAATGGATCTTGCAGTTGGGTCTGTTTTGAATGGCCGTAAAACAACTAGAAACACTGTTCTTATGCATACTAGTGTGCTTTCAAGCTGTTTTCTAGTCCTGGCAGGCTTTCCCCCCCTTATTTTGACTGACTTGATCAATATAATACTCAGTTTTGTTTCTGCTATGGTAATAATAAATAGCACAGCGTAGGTTATTTCTATTGTGAAAAAATGGGGATATTTTTCTTCTGTAAGTGAAAGCTGTCAAGTCATGGTGATGCCATTTCACTGGGACAGCCTTTGCTTGTAAGACAAAGTAAAGTTATGTGGCTTTCTCCATCTGCTGTGGTAGGAATGGGTCTGACTCTGACTGTTTGCAGTTGATTTGAAGTAGCTGTGCCATCTGTTGATTTGAATTGTGATGATCTTACCACCACCTGCCATCTGGCTCCAGTGATTTGTTGGGGTTTTTTTTGTTTTGTTTTTAAAAGGAATGTTTCCCAGCTTATTTTTAGAAACCATGTCTTTTGAATCACTCTTATTTATTCGAAAATAATTCCTTTGCAGTTTGTTAGAACTTTGATCATTAATGGTAGAAGGGAAATACCAAAGTATAAAATGGCAACGTATTTGCAGTAGTGCTTGTTTTTTCCAGTAGAAATTTAGACTTTGGCAATAGCAGCTTTTAAACTCTTGATGGTAGCTAGCTTTTTCTTCATGGCTTTTTGCAAAGCATTTAAGAAGAACCTGGAGAAACTCAGTAATTCATAGTGCTAAACTGTATTATGTTTCTGTGAGAAGAAAGGGGAGGAGAACTTTGCTCTCAGCTCTTTAGCAACTGTGGGATATAGCATTAAAATATACTGATAGGCTCCCAGCAGCTCCATCTGTTACAGTGAAGTAGGAGTTGGTATGATTTGCCTTTCAGTGGGAACAGCAATTAGATAAATGCTTCAAGTAAATTATAGATTTTAAAATAAGGTAATTCTGTCTTTGGCAGCTGGTGGAATTCATTGGTTTCACTCTTCATTGTGGCAACCTTCACCAATAAAGCAGAACCATGGCTTACACTGATTTAATTTTGACACACAAGGACGGACAACTATCTGTTCTAAGGCAAACTTATCCACACCTAAATGGAATTCAAAGTGGTGGGAGGAAAATCAAGAAATCTTCCATCCATAGCAACTTATTTATAGTGGGGAGCGACAACTGACATGAAAATGGGAGTCAGGAAAAGTCAAGAGAGCAAAGTAGTTGATTTCTCTTTCCATGCACATTAGTTGATAGCATCTGTGATGCTACATCAAGCAGAACCATATGAGTAGTGTGCTTGAAGACTTACCGACTTTTTGTAGGATGTGTTTTGTTCAAAGTCTGTGTTTTCCTGGGTTTCGTTTCAGCTACCAGCTCTTTTAATTTCTCATTGCTATTGCTTCTGAAAGTAACCAGCTAAAAATCCTTTCCAGTTGCCAAGGCTTTGGATCCAGCAAGTGTTTTTATAGAGAAAACAAACAAATGGAGTTTGTTTTTCTTCAGCTGATGCATGCTCTGTTTTGTTTAGGTACTGTTGTGGGAGTTGTACTTTACACTGGAAGGGAACTACGCAGTGTGATGAATACTTCGAACCCAAGAAGTAAGGTATGGTAAGGAAAGTGTTATAATGAATAAAAAGAGGCAAAAAATTATCATTTTTTTTAAGAAAATCCTTCCAAATGCTATATGTAAGCACTATAGGGACAACCCCATAGGAATAATGGTTCACCTCTTCCAGCCTATGATTTAGGATAGATACCTATTTCGCCTTATTTTTGTTATCCTACTGTACATGTATCTTCTGATTCTTTTAAGATAGATAAAACCATTGTTTTATATGGTTAAAATAGATGGTCCCAGTTAGAACAGCAAAACTTAATTTTCTGCGTTCTTCTATTATAGCACAGCTGAGATGAGGTGCAGGGATGTTTATATAGTCTCCAGCTTTTGGCAGCTTGAGTCTTCTCACACCTCTTCATGCCTTGCTTGGCTTCCAAAGAATGGGAAGCTTTTTAAGTCAGCTGGCAGCAATATTGCTTATAAATTTGTTTGTAGTGTTTTAAGAAAGAAGTTGACTAGTGGAGAATAACTCTTTGGATTTTGCAGTTCTTTCCTTTTGTGAATATTACATTGAGCTCATGTATTCTCTTGTGTGTTTGAAATGTCTTTTATTTCTTTAGATTGGTCTTTTTGATTTGGAAGTGAACTGTCTTACCAAGATCCTGTTTGGGGCTCTCGTGGTGGTCTCGCTTGTCATGGTGGCCCTTCAGCACTTTGCTGGACGTTGGTATCTTCAGATCATAAGATTTCTCCTTCTATTCTCAAACATCATTCCCATTAGGTAAGGTGGCTGCTAATTTTTCCCAGCAAAAATACTGTTTCTGTTGCATCCTCCTCAGTGCTTCTAGTATGAACAAGCATGTAAACTCTTACATATTTCTCATTTGACAAGTAAGCAAGTCTAGAAATAGAAATCAAATTACTGTTTAATATAAGAATTGCTTTGTTGTTTCTGGTGAATTTGTTTAGCATATTCACCCTGTGTGTGTTCACCGATTCTGACTCAGGCTGTCATTTAAGGCTCCTTTTCTCAGTGTTTAGGCTGCCTGGTTACCTTGATAAGAGCAGAGCAAAAAAATGGAAATGGAGAGGTATTTATACAGCATGTAGCGTAATGGGACCCAGTTGCCTTTTAGCAGGGACTGAAACTTTAATATTTAATTGCACTATATTAATAAGTAGATTGCTACTTTCAGTGTAGGTCTGGGATTCATTTCAGTTCTGTCTTTAAGCCTACATATCAATCACGCTGTCCTTACTTGTCTGTGTCCACATTCCCCTAACATAATATCTGTTTTTCTCCAGACAATTTTATCATCTGTCTTTGCTGAAATGGAACTGTAACTCAATGCACCATCCTTCTCCCCGTTTGCCACCCAGCCACTGACTTTGGATAAAATTCTCCCAAACCACCTTCTTTAGAAGCTCACTTTCAGCGTGGAAGATGTGCTTTTGTTGCACTGTGTCAGTCCACAATGGTTTCCTCTAAAGTTTAACTGGAGATACCTTTTTCTTTTTCCCCTTCTTCCTGCTTAGTTTACGTGTGAATCTGGACATGGGGAAAATTGTCTACAGCTGGGTGATCCGTAGAGATTCCAAAATCCCTGGGACTGTGGTTCGGTCCAGCACTATTCCTGAGCAGCTGGGGAGGATATCCTATTTGCTTACAGACAAAACAGGTATCTGTGTAAAAAATTCAGTTTTGAGTCATGGTATGTTGTTGTTTGGATTTTGTTACATTTGGCCAGCCAGAGAGTATAATAAAAGATTTCTTTGGACTAGAAGAAATATGCATTTCCTGTCACTTTGACAATATGATTTAATCATTTTTTGGGGAAAAAATATTGCCTTTTTTTTTTTTTTTTTATTCTGAACACCCTATAAGTAAGATAGGACAGGAACATTATGCCACTTCAAAGAAGTGCTATTAACCCAAAACCTGAGGATAAGAATAAAATTAAAAGCAACTTTTTGATATAATTTTCAAAGCCAGGTGACGAATGTTTACACGAGTAGGCAAACATGTACCATGGGTCGGTCTGCTGCTGCCCTTACTTAAAGTTGAGCTTGAATTCAGAAGACTTGAGCTGTAATGAAAAGCTTGGTCTTTCATAAAATCCTGGTCCTGTTGAAGTTGTTTCTGGAAGTTTTCTTCAGTTCAAATAGGACCGGAATTAAGCCTGCTGGCACTGACTTTGGAGTAAATGTTATTCTTATTTCCTGGCGCAGTGATGTGCCGTACTACTTCCCAGGAGAATCAGCCCTCTGTTTTGTTAATGTCATTTTTGCTGGCCTCAGCCTGTGCTCAGAGCCTGGTGCAGGGACTGATTCAGCTTCTTCCCAGTTTCAGCCCAGTTTCTCTTGATTTTGGGGTACTGCAAGGATGAGAATGTGTGCTGGGGAATAGGCATGTTGGTTCCCACTCCATGTCTGTTGCTGCTTCTGTTGCAGGTACTCTTACGCAGAATGAGATGGTTTTCAAGCGCCTTCACCTGGGAACAGTAGCTTATGGGCTAGATTCCATGGATGAAGTGCAGAGCCACATATTCAGTATTTACACACAGGTAGAATTAAATTGCGTTACTTAAGTTGTTTTGTGAACAAAGAGTTTCCAAGTCTAATGGTGAATTAATATTGCAGGGATCTGCCTCTACTGACGGTTCATTTTTGGAAGTCTGAAGTTATTTGGATGCTTAATACATTCATAGGTCGTTTCACATCTACCAGTCTTTACCTGCCACTGCACGTACACGAATTTTTAAGTGTATGTGCATGTATGTGCCTGTGTCTTGCTACCAAGGCCTGATTGTAAAATCCCAAGCTTTTATTTGGATATTCACCTCTTGCAGCAACCATGACATTTGCTTCATTGAAAAATTGGCTCTTGGTAATATTTAGTGAATTAAGATGTTGTTTGAATTGTGATGTGCTGGGGTAATAATAACGGAGGAGGAACAACAAATAATACTTAGTAAGCAGTAACATAGAACAGTGTGCCAGCATCACTGCTTTGGGCCTGATTGTTAAAAAAGCAAATATTGAAAGTGGGTTTCTTTTACTAATGATCTTATATGGTGTATAACTGGCATCTGCTTTGAGAAATATCTGTGGGTAAAGAAGGCAGCAAAGTCAACATGTAAATATAGAACAGGAAAATCCTGTTTTGGGACGTCTCTCCCTCACATTCCTCTTTGAGTATCACAGAGTGACCCAGCATCTAAAAAGCCTTCATCTCTGTTCTTAGACTTCTATTTCAGTTTTGTATGATAACCAGGTAATGCCAGGTAATGTGTCTGTGTTGGCAAACTGCATTCCTTAGCATGCTACAGCAGACAAGATACTTATCAATTGAGACTTCATATGGATACACAAACTTCCTTCTTAAAACAACGGATGAGGTTTTACTTAAGAATAGTACCACCTTTAAAAAAAATAAATAAATCGGCTGTCATTGGCTCATGTTCCAGCCACTGGTGCTTGTAAAGGATTTAAGAATTATCACCAATTATGTACTCATAGAAGCATTATTATTCCTTTTCTGCTAATAATTATTCTTTCAGCTGTCGCTAGACATAACTTTTTTTTGTGACTTAGTGTCAATTAGATTTTCTCTTTTGTAAATTTGATTCTACAAAGACAATCTGCAGATGTTAGTGATGAATTATGATTGCCCTGTTGTATGTCAAGCATTTTCATTTCTCAGTAGCTGTAGAATTGCTTCATCCTACAGAAACCACAGAAGTAATTTTCAAAGAGCGTGTGCTTTTCCGTGAGCGTCCACACCCAATGGAGTGAACTAGCTTTTACACATCATGCTGGCTTTGCTTTGCTCTAGACTTTTCAGACTGAAGTGCACTTTCTGTACCCCCCACAAAGTGAAACGTGAAGCCAGCATTCTTGCCTGGAAAAAGGCACCATGTACTGTAAATAGGATTTTTATTTTTGGATTTTGTTCATGGTGTTAGAGATTCACAGCAGGTTTCCTTGACCTCAGTGATCCATGTGGTGGCATAGCTTTTCCCTGAGCAGACTGTCAGGCTGCAATGTGCTTTTAACTAAGCGTATGACAGTTGATAAATACCTGGCATTTTGAGTAATTATCTTTTTTGCTGGCATGTGTTTCAGGTAACTTGTAACTCCTCAAGCTGTCTCTCTCTTTCCCTGCTATGGTTTCACAGCTTTCTTAGCATCTGGTTCTTCTCTTGATGTTGAGACCCTTACATGATTGAACTGTACCTTTAAAAAAAAAAAAAAAAAAAGACATAACCCCCAAAACTACCAAAAATAATAATAATAAAAAATCCAAATCTGTTTTCCCTCATTTTGTGCTTGATCTACAGAGAAAACTTGGCTGCTGGTTAATTATTTGCCAAAATATTCAATGTTTGTCATGAATATTTGGGTGAGACTGATTTGTGCTGTGTGTCAGTCTAAATGCACTTCAGCTGAGGGTTTGCTGGATTTTGATTTGGTTAAAGTCTGTGGCAACAGTGCTGATGAGCACCAATATTAATTTGAAGATATGATGTGTCCTAGTCACTGGAGTGTGGAATTACACTGGTAAGGGACATGTCTCATGAAACTTTTATGATTACCAAGTGAGATTCCTTATAATGAAAAGCATTTGCTGGCAATGATTCATTTTGAACTGCAGTTCTTATTCTTTGCTCTTATTTTTACCATGTTGTGGCCTTTGACCTGGAAGTGAAACTTTTGTCCTATTGACACTAAAGGTTAACAGAGCAGGAAACTGGATCACTGTGTGTCCCTTCTTCAACCAGGATAATTTAGTAATTGTGCAATTATGCAAAGACTCCCATTCTGATACTAAAAATAGTATTAAAAATTAAATGAATGTAATTAAGGTTTTCTAGGTCCATACGAGTCATCTGTTTTCTGTTTTCAGCAATTATATTCCCTTGCACATGAAACCAAATTGACTCTAAATTTTCAGAGCCATTTGTCTTCTGTGGAGTCAAAGGTGGTTGCACTGAGTCTTCTGACTTTAGTCTTCTGCCAGTTGGTGTTGGGTGGATCTGCAAAGCTTTTTCTCAGTTTACTGTTCCACAGACTTAGGTAAATTTTTTGTGGCATTTTACATGAACAGTGGTAAACAAGTTGCATTACGCTGGGGTGTGTTCGCAGTCATGATCTGTGTTAAGGTATTTGAAGAGTGTGTCTCATTTTGGGAATGTAAGCATTTCTACAGCTGTTACCTGTATGGTTTTCATTGAAGTAAATTTTTTTTTTTTTTTGCTGCAACAAGGCTTTATTCTGCTTTCCTTTTTTATAAGCAATCTCAGGACCCACCTGCTGTGAAGGGCCTTACCTTAGCCACCAAGGTGCGTAAAACCATGAGCAGCCGAGTCCACGAGGCTGTGAAGGCAATCGCGCTGTGCCACAACGTGACACCGGTGTATGAGTCCAATGGTGTGACGGACCAAGCTGAAGCCGAGAGACATTATGAGGACTCCTGCAGGGTGTACCAGGCCTCCAGTCCTGATGAGGTCAGTATCCATTTGGGTGTATAAAAATATAAATATGACCTTGCTTGTCCCTGAAAAAAAAATTACGTGGTGAAAGTACTCCAGTGTAGTGAAGGGGATAATATCTTAATGCATTTATTGCACTGATAACCCATGAACAGACCGTAAGTGCGCTCTCAGCTGATATACTTCAGCCAAACCTCCCTCTCTGCCTGAGGCTACAGGGCTACATGGTGACTAGTGTCTGGCTGTTGTATCAGCCTCTACATCACAGAGTTTTTCTCATGTTTCTGCACCCTTTGTCCAGGCTATATTTCGCCGTTCGACTCTGAGTCCCTTTGACCACACCTGTTAAATTATAGGCAATCTTGTCTTCTTCTGGGGGCATGACTTGTGGGAGGGAGTTAGAGCTCTCCAACAAGTCACCTTGTCCCTGATCTACAAAGTGTTCGAACTTCCAGACCAAGTGAAAAGTAGCTGGGTAGCACTGCTAACCCAGGTAACATCCTTACCTGTGTGGACTGAACAGACCTGGAGCTCAAAGTGATTCTTCAGAGTAACCAAAGTGCACCAGGGTTTGTCTCTGAGCGAAGCTGTGCCCTGCCAGTTCTCTGACAGCACCCAATCCAGCCAGGGCTATGCAGGGTGGTACAGCAGAGAGAAACTTTGCAGCTCTCCAGAGACTCACTGGAGACCTTTACAGAACCCAGGAGAGATGATGTTTAATACAGGACTTACGATTAAAGTGCTCTTAGCCATCCTCTTCAAAATCTGCAAAATCTGATTAGCGTTGGTTCCTTCTGTGATGCAGACAGGAGGAATAGAATATAGTTTCGTGTATTGGTTATGCTTTCCTCGTTGTTAGGGGTGAGAAATTATTTGCATAGAAATAAATTTATTTGTTAGCCTTATTATGCAAGGACTTTTGAAATTGTATGTATTAATGAAAGACTGGCATACTGAGTTAGCTTCCTCACTCCATGTACATTCAAAGTATCCACGACACTGTTTTTCTTTCCCAAATACAGACAGTTTATTCATTGCATATAAGATGTCCTTGTCTGTATTATATAAAAGCTGCATCTTGCTTCTCCCTTCCCCCCAGCATTGATGTGCCTGCAGTGACAACAAGCACTTACTCCTCCCTGGCTTTAGAGCTGGTGAGCAGTGTCTATGTGTGTGTCCTCTCCCACCACATAATCTAGGTCAGTGTTTTGCTTACCTGCTTTTCTCCTCTAATGTGTTGCTCTCTACGGTAAAGACAGCTTATAGAAATCAACTGCCTTTGGACTGAAACAAGTTCTGAATGATTTCCAGATGGTAGTTTTTGTGATCTGCATTTAAGGTTTTTTTTTTCCTAAAGCATTTACAGGCTATTTTTGCATGGATTCTCAGTTTATTTACATATATACTGTAGTATATAGTGAAGTTGGTGATTTTTCTTTTCCTTTTTCACTTTATATAGTTCTGTCTTTAAAATGTTTATGTACCAATTTGTCTCACATACTCAAGGGGTTATTGTTTGTTTGTTTTACTATAGCATGATAACTAATCCTTCCAAGATTATTGTTTAAATTCTTTTTTCCTTTCTTGTGGTGTCTTAAGTAGAGAATTACAGCAGGTTTAGAAATCAGATATGCTTTGCTGCACTGAGGAAATCTTGTCTGTAGGTCTTAGATATACAAATATTGTTTAGACATGCTCTGCGTATGTCATACTAGATGGTACAAAACGTGGGATCAGCACAAGTCAAATCCCTGAGAGGAGAGCAATGCTGTTAAATAACATTCCCTGTAGGGGAATAGCTTTGGACTCCTGTTAAAGCCAGCCTTTGAAATCCTATATCAATAAAATATTGCCATGGGAGGGAAGGTCAGTTTATGAAATGAGTACAAAAACTTGTATTCTCTTTACTTTAACAGCAAGAGTAATTTCTACCAGTTGGCATAGGATTCATTTCCTGTAACAGAAAGCAGGATTTCCTAAATTTGTTTCCTGTGCATGCTGCCATTTAGAAGTCTTGAAGTATCTTTATTCAGATATCGGTTACAGCCTTGGGGCTCTGCAAGCGTGTCAGTTGTAGCCATACAGTAACTAACAGGGGAAATGAAATAGATATAATCTGATCAGAGATAAGAGTGCCTGGGATTCCTGGGCAAACAGTCTTTAACCCTGACAACCCGCTGCAGCTGCCAGGACATGAAAGGGTGCACCGATCAATTGGTTTCTGCCTGTTGTTTGTCTGCCTTGGCAACCCTAAATGGGACATTTCTAGAGCAACTCGTGGCATAGAAGGATCAATTTGTCTCTTTAGAATGAAATTTATTAGTCGATATCCACTTCAGTGGTGGCTTGGGTAATTTAATTGTCAGAAAGAGCGAAGTTTGGGGCATAGTGTGCTGAGCTGCTGTAGCTCCTTTGCTTTGCAATGCTCAGAACTGCATCTGACTTGGCCTGGACGGAGCTGTAAACTCCTGGAGTGCAGTCAGGGACTTTATTGATTTCCCCTCATCAGTGATCATGGGCTCCCTTGAAGAGTCTGAGGGATTTCAAGCCTGCTTTTAAGCTGTTTAAGCTGTGAACATATTTTTGACTCTTGAATGTTTCTTATCTTTTCGCTGTGGCTAAGAGCACCTCTAATTACCTGTTTCTGTGGCACAGAGTAAACCTCTTTTGTTTTGCACCAAGCTGGGAACGTGCACCATTCTGGGGTGCACAGACCCTTCCAGAAGAGCCCTCAGCGTCGTCCACTGGTGCTGCAGCACTTCCCAGAGGCTGGGCTCTTGTGTGGCCTGTTAAATGGGGGTGGTAATTTCAATGCTTTTAGTACATCTGATAGAAACACTTCAAAATTATATCGCTTTCTCTCTTGGCTATTATTCATTAAGCACTGTAGAGGATGGGAAGTAGCATGTTCAAAGGGGTCAGTCCCACTTCCCCTCTGGTGCTGAATGTGGTTCACCTGGAGGGCCATTAAGGGCTGACAGGACCCACACCTTCTTGGGAGCAGCATCGAAAAAGGGGATTTCTTTCATTATTCTTCCCCTCCCATTGTTGTGTTTTCTTGTGGATGCGGGGCCATCCAAAATGACTGGTGTTGTGCAATGCAGTGCAGTTATCTTGAAGTGTGTTGTGTGCATGATGTGGCACCTCTGATGTGCTGCTCATCCATTTGTTCCTCTGCGCAAGGCTTTTCTTTCAGGAGCCTTAAACGCTTCCTGACGTAGGATTTAAATGAAATGCTAGCAGGGAAGGAGGGAGGAGGTGAAAGAAAGTAGCAAAGGAGATGCTTTAAAGGGCTGAGCTGGCAGCAAAGATTTGTATCTGCAGATATTTACAGCTTGCCAACATGGGCAGATCAACAGCCAGTGCTGCACACACTGAACATCACGTAGCGTTGTGCTGTGAAAAATTCTTGGTAATTATTTATTAACCAGGGTATTAGAAACCCAAGCTCCATCTCTGCTCTGGGAGAGTGTTAGGAGGATTATCTAACCGCATACTTAAAGGCGCAAAGGATGGCTTGAAGAAACTTTTGAAAAAGATAAGCTTGAAAAAGCCTTTGATTTCTTGTAATCTTTGTGAATAAGCCTGCAAAAAATTGCTAATATTAAAACAAATAGTGATTTCAAATAGATTTAAAAGCCTTTCAAGGCAAACTAATTTTTTTTCTAATCTGTCAATTTAAGGCTACTTTATGAAAGGAAAAGTTTACTTTAGGTTGTCTTTTAAGCCTAATTGTGGGTGAAAATGAGCTGAGTTCACTAAAGATTCTCCAATTTGACTATATCAATTCATCTAGTAAAATCTTGAGTCAATGAAGGTATTTATAGATTCAATTTTCATCTGTATCTTGTTTATGTGATTTCCCAAAATAAATTCCATTTTTTGTCTAAGGAATTTGTGGTGGCTTAAGGCAGAACCTGAAAGCCACAAGCGATAATTAACCTTCAAGTCAGCAGAATCCACGTGCCCAGCACTGTCTTGCCTTTGAAAATGTCACTGTAAATACTTGCAGTATTTCGTGTCTGTTTGGAGAAAGTACCGCTTGATCCTTTCTGGAGGCCCGTGATATATAGGCTCATGTCAGCTGCTGCTCCCATCCGTTACTGCCGAGACAGCTTCTAGAATTAAACCCTCGTATCTCAGCAGGCTCAGTCTTAGCTGAATCTGTCAGCTGAGGTGGGAATTCTAGGGAGATCATCAGGGAAGCAAAATAAAGGCTTTGGTCTTCCGTCATGACTCTGGTTATAATCTAGTGAAAGCTTGTAAAGAATTCAGTGTTGTAGGTCCTTAAACACTAGAATGTGCAATCAAAATGATACCCATATAAGCTCAATTAAATGAGTTCTGGTGCATGCCTTGAAAAATCTGGGGGGTTTTGGTTTGTTTTTTTTAATGTTTGAGGAGAAGGGATTCTCTGCTAAGAAGTGTCTGAGCCAGCCTTCAGCTGTCTTCGTGATCAGTACAGAGGTTGAAAGCTGTTGATATTATTACCAAACAGATAAAGTATAACACAGAGCTCATTTTGTTTGTTTGCTTTTTTTAATATGAATTTTTAATGTGCTCTGCATTAGTGTTTCTGGCTTTGATATTGCAAATCCAGGGTAAATGCCTCATTTTGAATTCCTGATTTCATAAACAGCAATCTGGGAAATAGGAGAGTCAAAGAGTAAATGTTTGTAAATGATGTGGCCAAGCAGAGGTTTGGGCACCCCAGGTCCAGGCAGGGAGTACCTGAGCCTGTGCTCGCTGAAGGGCTCGTCGAAGGGACCCAGCCACCTCCTGAGAGTCCAGGACAGCCTGGCAGCTGAATCAGATGGGAGCAGGGCTGCCCGAACCCTGAGAACACTATTGATAAGCTTCTAATTTTAGAAAGAACCGTACAGGAGCGCCTGCATATATGAATGGATCCTCTCTGTAGCACTGTTAATGACGAATGAACTTCTTTGCAGCCCCCACTGGGTGTCCTGTCAGGGCAGGTGTGGCTTGGGTTGGCTGCCCTCACCATCGCCTTCTTCTCTCAGGTGGCCCTGGTGCAGTGGACCGAGAGCGTGGGCTTAACGCTGGTGGGCAGAGATCAGTCCTCCGTGCAGCTGAGGACGCCGGGTGGCCACATCCTGAACTTCACCATCCTCCAGATCTTCCCCTTCACTTACGAGAGCAAGCGCATGGGGATAATTGTTCGGGTAAGTGGCTTTGGGTAAGCTCTCCTGTCTTTGTGAAATCTCCTACTAGCACAACGTGAAACACATAAAACATTTGCTCTAAGCTGTGCTGTTCTTCCTGGCTAAGCTTTGCAGTCACTTCTACATCGGGCTGTAAGCTGGTTCTCTGTTTTAGCTACTAGCATCTTATTGCTGGGCTTTGGTGATACATCCTTTGCCTTTGGCCATATTTGTTGGTAAGTGCTGTAAGTGCCCTGAGACATCTTTAGTTTATTGGTCCCTTGCTCAAAATAACAAGGAGCATAAGCTTCCAGCTTCCTCCAGCTGCTCCTGCCCGCTCACATTTTAAATTCATCCTGTATTCTGAGTGGGTCTCTGCAGAGAAGCCAGGGTATGCTTCATTAAGTTGTGTTTATATACTTGATAGAAAAGTGGATGCCCTGAAATTTTCTCATCTAAATGAAAAGGAGTCATCTTTTTTCCTCTTTGATTTGATCTTTGTTACTTTTAAATTATCTATGTTCTCCCTTGTGAAGAAAAAGGGGTTAATTTTTTATTTCTGTATTTAGATTATGACTACCACCAAAACCAGCAAAGCTCCCACTTGTGGTCGGTGGGAGCAACATCAGGCCCAGATCCTGCCTGTGAATACTGTTAATGGAAGCATTGACCCTTCTTTATTGTGCTTGTTAATTGAGTGTTTTATTTTGTATCTTTTGAGCTGCTGCTAAGCCACTAAAATCAGCTCCCTCTGTACCTTAAGCAGAAGCAGGTTTTGAGTAGCAGATACAGGCTGCCTGGGTATTGTTTTGCCATGTTCCAGTATATTCCAAAAAAATAATATCTTCAAGCAGTGTTTTCATTTTCATTTAGGAGAAAAAAAATAGTTATCATGTAAAATTTTCTAAATATGTGTATGCCTGTGTAGGCACAGCATTTGGCTTTGATCCACAACTTGCAAGGTGTTTACTTCTTCAGTATATCTTTTAAAATTGTGCTGCTTGTTTAAAAAACAGAAAGAAGGGGAGGAAAAGTAGCATGAAATACCCAGAAAACGGCAGATGCAGTGAGCAGCTGGGGAGGGAGAAGCTGCAGAATGAAACTGCACTCAGGATTGTAGCGAGTAAAATTGAAATCGTGATATTTTCTGCTCAACTATACAGATACTGCCCGTTCTTATAAACTGCTTTTTTTTTTTGCTGGCAGGAGCTATTGTGATTGTCTTGCCAGGCTTCCTGTACAGTCTGGGTATAGAGTTTCAGCAAGTGATTCATGCATCCAGCCCAGTAATGCTGTTACCGAAATCCTTGGCAAGAGACACCCATCACCCCTGCTGGTCCTGTTCGTTCTGGCTCCTATAAAAAGATCTCCTTCAATATATAACTTTTAGTAAATAAAGTAGTAGTTAATATTGAAAACAAGTAGCAGATGTTGCCTTATTTGGAATATTATTGCAATATCTGCTGGTTTACTCGTGATCAACTGTCATTTCTGTAACAGATTATTTCAGTTCTAAGAAGTAGTCACAGCTACTCTTCACTGCACTGTTTACTGACTTTATCATCTTCTTGAAAGAAGGCCTGTTTGTTTGACCACAATATTTTCCATTCTTCTTTTTCTTTGTGTTTCTTTTTTCCCCTTACCCATGCGGAATGGTCTTTGTTGTAAAGCAAAGATAGTGCTATTGTCATATCGGGAATTGAAAGAAGCCTTTGAACCATAGCCAGAGTCAGACCACGGTGGAAAAAGATGCCTCTCCAAAACAATATAACTGGCAAATCTCTGTGTAGATTTATAGTGTGATCTTACCATAATATGAGAACACACTAACCTCCTATTGAACTCGGTGAGAGGAAATGACTAATGCAAGGAGATAGCTGATACAGTATTTATATTGGACAAAAAATCTAAACTATCTTAAGCCAGTTCTGCAGCACGGGAAGTGGAGTCTTTATTCAGTTTCCTACAGAGATGTTGTTAGACACTTTTTAATCAAATAATTTAATAGATAAACCTTTACCTTTTGGCTACTGCCAAAAGCGGTATGTTTTACTTAAGCAGATTCTAGTTGTTTTGCTTGAATGGCACGCATTTTGCTTTGAGGATGTGGGATGTGTGGGTATCAGTATATGAAGGCTAGACGTTTCAGGGCATTCAAAACCATGCTTAAGCTTAATTATAAGAATATTCCTCATGAATATATCTGAGCTAAGCAAATATTCTCAGTAAAGGAACTTAATTATTTTTGGTGGCTGCTAGGGAAATTAAGTAAAGACACTTACTTTTCTTTGCACAAGAAAGTATCCACATCAAATGCTGCTTTCTTTTTGTTATTTTTGCTGTGTGTGTAAACTGTTTTGCCAGTGCCACAGGACATTAGGCTTTTGCCTACCAACTCAGACTTTTCAAGTGTGGAAACCTTCATCCCTTTTTTCTGTAATGGCAGAAGAGATTGACAGGTGTATTAAGTAGTGTGAAAATGAAAAAATATGTCCACTGTTCCTTTCTTTAATTTTTTTTTCTGAAATACTTTTCCACCTTCATTCACAGCTGTCTATTTCCAGACTTTGCTGGGCTTTTTGGTTTTGCGTGTTAAGTTTATTTTCTTCCTATCCCTGGTGGCTATCTTAGTTTACAGAGCAGTTTGTTCCTTACTCATTGTTTTGTCTCCTTTGAGGAAATTGCCAGGGTTTCTATTAGCTTGTAATACTAATAGCTGTGACCTCCTTAGGTATCTGCCTGGTTAGAAGGGATTTTTTAATTTGTGGTAATGTAAATATGCTTTGCTTTCAGCCTACAAATTGCTTGTATCAGATAAGTCAGGCAGCAATCTAACCTTTCTGCAGCAAGCATAAACTTTAATTATGTTTCTGCCATTTAATGCAACAGACAGGGTAAATTACAGTGATTTTTACTCTATTAAGTTTTGTACATCTGTTTTGTTGTTTCAGGTAAGTATGAAATAAATTCTCAGAGTGAGGGCCAGAGGTTACCTCAAAGGCACACATAGTTGGAACTGACAAGTATCTGCATGGAAATCGCGTGTTGCTGATAAAAAAGTTGATCACCCTTGTCTAAAGTATTAATTGCTGTCTGCAAGTAACCGAATTGTGATTGAATAGGCATCTTCTTTTGGCCCTGGGACAAGATGCTGAGTTGTGTGAACCTTCGGCCTGGCCCAGTGCAGGCATTTATGTGACTGTTGTGCAGAAAGCTCATTGCTTTCCTTGCTGAGGCCACTCCAGATATACCAATATTGGTCCAATTTAGACTCTCTTGTTTCTTATCTGCAGGATGAATCAACAGGAGAGATCACCTTCTATATGAAAGGGGCTGATGTGGTGATGGCTGGGATCGTGCAGTACAATGACTGGCTGGAAGAGGAGGTATGGGGCTCTTTTCTACCTACGGAGGGTTTCTTATGCAAGCACTTTTCTCCTTTCAGGGCAAAGGATGACAAAGCTTGTCAGTGTGGCAGAGAGGACATAACTGCTGAAACATCTGAGAGTCAGAAGGTCACTGATCGTGGCAATTCATTGGAAGAATCTTCAGGCAAATATATATGCAGTAGCAAGCAAGTCAGGTGGCAAGTTTGACATATTTAGTGCAGAATAAAACCTGTAAATAAAATGGATTTTGCTCAAAACTAATTGCCACTCAAGGTCACTAGATTTGTCCTGGGCTTCATCCTGTATTTGGGTTTTTTTAGACTGAAAGGTCTAATTTCAAAACTACATTTGGCAGCTTTCTACTGCGATGTGTTTGTCAGCTTACAAGTAATGTTGACACAAGAGCTCATAGCAGCAGCTTCAGTTGCTGATTTTCCTTGCTCCCAAAACCTGGTATTCAAAGAAATAACAGCCTTACTTCAAATCTTACCTTACAGAGTTTGTGGCCAAAGATGTGAAGTCCTACAAATCAAAGGCTTGTGTCCTTTTACTTAGAGAGAATGAATTCAATGGGGTTGGTTTTGCCACAGTGGTATAGCAGAGAAGACATTTTTGTTTCTGATCACTGGAACAGATTACAAACCATTGCAGATCTCCTTTTTTCCTCTCAGGTTTATCATGCACTTTATCAGGTGTTATAAGCTTGCTGGGTTGCTTGAATAGGACAGTTATTTTCTTAACTGGCTATCTGATGTTACCATCACTTCAGTGCTGTGCGTAAATCATCTTATTTGAGATCCAGTTTATGGTTTACAATGTGGTACTTATTTTCTAGTGTGGTAACATGGCTCGGGAAGGCCTGAGGGTTCTTGTTGTAGCCAAGAAGTCTCTGACGGAAGAGCAGTATCAAGACTTTGAAGTAAGTTTTTATTTGTTTTTTTTCTTTGTTTTTAAACAAACAATCGCTGAAGTGGTTCTCACAGACCTCTAGTGATAACACCGCCTCTCATCTCCCTGCTCCTTCTGCTACAATTGTCATTCCTCAATGTCTTGCTGTTCTTTTAATCAAAGTTGTTTCCAAGTGATATATGTGAAACTGGATCCCAGCCAGGACCCTCTGTAACTATTTCTGAATCCTGCCTTACAATCTTCTGTGGTTATAAGTTCTGCGAATATTCATCATTGTTAGACAAGTTGTGTCTGTGTGTGGAAATGCATTGGCTCTTAATTTTCCTTGTTACGTTCCATCATCCAAGGAAACTACAAAGAACCGGAATATAACCCCCGCTGGGCTTCATGGAAAGACGGGCTTCATGTGTGGGATTTGTTAGATGGGTTTCTACACACAGTTCTAATTTACTTAGAGATAGTGAGATAGTGGAAATGCTTAGGGTTCTCTGTTGCCCTTGTTTGTAGATGTGTTAGTTGTAGAAGCCATGGTTAGACCTGTGATGCAAGGGAGTTGCTTCCAGGTTTTCTGCAGGTGTCACTTCAGCAGCTACTGTGCTTTTGTCTGTACAAGGACACACGCCCTGTGCCCGGCTGGCACAGGGCAGGGACAAAACAACAAAAGCTTCCTGAAATATTTTCTGCCTTATTCTGTAACATGCACTTTGTGTTCATGAGCCTTTATAGGTGGCATCCCTAAATGACAGTTAACAGAGAGACATGAACTGTTTAACCCTGTGTTCCACAAAAATGCAAGCTGGCTAAGTGAGTGACTGTGGCTGTCTCTGCTCTGTCTTCAGGCACGCTACGTCCAGGCAAAGCTAAGTGTGCACGACCGCTCCCTCAAGGTAGCCACAGTCATCGAGAGCCTGGAAATGGAAATGGAGCTGCTGTGTCTCACCGGTGTGGAGGATCAGCTGCAGACGGATGTCAGACCCACTCTGGAGATGCTGAGAAATGCTGGCATTAAGGTCTGCCTAACCTAACGTTACTCCTAGCAGGAGCTGTCTGGAGTGTGTGGCGCTCTCCTAGAGACAGTTATTTGAGACAGTTTAGGGGCCCTGTCAAGATATACATTTCACCAGGTGCCCTTTGCGAATGGGAACACCAGGGCTGGACAGTGCATTTTTAAACATCACTTTGGGAACAGAATATGCTAAAAGTGGTACATGTTAACTAAACATGTGAAAGAATATCACCTTTTCTGCTATTCTTCCCGCAAGGTGCTCTGGTTACTTTTGCAGAGAAACCAAGCGTGCAGGCAGTGGGGTAGCTACAGGAGTCGTTTGGGCAATTGTTTCTCAGATGGTTGCATGAAACAAGATGGATTTGGATGTTTTGGTCGCTGGTAACAACAAACTCTTGTGCTGGGTTTGAAGCCCTGGGCTGTGAGTATTCATATTTTCAGTAGCCACTAGAGGGGGTCTGAGCCAAGAGAATCAGGGACGGAACTTTTAACTTTTTTTTTGTTTTTCCCCCCATCTTTCTGGGCACCAGCATCTGAGGCTCAGACACCTACGGCCCAAGCTGTGCTCAGCAGTGGGGGCACTGGTGTGATACCTGCTTAGTTTCTCTCTCTGGAAACTTGTCAGTGAGATATTAGACTTGCAAAAGGGAAACAAAAAAAAGCAGGCTCTGGGCAAGAAGAGCAGGTAAAAGGTTCTGGTTGTGGTCTCTCTGCTTTGATTAACAAAGTAAGCAGAAGTCTTGAGCCATGATGTGAATCCAGAGCAGGGCTGTGTGTTTGGGAATCAGGTAGCAAGTGGAATTCACTTGGGACAGGCTTCCAAAAGTGCTTTCTATTTGGAGCCATCCCTGTCCCAACAGGGACTTGAGCAGGGAATAGAGATGAGCATAATCAGACAAAGCTCCTTAGCAGCATTGTGGCTTTCTCACCCTGCCGTGTAATCCAGGCCAGCTATTCCAAAGCTGTTTCATTTTTTTTTCTCTTCACCTTGGCTGGAGTTAGTGTCAGGGTATGGAGTGTATCGTCGCAGAGCAAGTGCAGCATTTCTGAGCACTCCTTGTAATGGTATGTTCATTAGGATATTGCATGCAACGAGTAAATCAGGACTGAAGGCAGTCTTGTAACTCATTACAGGGACCATCTTGTTAAGAACAAATCTTTTTCCAACCTCAGTTTATTAAACAAATAAGTAGATAATTAAATAAATAAGCCTTTGCATTTTCTGTTTTGTGTTTTTTTTTTTTAAGTTTCATTAAATATTCTTCAGCAGTGTCTTAAAAGGATAAAAATACCAGTGGAAAAAAACAAAACAAACTCTTATATACATAGACTGTTGAGGGAATACTCTGCCAGGTTATAATAGGGTATTACTGCTGACATTTCTTTCGAATTCCCCTTCCCCCACCAGCACAAAATAAAAGGAGTAGTGTATATTTAAAAAGAAAAAAAAATCTAAAAAAAAAAAAAAAGCCAACCAACTTAGTCTGTTCCAGACGCACACATCAGCAGTGAGCTAACCCCAGTTGCATCATCCACATTTCAGGCAGGGCCATGAGGGATCTTTCTGCAGCAAGGCCTGCTTATTTCAGCGTTCGAGAAATAGCTGGGGTGGGACACATTAACACACGTGTCCACATTCTTTAGCTTGTGTTTTGTGGGTTTATCGGCAGAATATTGAAATATTGCAGGTGGGAAAAATGTTATATGTGGTTTGTAACTTCTTTTGCATTTCAGCCTCTTTAAAAGTTTTGCTTTCTTTAATCTGTAAGAATTTTCTTGTATGTTTTAAAATAGGGCTTTTTGAGAAAAATGATTTGTGTATTCTAACAGTCCTTTTGCATGCCTGAACTGGCAGGTAGTTCTTCTTGCTGTCCTGCAGGTGTGGTTGTTAAGTTTTGTATTTAATACATTCAATATTTGGATTTTAGGTGTGGATGCTGACAGGGGATAAGTTAGAGACGGCCACATGTACAGCCAAGAACGCACATTTAGTGACACGGACACAGGACATCCACATATTCAGACTAGTGAGTAACGCCTGCTTTCCCTTCTCTCAAGACTTGTTTGGGACCCCAAATTCTGGGTTGCTAAGATCACAACTATTTTCTAGAAGGTCCATTATATTTTTATTCTTTTGACCCAGCTTTCTATCCCCTGAGCTTTTTTTTATCTGACTGTGTGCTCTGAATAACTCAGAGTGCTGCCTGTCCGTATTACTTCTGCTCCCTCTGAGACTTGTTTGTTTGTTTTTTCACCCCAATGAAGCAAACCCTTCCTCACTTGCCATCTTTTTCCCCAGGTGACTAACCGTGGAGAAGCCCATCTAGAGCTGAATGCCTTCCGCCGGAAACACGACTGCGCTCTTGTTATTTCTGGCGACTCACTAGAGGTAGGCTCCAAACACTTTGGAGTGTGTTGAAACCAGAACACTGTGGTTGAATTGGGATTTTTTTTTTTTTTTTTTAAAGAAACTTTCATAGCACAAACGTCAGTGACAATTATGATCTCTGTAACTTAGGTGTGTCTGAAATACTATGAGTATGAGTTCATGGAGCTGGCTTGCCAGTGCCCTGCTGTCGTGTGCTGCAGATGTGCTCCAACACAGAAGGCTCAGATCGTACGATTGCTTCAGGAAAGGACTGGCAAACTCACCTGTGCAGTAGGTAAGGGACTAGTTAGGTAGGAGAAACAATGTAGGATGGTGTCTTTATTTTTTTTTCTTTTGAATGAACAGTCCCATGTCATCTCATGACACCTGCAGATGCTGAATTGGGGAATAGTGGGTTTGTGGGATGATTGATAAGATGAAATTTTGCATATAGAAACTTCAGTGACAAACTACTTACCAACATTTGGGGTGGTATCTTTGCAAAACTGAGCTTACACACTATCAGATAAAGTGCCATCATTAACCTCTGAGCTCTATTTCAGCATTGTAAGTATAATGGCACACTTACAAGTCAGATGAAGTGATCAATGGCCTTCAGTTCTTGTGTGCCCATAAAAAAACTTCTTAAAGAATTTAATTTCCCAATTTCTGTTTGAAATCCTGCTTTTGTTGATAGGGTTCAGTGTTTCTTCTAGTATTAGTCTGGTGCAAATGCCTTTACTACAGTTGCAAGTTGCCTCTCTTGCTTAACTACCAATGTCGTTTGTCTGTACTCTGACCTGCAGGTGATGGAGGGAATGATGTTAGCATGATTCAGGAGGCCGACTGTGGTGTTGGAGTTGAAGGAAAGGTGAGATAACTTCGTATTTAATAAATTCCTATGGATAGTTCAGGAGCTGGTTTGCAATTAACTCTTAAATGAATCCTCAGAAGTTTGGGCAATGAAGTGAGAAGCTTCCATGAGAATAATCGTCAGACAAATAGCTTTTTCATGAAAAATAATTTGGCTGTAAAGGAAACTACTGTTCAACAGAATTCAAGTTCATTATTTGGTGCTTGGCAGATTCCCTGAATTTGGACTATCATAGAATGCCTGTGTTTAAAAACACCAAAACTGATGCTCCACGTGCTGGAATTGTGATTACTCTAACATACAACCTACATGTACAATTAACCCAGTTGTACTAACTTAGAAAGCAGACTCTGAGTTAGAGCTCTGGTTCGTACATACAGAGCTGCTTGGAGTGGCAGGACTGAATTTGGCAGCAGTGGAAAGACTCTGCTTGCAGTGAGCCAAAACATTAAAATTGAGTGAACTTCTGAGACTGAAAATTTGTGTTCAAACCTGATTTGATAAAATTGTTATGTTAACATGCATGTTGTGAATCATAATCCAGAAGGTTGCTTAGAATTGGAGGCCAAGGTTCAAATGGGAATTCTCATATTTTTCTCTGTGCTTAAAGGCCATGGTGGAAAGCAGAAGTGCTGAGGTAATACTCTCCCCCACCTAACGTATTGCAAATTTTTTTTGGAAATCGTGTTGGTTTAAACTAAATAATAATAATAATAATACAATGTTTCTTTGTTTTTAATAATGAAATGATCTCACTGCTTTTATTTGCTGTCGTACACAGGAAGGAAAGCAGGCATCACTTGCTGCTGACTTCTCTATCACTCAGTTTAAACATCTGGGTCGTTTACTAATGGTGCATGGAAGGAACAGTTACAAACGATCTGCAGCTCTCAGTCAGTTTGTAATCCACAGGAGCCTGTGCATCAGTACAATGCAGGTAAATGGGCTGTCATGAGGGTTTTTCCAGTGGAGAGGTGAAAAAGCAACATCAAGAAGTGAAGGTTCTGTGTTTCATTCTGCATGCAACTATTTCTTCTGAAATGGGCTGGAGCTTGAAGCTGTCACTTTGATATGACAACACGCAACAAAGCTCCTGGTATTGGAGAAATACCATCAACTTTTCCAAAACTGAACAGTGTTCTACCTTAGAAAACACTGCTGTGATGTAGCATGTTGTTGCTGTTTAGTAATGCTAGGAAACACTGAAAATCTGAAGCATGACAACGCTTTTAAGTCTCTGCTGAGTGAATGCACTTATTTTCAGGTGTGTTTTAAGCAAGGCCTTCAAATAGCAAGACCAAAGTTAAGCAGCTGAGGAGGACCTGACTCAGACCTTGATGGGTTCCCACAGCTTGGTCTGGTGTGCTGTGGAGTGTTTGCAGCTTACTGCAGCAGCGTGGAGGCAGTCTGTGCCTCTCCATTTCAAAGGGAACCTTAGAAACAGATATGGTATTCACAAAATTTACGTTGCCCATGTGTGCAGAGGCCCAGTGTAACAAAACTGCAATTGCCAGTTGGCAGGGAGAGTTGAAAAGAGGTTTTTTTCTGGAGAGTTAGTGAGCCAAGTTCTGTTGCTAGCTGTGGTGACTTGAGTGAAAGTCACAGTCACAGGGACAGCTGTTACTTTTTGCGAGTGGCATTTCTGTGCTATAGTGTACTGGTATATTTTTTAAAAATACTGACGTTTTCTAAAGTAAAATACTTCATATTTTTGAGAAGGCTGGTTCTACCCTCTCCCTTTTTTAGAATAAACATGTTGGAGGGGGATGTGTAGAGACAAAAGATTCAAACTCAAGAGACCGCCTAGCTTACTCTGCAAGTGAAAACAAGAACAGAAAACAAACCTGTAACTTCTGGGGAAAAAATAATCATCTTGAACTCTTTGGAGTTTGTATTAGTGACTGTTAACCCTTTATGTCGTGAAGGCATTATCCAGGCATGAATATGTACACACCTGTCCAGCACAACATCTGGATGGCTTTGATCAAACCAGTGGGCTTTAGAGGAAGCTATTTATGTTCTTTTCTGTGGAATTACATTACAAAAAGTTTTCCAAGTCCAGCTTGCCAGTGTTTGCTATTAAACTTAGCTTTCATCCAAAGTTTGCATAGGAATTAAAAGGGTTGATATTACATTCTCTGTCTTCATTTCAGGAATTTGGAGAACCCACAGCAAGTACATTCCAATTTGAGCAGAGTATATTTTCAAGCTGTTATTTTCACTGCAGCATCTAATGCCTGAAAAGTTTTTCTTGTCTTTTCTAGGCTGTTTTCTCATCAGTATTTTACTTCGCTTCAGTTCCTCTCTACCAAGGCTTTCTCATCATTGGGTAAGAGCTCACTTTTTACTAGTAGTGTGGAAAACCTGTTCATAATGAGTAGATTTGGGCTAATAAACGTGCAAGGTATGCCCATCTTCACTCTGCATTTTTCACGACACTGCTTTGGAAGATGGATGTGATCCTTGTCCTCTTCTCCTCTGTGCTGAGCAAAGCCACCAAGGCAGCACAGGTACTTTTAGAAGCCTTTCCAAAAGGACACGTTTGTCACATAGAGAACATGAGAAGCAAGCCATCCTCCAGGAAGCACTCCTTTGGTCCTAATGAAAAGCAGAGGAACAGTCATTACGCTCTAGTACCTGTGCAACAGTGAGAGCCAGTGCACAGCTCCTGGCAGTGTCAGAAAGGGAGGGCTACCCAACCTCTTTAACAGGAGGAATCAGTTCCTGCCTCACATATACGGGGATTGCACTTGGAATCCCATGACTATATAAGCTTTCAAGTACATAATTAAAAAGCAAACAGCAAATTAATCTCTGTTGCCTTCTAATGCAAACAGAATCAAGCCTGAATTTTTGGGGTGTGGACAGGTCTGCCCTTGGCTACATTAATAGCCCCATAAAACCCGTTGCAATACTTGAACCAGTCATCTGTGTGAGTGTTTCTAATCAAAAGCCATTCAAAAAGAAAATCCTGCAGGTTTTTTTCCTACATGCAAAACTCTAATGTGTTCAGTTTTCAAGATTTTGTATTATCTACATCGTTTGGTGCTTCAAGAATACTGTATATCCTTTCTGAAGACTTATCATTTCTGTTTGCTTATCTACACCTTAGATAACTTACTGGTCTCCTACCTTCTTTCTAGGTACTCCACAATTTACACCATGTTTCCAGTGTTTTCTCTAGTCCTGGACAAGGATGTTAAATCTGAAGTTGCAATGTTGTACCCAGAGCTCTACAAAGATCTTCTTAAGGTGTGGGACACTCTTGTTTGTCTGTTTTGGTTCAAGGCAAGATCAGCATCTTGATTTGAAACTCCCTAAATGTGTAAAGTCAAATATATTATAGGTATATACAGAACTTCATTGTATGATTTCAAGCAAAACTATTCTAAAGGCAAATTTGAATTTACAGATAGAAACAGATTTCCTGACAGTTTATTATTGAATGCTACGCGAAATGTAATTTATTAAAAACGGCTGGTGAAATAGAAGTTCCATTCTGTGGGAAATTCTAAGTATTTAATATTACTGATTTGTTCCAAAACAAAGGGGAAAGAGAAATTGTCAGGGATTTGGCACTATCTTGAAGTCAGAAAAGGGGATGGGGGAAAGGATATACTCATTTGATGGAGGGGAGGAGATTATCACATAGTTTGTTGAACAGAAAGCTGCCTTGAGGGTGATCTAAAGGACCTAAAAGTTTGGTTGCTGTGCCATTTCTGTAGCTTTAGCATGCAAGTCAGATCCTTTTCCTTAGACACAGAAAACTCTTACCATAGAAGTATCAGGAAGGCAAATCTTGTCTTCAGTTTCCTTTTTTTTCCCTGGGAAATTTTTTTAAAAACTGGGATTTGCACACAGGGAACATCTTTCTTAATTGAAGGGTGGACTGATTCTTCAACAGATCCTTTCCCTCAAGGATTTCTGTTAAACAGATACTCTCAGAAGCAAAGCCTGTTTTTCCAACAGTCTGAATAAATCTCCATCTGGTTTCACTTGTATGTTGTCTCTTATGTCATAAACCACTAATTCTCCAACCATCCTTAGGCCTGGTCTAAACATAGGGGGGTTGTGCTGGTATAGTTGTCTTGGCCGGAGATGCTTTTTAAAAAGCCTGTCTGCCTTCAATATGATGGTGATTTGTATGTGTCTAGAAATATAATATTAATACATTCATATATATGTGTGTATACACACATCTCTTTTATTTCACAGTACAATGACTAAACTCCTGAGACATCTTTGCATTGAATTGATGGTGTGTGCAGTAAGGAAGAGGTTGTACTGTGCTGTGCAAGCTGTGAGCTTCCACAGTCCCAGGCCTTCTTTGCACATCATGAAAAATGAGAATAAAGAGGCAGTACCTCAGGGTTGGTTGAGTTGTTTTGTTTTCTTTCCAAATCACCTTCAAATTCTCTTTTATTAATTGCTGGATTGATCTGTAAGTGAATGATCCTAAAAGAAAACCGAACAGAGCTTTGTCTTTTTTCTCTGCCCTCTTTCTCCCCTCAGGGACGACCGTTATCATACAAGACGTTTTTAATATGGGTCTTAATAAGCATCTATCAAGGTAAGAAATCTTTTGCTTGTGCCTTTAGATGTCTAATGAGTACGGAATATTTATTTTTTTGTATTGCAGGAAGTTGAGTAAGGCATGAAGTGAATTTAGTAATGCATCCTTGGGTTAATGAATAAATATTGTTCTTGTCTCAGAAAATGTTGGCAGCAATACCAAAGGAAGAATTTATCTAAATCTAAATATTGGCAGCAACTGGTCAACCCTGTCGTAGGCAATGGGGTAGAAGTTCAAAGCATTGTGCCTCTTCCCATTGGGACCATCCTTTGTAATTTTATGCCAGTTCCTTTTAGTCCTTTAATTGTTTCGTCTTTAGAGTTGATGATTCTTCCCTTCTTTCAAAAAATATTGTCAAACCTATGGATTTATATGGGTTATTAAGTCAGCATGCAAAATACAGAAGCTGTATTGAGGGTTTTATCTAAACCCTGTCTATTAGAAGTCACAATAGTACTGGTTACTTCATAGTCATCTGTACTGAAGGAGTGGAGGTTCTTGATCATATCCCTTGTACTCTAATTAGGCTGCTAAAACACTTAAACAAATGCCTTAATTAAAATACGTCTCTTTTCCAAAAGTGGATGTAGTAATTGGGGTGTATGTCTAAGAAGGTCTCTTCTTTCAGTTTGACTTTTTTTATCAAGTAACCTCAAATTCAAGTACTTTTAATAACTGTAAATCAGGGAATCATGGAGGACATGAAAATAATGTGAAGCTATAAAGCTAATATGGCAAATGATTCTGTGACAGAATGACTCGGCTTCCAAAACTTCTTTATCAACAAGAGTCAGAATAAATATGCCAAAATAAGCAGCTATTTCTTACTTGTTTAATTGGTATTGCTGTTCTTAGTAGGAAGTGGATCCAAGAATATAAAAGCTCTGTTAGCGTTATCGTCTGATATGTATTGTGGTAGAACCCTGTGACAGGGATGGTGGTTTTCTCATGCTGTACAAACATGATGGCAAAGCCAAGGCATTTATAGAAAACTCACAAGTGGTGGAAAGCTAAAGCCAGAGGGTGATGCATTGAAGGAAAGATTTCTTATTGAGCTAAGACCACTATCTGGTTACAGTATTTGGTTAAAGTGACTTCACTTCTGATGTGCTAAATAACTAGAGAACAGCAGGCCAAACAATTGGGCTAGTTGCTAGCAGAGATGAGCCTGACCGAAAACTTGAGCAGTCCCAAATTTTGGAAAGTTCACAGCTGGATTTGAACTTTGTGGCTCAAGCTCTAGTCACTTGCAGGTTTTCCCTTCCGAAACTAGCCTAGTGTGATGGATGTTGGTGCAGATTACTCATGCTGCTAACATGACTTATTTGTGCAGGTGGCTGTGCGGGGCGTTGTGAGCGTTCCCTGGCTAGCCAGAATAGGAGCACGAAACAATTCATCATTAACAGTGCTTTAGTGTGTGCTCCTTTTAGGGGTATGTGTAGAGGAGAAATCTTGGCCAAAGTAGTGCAAAGAGAGGCTAACTTGTATCCTGAGCTTTTCAGCACCTTGCTTCCATCTGGGCACTGAGGCAATGCAGTAGGTTTTAGAAATATTTGATATCCTTTAGCTTCTGAGTAGTGACCAACTGCTTTCTGGGAGGATAGAGTTTCATGATGTTAGAAATCTCCAATTGCCAAAAAGCATGTATTAATTTCCTATCTCTATGTGTCTGTAAATATGATAGACTGTTATAAAAGTCTGCGCACCTCTGCTGTAACTTTTCCCTGTCTTCTCATCAGTTCTGTCTCCTAAATAGTAACTGATTCATTGTCACTACATTCATCAGGTTTCATGAAAAACAGTCCCAAGATATGACTGTGTTTCAGCCTTTCCAAGACCTAGCAGTGGGGTTTAGAGCTTAGACTGGTGTTCGAATAAAATACCCAAGTGTTCCATTCTCTTACAGGTAGCATCATCATGTACGGAGCACTCCTCCTCTTTGAATCTGAATTTGTCCACATTGTTGCCATTTCCTTCACATCCTTGATTCTCACCGAGTTGCTGATGGTGGCATTGACAATCCAGACGTGGCACTGGCTCATGATAGTGGCTGAGCTGCTTAGTCTTTCCTGTTACATAGCTTCTCTGGTCTTCTTACATGAGTTTATTGGTAAGGTTAAAAATGCCTTTTCTCCAATCAGTTTCTTTATGATCAGTTTCTTTATGCATAGTAACAGGACCACAAAGGCCCAAGTTGAACTTGAAGGCTGTGGATGAAGCCGACATAATTACAGTGTCAGTGTTTCTAACTAGAATACAGTCTATTTGATTTGAAGGCACTTGAAAGACATTTTATGGTTCCTCATCCTAGTAAATAATAGAGGACTTTAAGTTTGTCAGTAAACTGCATTCTACTCGGTGAATCTCATCCTTACTTGCAGAACCTCCCCACACATCAGCTGTCATGAGTAGTCTTTTGTTAGTCTCAAGTTCAGTTCTCATGGAAATATTTGAGCTTTTGTTGTTGAGTTGAAAGATTTCATGTTTTAACTGGGTGAAGTAGTGCCTCCTAAAATGTGCTTTATTTTGTCTGCTTCACTGAGGCATTGGGGCTCTTCTCTTAGGGTTTGGGTTTTGGTTTTTCATTTTGTGTTGTTGTTTTTGTTGGGTGTTTTTTTATTTATTTCTTTTCCTGGAACAGAGCTATTCCTTTTCCCTGGCTAAAGGAAGAAGGGAGAGGAATTCCAGATTCCCCCAGTAGCTGTCTAGTTGCAAATTCCAGATCTGTAGGGTTTGTTCCAGTTTTCGTTTGGGAACCACAAGATGTCACTACTACTTCCATCGAGCTCTTTGCTATACTCTGAAGACACTGAGGATAACTTCCCAGTGGGCTAGATCTGTGTCACTTGTATATAGATATACCAGTTCCGTTTTGAACGATGCTTCAACTATGTTTGCAGTGATCCTGAGGTATCATAATTAAGTTGAAACGCATGTTTGCTGGACTACCAGCAAAGTAGCAGAGGGCAACTTCCAGAGTCAGAAGATAAATAGTCTCTTTAAAGGAAGCTTAGTATTGGCAGGAGATGGTCAGCCCTGTTTCAGATGGGGTATGTATGGGTACTTGCCTGTGAGGAGTTGCATCCTTTACTGAAATGTGCTGTGCAGAAAGCTGTGTCATTTGTGGAAGAGAAAGGCAGAAAAGTGAGGAAACAGGGACTGTATGAGCTTTGTACTTGCATGTGGAGAAGGTGAGGCTGTCTAAGAAGTATTCCTAGATTTAATTACGTTCTCTTCCCAGAGCATACTTCCCATCTTTATTGACTTTGTGCTCTTTTCTTTATACAGATGTTTATTTCATTGCAACTTTGTCATTCTTGTGGAAAGTCACCGTCATCACGCTGGTGAGCTGCCTTCCCCTTTACGTCCTGAAGTACCTGAGACGAAGATTTTCTCCCCCAAGCTATTCAAAGCTCACATCCTAGGGCTGCTCTCCTTGTACACCAGAGACAAATATTACACATGGCTGAGAGAGAAAATCATGTAGTTGTTATATAATGAATACGTCTGATATTTGCATAAGGATCATGTGGTAATCTCTATTACATGCTGCTTTATTGAAAAGGACTTCACAACTGCCATGAAGGGAAACTTAACGATAAAAGGGAATTTTTTGAGAGTGGAGGCACTTGTTAGTTCATCCAGTTCTTGTCACTTTTGTTCAGCTTAACTGAGGTCAAGTGCGTGTAACTGCGATGACAGTGGGTATCTCATGCATGGTTAAAATTATCTGAAAGCTGCTAACTGACCTTGGAATTTACATTTGACCTATTTAAGTTACTTGTAAGTATCTGTGCTGTTCCTTGCATTGTGTTATTTTGTTTTATATTATTTATCTTTTTGATTCAAGTAGTTACATTCTTTTTACATCTTGGAAATCCCTTAATGTAGGTGATGCACTATACTGCTGACAGCTGATTCCTGATTTATGGCATGTTGTTTCCGTAATGGGGCTCCAGCGTGTCGGATCTACACACACTTGAGAATCTGAGCGTGTTTGAGTTTTGCTTCAGTTGAAATGTGGTCACCCTAGTGATTTTTGAGGTATCCAGCCATTGATAAATACAGAGAAACGTAGTCCAAAATTAAGAAATTCAGTTTTGTTTAGCTTTTGTGCTTCCTGTTAAAAGGAGCTGGTGACATGGTGGTTTTACTCTGTGTTTATTTGTATAGAAGAAAGTTATCTAAACTAAAGCAAATCCTCTTTGGAAAAGAAATTTGCAGTTGATCAGACTTGAAATGTGTCGACAACGTGAGAAGAGACTGGTACTGTTCCGCAGACAATGTGGCAGACGTGTCTTGAATCCTTGGAGACTGAAAGGAAAGGTCACAGAGCTGCTACTCCTCACAGCTACACAAAATCTGTTTCCTGTTAGGGTGAAACTGGGAAGATGAGCTGCAAATAGGCTGAGGCACTCCTAGGTGGATGTTGTTCCTGACATGCTCCCTGCAGAGAGCGGGTTTTTGAGAACCTTGCTCTAAAAACTAAACTTGAATCACAGGAGTGGAGTTCATACAAAGGCGCTAGGCTCATGTGAAGACCAAATCTATGTATTTGTTTTCATTTCCAAAAATGAAACTCAGTGAATTCTGGTCTTATGTTTACGTTGGCCCACATTATAACTCTGTCAGGAGAGCAACACACACTTTGGTTGCTCAGGAGAATGACAGCGTTATGAGAACTTTTTACTGTTGGGTCCTTGCATCAAACATGGATGAGCTTTTGTGGCAGCCATCCTCATCTAACGGCTGTTTAGTCTGTGCTAAATTAGTTGCTTGCTGTCTTGTTCCCACATCATAAAAGCCACCGTCAGAGCTGGCACTGCTTGGCGCCATTGGTAGTTGGCTACACAAAGGGACCGGGAACAGCAGAGCCCAGAGCCTGAGCCCCTTTCTCTTCTCTCAAGGCAGCATTTCCAGGTCAGGGCAGCCGCGCTGGTGTGAAGAGCAGAAGCCCCCTGATCATCCATGTGCCATACTGAACGTCTTTAATGGACTGGTAGCTTCTGTGGCCATTTTTACAGACATTTTACTGTTGCAAGGAGCACAATGCTGCATTGAGAGGTTTGATGTGGAAGTCAGTGGAAAATGGCAGTGGTGGTTTAAAAGGAGAGTTGGAGTTCATGTTGAATCATAGCGGTACCTCTTGAATCTTCAGACGTAAGGTAGCCATGGCTTGTGGGGTCAATGTGTAGCAATTGCACCAGGGAATGTTTTGCACAACCTGACCTGCCTTCCTTGCTCTTAGTTCTTGTGAGTCAGTATCGAAGAGGAGGGAAAAGCAAGTTCCAGAAGATTTAGAGAAAAATTGGATGCACTTCATAATGCATGTGGCTTGGAGAGAGAGGGAGGTGAAAGTCCATGTGACATTGTTGTTTCATGTAGAGGAAACTCATAATTTAGAAAATTATGTTTCAGAATCCTTCAGGAATAAGAACAGCAAATACTCTTTAATGTAAATTGCTGGGTTTTCTTTTGTGCCAGTCTTCTGATTAAGCTCTTCTCTGAAGTCTCAATACATAGCAGTTGCCTTCAGAAACAGGGTACTGACCAAGGAAAACTAATTCTTAATATTCGCCTTTTCATAACATTTTGAAAATTTGCCTTTCCCCCCCCTTCTCTTCTATTATTTTTTTCATAATAATAATACACATTTCTACCTATTTGATAAACCACGGTCCTGTTGGAAAAGGCCCTCTACTTCCTATAAAGTCCTATACGTCCCAGTGCTTTGTCTTATGGAGCAAAAGCAGTGCCTGAACAGCCCATTGGTGGGGGGCGCTGGGATAATGGCCTTTTTCTCTCATGCCACTTTGCCAAAAGATAGTTAATGTTGTCTTTAACCTGTCTTGCTACAGCTCCTGAATAGTGTTGGCCATGCAGGTGTTCTGGAGTCCCCAGTCAGCATTTGATTTAAGTAGATTTAAATATAAAAATCAAGAATTTCTTTTGGCAACTTCTTGTGACTGAGAAGTCAAGTTTCTCTTGTCCACTGGCAAACACATCACAGTACACATGTTTTAAAGCCCTGTCCCTATCGAGTGTGTATTAGTAGTTAAGCATCCTGCAAGAATAACAGTGCCATGCTACTGTATGTAAATATTTTAGACGTATATATGGTAGAGTTCACTGTTTCCTGAAGTCAATACAGTTTACACTGAGTGGACCATATTTGCAAAATACTAGCTTACACCAAGAAAGGGAGTGAATTGTCATTTTGGTTACATTTATTGAGTCGTAACTTTAATAAAGAACTCATACTTAGTGGAATTGATAGTAGTCTGTAGCTGTGTTTTGCGGTGTGAACTATATTCCTTTGCAGCTGTTTTTTTCGCACAAGGTTGTAAATCCAGGAAGTCATTTCTGTCTGGATGTACATGGCATTTTTTTTAAAGCAATCAGAAAATTAAAACTGCCATCTAACAAACAGCAGGAAAGAGGAATGATTGTTGTATTTTTTCAAATTTAGCACTTTATGTCTGCAATCTATTTCTCTTAAGTTATTTAAAAATGTTTTTAGAAGGAAAGTTTATTACGTATGTTCATACTTACTGTACATTTGAATAAATGGATTCTCTGCTGGAAATTTAATCTTTTTCCTCTAGTATGCTCATAATTTGTGCTTATTGGGAATGAAGCACTGTGGTTTTTTTCTACGTTGTATCTTGTTTGTAGACTTACTTAGTGTTCTTCCTATTCCTTTTTTTGTTTGGTTTATGTACTGTAGCAGTTCATATAACTTGCGTGCTCTGGGACTGCGCTCCGTGTGGTTCTCTAGGGTAGCGGTGTGTGTCTCAGTGTGCTCTTGCTTCCTGTGGCTGCTTTAGAGAAGCCGACGCTCTGTGCTGGTTAGTTTATGTGGAGGTTTTGTGACATGCACCCCTCTTCTGGTATCTCTGCAGTAATTTCAGGGGTGTCACAACCCTCTACTTTTTTTTCTTTACCTCTGTATTTGTTTCCTCCATAGAGCTTGTCCTTGTTTATCTCTGCAAACATTTGTTTTGCTCAGCTTGTAGTGCAGTTAAAATGCAACATTCTTTGTTCAACCGCAGCAGTTTAAATCCACGCAGACTTATCAGATGAGGGACATCCCTACTGTCCCTTCCAAGCTGATAACTGCATGCTGAGAGCTACAGCTGTGGCTGGACCAAACTGAGCAGCACCAAAGGTGTTTTCCTGTGGTCTACTGAACTATCACAATTAAATACCATGACAACCCCCCTGTCCTCTGCAGCTGCTGAGGAAAATTTTGTGATAGTTGAACTGAGTTTGTCAGGGAGCCCCGAAGTTAGATGGTTGAAACGCTAAATCTTGTCTTTTGGCTTTATCTTTTGAAGAAAGCTGCTGCTGCACCATCATGCATCCTTGGTTTGCACAAGCAGTGCTCTAAACCAGGTTTGTGAACTACTACAGCGTGCAGCTCACCGTCATTAGTTCTTTGCACACAACTGTTCGGATGGAGTTTAATTCACCTCCACAGTTGCCAGGGCTAGCCCTGAGCTGACTAAAATCGTCAGTGTGAGCTGGATGGGCTTTTTTATATTATTATTATTGGTTATTTCATAATTAGTAAGCTCTTTGATTTGTGTGAAATCCTGGGTTCTACAGCTTTGCCAGTATGGTCCATTACTACTGCCTACTACAACTCGTGTACTTATATGCCTTTGAGAACATTTTTAATTGCTAAAAAATAAATGTTATATTAATTTCATTTTTAATTGGGGAAATGGATTCTGGTGTCAACATGATATTTATTGTGATGCCGATGTTTTGTACCTGTCATCTAGTTAAACAACATGTAAATACTCTTGATTCAAGAGAAACATGAATGCCAGTTATTTATTGTTCTGTGGAATTGTATGTTGCAGATGTGTAAAAACTGAAAAGGGAATGTAAAACAAGGTGGAAAAATAAATTTTATGCAACTTCTCTACTTCATCCATATAGACCACGTATGATGAACCTGAGTTAGTCCTGGCCTGATCAGTCTAAGGTGTGTTTTAACTGAATTTAAACTGAATTGTAAGTATATAGTTTGAGCTGCATTGTGGGCCTTTAACTTGTCTACGTAGGAAATGCATAGCCAAGAAGTGGTCAATAACTACTGCTGATCAGCATATTTATTTATTTATTTCATATAAGCAGTTTTCTAACAGTCTTAACAGGAAGCGGGGAGGGGAGGATGTAGAATGTTGGGGTTTTTTTTTTCTTTCAAATTCTTGCTGTAAGCTTTTGCTGCCCTTCATTGCAATTTAAGGGTATGGATTAGCTCCGTGTGGAGCACAGAAGCTGCAACTGAGCCATGGGCAGCATGCTGGCCCCACTGCCCTCCTGTCCCTGCTCCACCTCAACCCAGCGAGAGGACCTGGCTGCTGAGAGTGCTCCGTGGAACTTCAGCCGCAGGCTGCCGCTTCACTGCTGCCTCTTCTAAAACCAGTTAGTCCCAGTGTACCAAACCATCCTGAGGATTTTAAACAAGGCCTGTAATTTGTAAATTAAGTTTTGAGAGACTTTGCTCGTTCAGGAAGATTTTGGTCAAACCGCTTTTGCAATTTTTGGTGCAACCTCAACTAGGGAGATGGTCGTTCCTGCTGGTATCCACTGCTGTGAGTTACAAGAAAGTTTTTTTGTTTGAAACATATATATGCTGCTCTTGAAAAAGCAGTGATGCAACAGCATTAGGAGCAGCTATTTTTGGAATGGTCTCATCACTTGAATGTTTGATTAAGTAACTGGCTCGGCACAGCAGCAGGGCTGGCTGCTCTGCTCTGGGTCAGAAATGGGAGAAAGGGGCAGCAGTTTAACACAGAATATTCTCCAGAGGGGGAGTTCAGTAACATTGATTAAGAACACAGTAAGACAGTTTTCTACTAAAAATGTATTAGAGCCATAAATCATTTTAAAAAAAAAACAAAACCAAATTGGATAAAGTAAATCTGTAACTTGGGTTCTATTTCACTAAAGCAGTGATAAACTATCCCTTTTTTGTTATTAACTTTTTAAATATAAAATAATGCAATTATTAAATAAACACTTCTGTGATGTTGCACACATAAAAAAAGGCTGTAGACTGCAGAAATTACAGTAACAGACTTCACTCCCAAGTGTTACCAATTTCCCATTCTAAATGGGTTACATAAGCCCTAGTTAGTGGTTCTTTTAATTTATGGATGGTTTCTTTTTAATGGTGAAATGTGTAATTAAAAAAAGCTAGAAATAGTTTTTCTAAACTCACTCTGGAAAGGGAAGGAGAATTTCTGCTATTTTTTTTCACCCAAACATTGCATAATAGTAGAAATGTCAAAGATTTCCATGGGGTTTAATTTCGTTCTTCATGGGGCTGTGGTCATACAAGAAGTTTGAACACTGCAGGGGTTGGCAGATTTTTGGAAGATCATGCATCCTGGGATAAGTTTTCAGCCTAGGCTTTACCAAAGAATGACTGGCTTTATTTTTCAAATTGTGGTTGTATTAGACACTAGTGTGTGTCTTTTTTCCCTTTTTTGCTTCTTAAAAAGAAAAAAGGATAGGTGCTGGCTGGTCATTTGGTGTCTTACTATGGCCCTGAGCTATTGTATGCAGATGTACAGAATAGTCCCTTTACCTTAAACTGTTTGGAGAGAAGAAAGCCTTGTTGACCTGCCCTCTGTCTTTGCCTTCTGAAGGCTGAAGTCACAGCAGCCTCTTCTCTGTTGCATTGCCAAGGCATTAAATATTGTCATGATAAATCTTCACTAGGGTAAGGCAACTGCTCCTGTTCCCATTTCACAGGTAGGAGGTGGGGGCAAAGTGGATCTGTGGGCTCCAAGCTGCACCCAAAGTCCATGACAGAGCATGGATGCAGAACAGTATTCTTGTTTTATTATACACTCTCCCCACCTTAAACATTGGTGTCAGGCTGTAGGAAAGTTACTTATTCCACAGAGTACTCAGCTGTCTGGTTTGAAACTAGGAATGTGGTTTCAGGCTTTAAAAAACTGCCCTTATTATATGGAGTATTAATAAATCTCAATCTAAAAATTTTGCAGGGTTCTTCCATCTTAAACCTGGTACTGCAGGTCCAAACTACGTCTGTGCTAAATGTCTTGCAGCTGCATGTGAAAGCGGTGAGTTTCCGAGAGTGTGAGCAGCAGTTGGCCGCAGAAATAGCTTCGCTGCAACTGCAGAAAGGTAATGCTAGGAGAAACTTTTGAGTGTGACAGCACTGAGTCCTTGTCTAGCACCTATTTCAGGTCAATATCAAAACTGATGCTGTGGTTTCCTAGGGCCACAAGCTAGCGTTTCCTGGCCTTAAAACTCTCTGGGTGGTGTGGGGCCTTCTAGGTTACGTGGTGAATCTCTGAATCTTTCCTGCTTGTTATTAAAGTTATACATGATCAGTATCTTGCAGGATCTGGCCTTCAGAAGAACATCCCTCCCTCGGCTGCTCTTCCTTTCTGGCCTAAGACCTAACTTATTGAGTGGGTTACAGGAAAAGGCTTTAAAATCATTTCTTTCCCACTTTAAAGCCTTCCTCTCTTGGCTTGCTGTAATTGTGCACGTAAGGAGGAATATTGTGTGCTGTTCAGATTCTCTCACAGAAAGAAGTAACAAGAACAATCTGTGCAAAAGAATTTAGCGCATTAAGGATGGGGGTAATAGTCATTCTCATTTGTCCTTTTATGTAAAACAGATTTTATTTTAAATGTACACTCTGAGTAGCTTAACCATATCCAGAAACTTGTTTACCAGGGTAAAAGTAGAATTACCCACAATATAAATTAAGAGCATGAGTAGAGGTGAATTGTTTGTCCTGCGTGATTCTGCTTAGTCAGCCCAGAAGCACGCGCAGGGCGCACCGGGGTGGGCACGTGGGAACGGGCATCTCCTGGGCTTGAGATTTCATCAGACAGGAGATTTACTCATGTGTCGCACATCTGCTTCAAAAAAAGCTGTATTGTAGTTCCACTGTGATGTTTCTGTGCCGTTAGGCACGGGTCTGTCCTGTGCTGACTCTTCTGTTTTTAGGACACGTCACTTCAGATGCATTTTGTGCGCTGGCATTTTTCACCAATGTGGGACTTCTCAAAAAGTGGTGCAAACTGCTGTTGATCAGGATTCCTATTTAAAACAGGAACGAAGCATTTGCTAGTGATACCATTAGGTAAAATGCTGTGTAATTGTCTTGATAAACTGTTTACCTGCTCCAGCAGCATTGGTGTAACTGCCACAGCAAGAAATGCAGCTGGGCACCAAGCCGGTGGGAAACGCAAGGGATGCTGATCCCAGAGGCAGAACTCCTCTGCACCCTTTGTAAATTTGAGATTAAGATTTTGAATGAAAAGCTCATCTATAGGGACCAGCATTTCCTCTGTGAGACAGCGTCTTTGCTCCAATGTGGTGATTTCCAGTGAATCACTGCATCTTCCATCTGCCAATGCTCTGACTGCTGTCCTGGACCAGCGCAGGCAGAGATGTTGCTGTCACTTTGGAATGTGAATTGGCTCTCCTGGGTAGGCTGGGTTGCTGATTTGGGCTGGGAGCTCGAATGGTCACACTTAGGATGTTTTTATTACCTTTGGCTTTGATATTGTTCCATGTTGTTGAAGGATAGGACCTTTGAGGGAGAGACCTCTGGACCCTGCAGCAGATGGTGAAGCAGCTTATCCTCTTGATGCAAGGACAGTAGCACTGCCAGTGGTCCTCTCTGCCCCTGCAAGGTAGGGGCTTTGCCCTGGAGGTGTTGCTGGAAATGTTTATTGTTCTCCGGCTTCACTTCTGTTAGGCTGAATCCTGTTCTCCTTATGTTTGACAACTAGCACACCACGAGCTGTAAAATTTCAGAGCCCTTGTGAAGAGCAGCCAGCATTTTAACTGCTGTCTTGCCAAGGTGCCTTTGGCATGAGCCTACAATGCGAGTGAGGAGCTCTCTTGCTGCTGGAGCTGCACTGGTGGTTGGCAAGCCCAGGGAAACCCAAGGAACAGCCTGCCTGGCTGGGGTTCACCTCCTGAATTCCCCTCGGGCATCATTGTGGGTGTCAGCCGTCGCACTGCTTGTGCCTGATTTCCATGTGTGCGCGTTGCCTTTGCATGTACAACTAGTTACAAATGGCTTCATTTGCGCATAAGAGCCTTTCCTTAATTTAATTTTTAAACATAACTGGAGCAATTACATTCTGCTGTTTATTAACATAGCTTTAATTATTTAGTATGCCATCTTGGCTTCATTGTAGCCTGGAACAATTACTGGTCTGGACAAACAGAAGAGAGTTTTTGACATTGAAGGTGAATAAAATTAAACAAGAGCAAGGAAATTTTTTTGCCTGAAGTGTGAGCTAGAAACTTGTGTCCAAGGTAAGTAAAATACCCAGAAAAGGGGAGACTAGTCTTAAACAGGATCTGCACTATCACTGTCTGCTGTGAGCTACCTCTAAGAAGCATTTATCAATTATTATTGGCAGTGTGGTAGTAGGGACCTGGACCTTCTCCACCCTGACAGCTAGGCTGTGAAATAAAAAAGAAATGTCTAAAAGACCAAGGTTAGATGTTACCAACCCCTCATCTATCTTGCTTTATCCAGACATGCCTCTTTCCAGTCTTTGATACTCTTTTATTTATTTGTCAAGATGCATTGCTCCCTTTTAGCTGGATCCAGATAAAGTAACCAAAGTCACAGTTTACATTTGAGGCTGAAACCAGTGCCAGAATTTCTCAGGCAACTTTCTCTAAAGTTTGATTCAAAGCTGCCCAGTTTTGCTTCTAGAAAGTCTTAAGCCTCCTGCTGATCAGATTTTGATATCTTATCTTTCCCATATACAAGGAGAAATGAGCCAGAAAACAAATTTTCTAAGTGAAATTTCTATTTGCAACACTAACCCATAAGGAGAAAATCTTTCTAAAATCAGATGAAAGAGAGTGCGTTGTATTGGTATCTCAGAGGGAGAACTGTGGCTGGTGTAAACGAACAGGTCATGCTCATCCACACATTCACACAATCCTTGGGTTTTGTCAAAGTCCGAGTTGAATTCTTGCTAGTCCTTGTTACTGAACTGTGGAACCAATCTTTACAGGTGCGTATTCACCATAAATAGCCTCCAACAGAAAGAAACATCTTGTATTTCACACGTGAATGACAGCTGTTTCCTTCAACAGCCTCGGTGCCTTTTGTGATCTTTCACTGTCAGGACACCGAGCAGGGCGGTGATTTATAGGGGCTCTCACTCTCCTTTCTTTCAGCTCCTGTTGCCATTCCAGCTACGAAGAACATAATGCCACAAAGCCTTCAGTAAAACCAGAGCCTGGAGGAAATATCAGGTGTTAACATCCAATAAAAAGCTAACACGCTTGAATGAACTGAGATTGCGAGGTACCTCTGGTACAGCCCGAGCAAGGACTGAGCTAATGCAGCAGTTTTATGATGGTGGCAGGTAAGGACTAATTATAGACCCTGGACTCCATCATGAACTGACTTGTCAAGTTAACTTACTGACTGAAGTACCTACAACTACATTTTGGGGGCTTTCTGCTCCTTTGTATTAACTGAATGCAGTTGCTCCTGAAGAAAAGGGGCAAGTAAATCTGAGGTGCTGAAAGAAATACTGCGCTAGAAATTACGCTGTAGGGAACATTTTATATGCTTTGGGGTAAATTAATGGTTGGGTTTGGGTTTTTTAGGGAAAAAAAGCCCAGCAAACTTTGTGCACAAATACATACTTTAAAATATCTTTTCTTTCGAACATCAAGTATTTTAACAACGGTGTAAATCAGATTTTACAGACCACATATTTCAAGCATGAAGTTCATTAAATGTGTGAAATTCTAGATTAGCTGCTGGGTGTGGCCAGAGCCCCAGTAATGAATCATAAATTGTGTTCAGGATATAACAGCAGATTGCCTTGCCCTGGCGATGATATTAAAGGGATAAAAACCCCAACATTTCAGAATAGTCAGAACCTTTATTATCTTTATTTATTTTAGCCATCATATGATATAGTGAATGAATGCATCACTGTTTCCATCCTGAACCTAATGTACAGATGTCTAATTGAATGAGTTCATTGTTATTGTTGTTATTAATAAAGCAACATATACCCTAATGTAATTGAAACTAATGCTATCTAGTTATACCTGCATCTTTGCCAGTGCCCTGATAGTGGGTGGTAGTCTGTCTTTATGTACAAGAATATCACTCTGAACTGTGATTCACTCTGAATTGGAGGAAAGAAAAATCACTCTATACAATGAGAAAGAAGCGTGACTTTGATTTGACATGTTTTGGAGTTACTCATCAGCAGAGCTTTATTGTCTAGCTGAGCTCAGGAGTTGATAGGTGTGAGTTTTTGAGTGCAACTAGCCTGTGACCGTGGTGGGTTTCATAGTGATGGCCTCAATCTGGGTTTGCTGAGTCCTTTCTGGACTGGCTTTCAACCATGAAAGCTTTCCCTTTTCAAAAGCTTGATGAACAGAGGCACAGTCCCACTGGAGAGGCCCTTGCTGCTGTGTGGGGCTTGGAGGAAGGTCTGTGTTGAGGACTGTGAAGCCAGTGGTGTGTGGACATGTGCATTTAGGGGTTATTCTACACCCCCCTGAAAGGGACAGCTGTGGGAAAATGGTCTTAATCACCTGCAATCAGAAGGATCTCTTCAAATCCTAACTTGGTTCTCTACAGTGACCCCTTGGTAGGGGAAGGCGAGTTTAATAGCTGATAATGAGAATTAATTCATGATGCTATTCTTATTCCGCAAACTCTTCTGTGAGCTGGGAGCAGTGTGCAAAAGCGATGAGGTGTTTCCTTGTACTGTTGAAACAACTGTAACTTAGGGGACAAGTTCTCTGTCGTATCCAGCTTCACTGAACAGACCAGGCAGGAGAGGATTCCCCCAGGAAGGGCACTGGACGGAGCAGCTCGGGGGCTGCAGGCTCAGCTGGCAGGCTCCTGCGATTCCACACTGCCTGGTCTTAGCCAGCACATGTAGTTTCTTCCTCTACCTTTTTTTCTGGTGTTATGCAAAGGGAAGGAGGTTCACAAGCCAATTCTAATCCTGATATGACCGATAATAGGACTTTCCCGGGTAAGCGCTTTTGATGGGGCTAAAAATGCAGGGTTAAGAAGCTGAAGAATTGACATTTCTCATGCACAGCTGTTTGTTAGAGATGGCACAGTCTGGCGACAGCAATTACAGTGACTTAAGCTCTACAAGAAACAGGTTAATTTTAGCATGTCATTTACTTGCCTTGCACCTCTCCAACTCCAAAGCATGACTAATGTTCTTCCTAATGGTTCCAGCAATTAATTGCTCTATTTGGCTGTCTCTTCTATTTTTTTTTTCTGAACTTCAGCTTAAAATCCTGGAAAACAAAACAAAAAAAACCCCAAACCCAATGGTTTTATAATCTTAAAGAAAAAAAATCTTTGGCAAGAAGCCAACATCTTTATAGTCTCATCTAGAGTCCTTATTTGTTTAATTAGTCTTGCTTTTAAAAAAGGGTTATAGTTCAATTTTTATCCTACATGCTCATTTGCAAAAAGCCTTGGAGCTGCTAACCTAGTCATTCGTAGTAGTCTCTAAGGCAGTGCCAATCTCAAGGGCTTAAGTGTTCCCTGAAAACAATGTTTGATGTTTGGGTAAAAGCATAAATCACAGCGCATAAACAACCCTCTTTGCACAAGTTTGCTTAATCAGAGCACACGAAGCGAATTTCAAGTTCAGAGTAGACCAAGCACTGTTTGCAATCCAGTAAACCCATGTCCTGCTTTTATTTCCTAGATGTCACATCTGAAACCCACTGCAAAGGTCATGGTCCACTTGCACCTTCCCCACACCTTGTTCCCAGCCCGGCATGGGGGAGCAGAGTGGTGCTTTGACCATTTCATTCACCATATGGGGAGGTAGATATATATATGTACATATACATAAACTCTCAGATTTTCAGCTGAACCGTCAGGTTTGCCTTCTGCCTGTGTGTGAAAAAAGGCCTCCGGGAGCATTGACCCCTTCCGTAGTACCTCACAGGCCATCCCACCTCACTTTCTCCCTCTAAAATGAATTTCCATGCCTCTAAAATTCCCTATCTGGAACTTAGTGTGGGCTTTTTGCAAACTGAATGGGCCAGCGATGATTTCAGTCTCAGAGACAAGGTGGGAGTTGGGGAGTTGGGACACTGGGACGCTGCGGGGATGGTTGGAGATGCTGCAGGGCTGGAGGATGCTGCAGGTCCCAGCAGCTCCCCCAGCTACGGGGCAGGCTGAGCTATTTGGCTTTTCCCTGGAGAAAAAAAAAAAAGCCCAAACAGGTCTGGATTTCAGGAAGCTGAGGCTCAGAATAGGTTTTCCTACAGCTGCAGGTGCAGATCTGGTAATTCTTTCACATGTAACCTGACAGGAGGGTGTTGGACATTTCTGTACGCAAGTGCTTATGAATCCATGTGACTTTTATAAATGTGCTTTGCTGTCTGCAGTCCTACAGATTTCTAGGAGACAGACACGATGATAGGTAAAAGGGGAAATTGCAGCCTAGGATGGTATTGTATAAGGCCAGCAGAATTAATTACATCCTCCTGGTCCCATCCAAGGACACTAACTCAGGAGCTGCCTGACTACAGACAGCGAGAGTGAGGCCCTATTGTTCTATGAGTGAGTTGAAAGACATTTATTTTTTCCTTTACAGGAAATTTTTGAAGGGAGGAGGAAGAGAAAGAATGTCCCCTACACTTTCTTCAATATCTTTTCTATTTGTTGATTTGGTTTTGGGGGTTTGCCTTTGTTGAGGAAAAATTAAAATTAATAAAAGAAATCCCCCTTCACTTATTAAAATAACTGCTCGTGTTCACTGACTGTTTACTAAAAGCCAGTTCTTAGAGAACAAACAAACTAACTAACAATAAACAAACAAAAGCCCCGACAAAACTACTTTAATTTCTAAAAATAGCCTTTAAGTTCATTGAGTTTCGTTGAGAAAAAAAAGAAAAAAACACAAACAGAAAATTTCAACTAATTTTCATTTTAAATGAAAAGCTATTTCTTATTTGGAAAAAACGGTTTTATGGGAAAATATCAAGCAGTTCTAGTTCCAGCCTCGGAGAGCTGCATGTGGGTGGATTCTCCAGGCCACGTGGAGTTTATTACAAGATCAGACACTCAGTTTGTAACTTAATGTAGTGAGTGAGTATGTTATTTAGACAAGTGCATTGTCAGAAATAAGCTTGAGTTGCTAACGTGTAGTGCTGATGCTGTAGGACTGTTAGGAAAAGGGAGGGAGATGTTGGTTTGCATCACTCAGCAGGCTGAGCTGCAGATGTTGGACCCTTTGGTCCTTGCTGGGCTCTGGTTGGGAGCCCTGGGTGGGGTGCAGACACCCCCAGAGTGTGTAAGTCTGGTGTTTAGGTGCAGCCTGACTTAATATCTTCAATACCTCGAGGCTGGGCTTGGGAGAGAATTGGATGTGATGCCAGGTTCGGGGCAAACAGTATTTACTTTGGAAGGGTGAGGAGCTTTTGTCAAGAATACTTATTGTTGCTGTGAGCCTGAAATACCTTTAGCAAGTGGAAAACAGAGATGTCTCCATGAAGTCTATGATGATAAACTCCGGGCAGCTGCCCCGATGGCCCTAGAGTACATCCTCAGGAAACCTTGATGTCTTATCTCCCGGAGAGCGTGAGAATTTTATTAAAAACAACATATTATTTCGGTTTTATTGCCAGTTAACAGTACGGGGAGCGCTCCTTCTCTGGCCAGAGACCTGCCTGGTGGCTGCAAGCAGCCAAGAGAAGCCAGGGATGGGGAGATCCTTGCTCAGCCTCCTCGGCTGGGAGCCTGGTGCTGAGAACAGGCTGGGCTGCTCACAGGGAGAACAGCGGTTTCCAAACCTACCTCTTGAGCTAGAGAGCGGGGGCAGATCAGGAGATGCGCCCTCACCCCTGTCCCTAAAAGCAGAGCATCCTCTTGGCAAATCCCGGAGGATGCTGGGGGGGGGTGGTGGGTCTGTTGTCGGGGGTTAGGGATGCGGTCCAGAATGTGCCCCTGAAAGGAAGAGGAAGTATTCTCCTAAAAAAGGAATAAATAGCTAAAAATATTAGCTATTATTAGCTCCCTACCTCCAAAAATAAAATCCCTTAGTGATACCAAAATAAGAAAGCAAAGGAAAGTCGGAGGTATTTGGCCTTCCTTTGAGAAAAAGAAGCTAAAAATAACTATATATGTATAAAAATTTCTCGTTTCTAGGGAAAGTCTCTGCCCCCGCATCCAGCTTGCATGGTTATATAAGACTTGAACGACATCCCCCTTCTCCTCTGCGGCCGCTCAGAACGCGCTGGGAGCCGGAGCCAGATGGAGAAAGGTTCCGTCAGGAAAGTTTAACTCAGCGGGGAAGCTGCAGCCAGTGGAGGACACGATTCTCTCGCTGAACTCTCCAAAAGCCTTGGAAATCTTACAGTTGTGTCATATGCTGGTTTGGGGAATGCTAGCAGTCCGGAGGCAGCAGCCAGCCCGCTTGCTCTCTTCTTTTTTTTTTTTTTTATTTTATTTTTTTTTTTTGCTTTGCACTGAGTTTAATTTGGGTAGCAGGATTCAGCATTTTTAAGTTGGAAAAAACTTTGTGGAAGAAGATATTTTAGGAAAACCCTGTCATGTGAACTAGCGGGAGTCGATCAAACCGAGCTATTAAAAGAAAGACATTGTATTTTTAACCGGTCCAGACTAGGGAAGCCAACCTGTGCCATAACCGCGAGCTGTGCCTGCTCCCCCGATTATAGCTCCGCGTGGGAGGAGGAGAAGCTTTCCGTGGGGATCGCCCATTCTCCGCTTGCTCCGGGATCCCCCTTGGCAGAGCCCGGTGCCCTCGTCCCCCCCCCGGTCCTGTGTCACCCCCAGGTCGTGTGTCACCCCCCTGCTCCCCCTGCTCGCCCTCAGCCCCCTCCAGCCCCCCTTTGGTGCTCCCCCTCCTCTAACTCCCTCCTGCATCCCTCTCCTCTGCATTTCCCAGTGCAATTAGTACGAGCGATACTGGGGTGACCAGTTAGTGCCACGGTGAAGATTTAGGGTGGCAGGGGTGGAAGTCGGGGGAAACGACTAATTAGACTAATAATTAATTAACAATTATTTTGTTCTCCGAGCAAAGCAGCATCCTCGGATTCCCTTTCATGTTTTGAAGCAGAAATCGAGTGGTTCCAGCTTTACCTCACCCGATGCCAAGAGTGGGTCCTATCATCAAGCTAATTAGCTAATTAGGCATCACCTCTGCAAAGGGCCCAGGGGGGCGGTTGCTGGGGAAGGTGTTTCCACCTCAGCACGTCCAAAAATGAGCCAAGCTAGGAAAGTGAGGTGCGCTGAGTTTCCCTGGCCTGCCGGCAGTTGCTAGCCTGCGGGACAACAAACCCGAGAAGCAGAAAGTTTGATTGTGATACCTCCTTCGAGGTGATTTTGGGACTCCGAGAGTGAAAAATGGAAAGGTGGAGCGGGTGCCAGCGGCGTGATGTGAGTCACCCCATGGGCTCCGGCTCCCCCCCAGCTGCCCCCCAGCTCCTCCGCGGGGCTCGGGGCTGGGATCGAGGGGCTGGGGGATCGAGGGGCTGGGGGCTCTCACGGCCCCGGAGCAGCCTCCTCTATGTGTGTGTGTGTGAACTCTTGATCTCTTCTGCAAAAAAAATAAAATATCTCTAAGCCCAGTTGCACGGAGGTATCGAGCCCAGCACGATATGGAGAGGCAGATGCTCATTAACACGCTAGTGAAAACTATACATTGTAAGGCAGTGCACAGTTCATGATATCTTTGACTTTATTTTCCTGTTTTCTTTTGCTTTATTTTCCTGTTTATATATAGTACGTGTAAACACACAGGGGTTGTCTTGGTTTCGAGGCTTCCTTGGCTATTTCATTCTTGCTCAGCTCCACGTGTATCAATGGAAATCCGTGGGGTTGCTCCTCTCTCTTCTAAATGGGTCTAAAAATAGAAACAGAGAGAGGTCTGTGAAATGCCACCAAACAAATTAACTGATTTTTTTTTTCTTTTAGTTTTCTGTATGAAGAATTGAGCCAGTGGTAATTAGAGGCCAAAACCCGTGCCAGTAACTAGATGGGTATTAATAGGGTGCTGGCGAATTTAAAAGACATCAATGTGAGCTGGGGACCCTAGTTCTCTGAATGATTTATTCAAAGGTAAAGGCAGCAGCAGCCCAAGCCTGTCTCTGCTGGGAAGAAGGAAAACTTCTGCACAGAAGCCTCGTTGCTTCGAAAGGCTTTGCGCTGCCTGCGAGTTTTGTTTAAAAAGCACACACTGGGATTTTTAACATCATCCATATTTCTTTCTTTCTCGCTCTCTAACTTTCTGCTCAACAATCAGGCGCTTGTGCTGCAGACTGAGAAGCCGCAGAGCTGCCTTGGCCCGGAGCTGCGAGACGTCATGGATTCCTGAGTGAGAAGTTTGCAGGAAAGCCCTCAGTTCGGGAGATGGAGCCGGTCCAGGGGTTTCCATGGCACTGGGATAAACAGGAGGAAACAGTGAGGGAATCCCGTTATTTTACAGCATTCAAAGACTATAAACACTCGGAGCAGGGAAGGAAGTGGCCTTTCCCTCTCTAGTAACCCTCATCTCGGAGCGGAGAACTGACTCCACTTCAGGAACAAGCTCAGCCCAGTTCGGATCCCTCTTTGCACCTCCAACCGCTGAGGAGGCGGCTGGCGAGAGGGGTTCCCTCTGTCTGGGCGGCACTGGTTGAACATGGTTTAAAGAAGATTTTTTTTATTATTATTTTTTTTTCTTTCTTTTTTTTTTTTTCTATTGATTTTTTTTTTAAAAAATATTCCCGATGCAGAGAGAAGCTGCCTGCAGGCTGGTTCATTACCACCACATCATGAGGTCTATGGATCAAGGTGGGTCCCGCTCCGCGTGTCCCGCTCCTCCCTCCCCGGGGGCTCCCCCCTCGCCTCCCTCCCCGGGGTCCCCGTGGGGCTCCCCCCTCGCCTCCCTCCCCGGGGGCTCCCCCCCCACCCCCTCCCCGTGTTCTCCTCGCTCGGAGCCCGCTCGGCTGGGAAAACGGGAAAAGTCTGCGTGGCGAGACGGTCCCTCGGGGAAGGGACCCGACAGGCTTCGGGTTTGATGTCGAGCGCTCCGCGAAGGCGACACGAACGGGTCTGGAGGAGCCTCCTCTCAACCCCAGCCCGAGGGACTCCAACCCGTCACCCCTCGAGTGACCCCCCGGCCCTTTAACCCTCCCGGCGCGGGGCTCGGGGCGGCTCCCCCGGGGCTCCCCGCGGCGGCGCTGGGCGGGGGGCTCCCCGCGGCTCTTTTCGGGGCCGGGACCCCCGCGGGGCGGCGGGGCTCGGGGGGGCTCGGGGGGGCTCGGGGGCGGCCGCGCTGCCCTCCCGGCAGTGCCGGGGGCGGCGAGAGTTAAGCGCGGCGAGAGGAGGAGCCTGCGCGCTGTCAGCGCTTCAGCCGCGGGGCCGCTGCGACCCGAGCCGGCACCCCCGCTACCCGCCGAGCCGGGGCAGCCGGCCGAGAGGGGCGGCCTGGGTCCCAAAGGGGCGGCCTGGGCTCGAGCGGGGCGGCCCGGGTCCCAGAGGGGCAGCCTGGATCCCAGAGGGGCGGCCTCCGCCTCGCCCCCTCAGGCCGCTGCGCGGCCGCGGGGAGGGGGCTGCAGGCAGGGCAGCGGCTCCGCGGTGCTGGCGAGGAGCGAGGGGCAGCGGCTCCGCTCCGGGCGACGTGGGGGTCTCCGGGCACCCCGCGCCTGGGTCTCTCGAGGTCGGCTCGGCCAGCGGCAGCGGAGGATGCTCCGCGCAGGGGAATCCCTCCCCGCTGCCGTATGAGCGAGCCCCGAGCGCAGCGGCCCCCCCCGCGGCCCCGGGGGCTGCTGGGGGCGCGGGTGAGGTGCGGGCTCTCCGGGGGCCGCCGGTGCCGGGGGGAGCGGGGGGGCAGGAGGTGCGAAGGGCAGCGCTTGTCTCCCCGCCCGCTGACTCAGAGCCGCTGCGGGCGCTGCCGGGGCCGGGCCGGGGCTGCGGGGCGAGGCGGGGGCCGGGGAGCCCTCGGCCGGGCCCTCGGGAGCAGGGAGTTGTTTTCTCTGGCCGCGGCGAGCTCCCCGGGCACCTGCCAAAAGCCACTCGCTAACACGTACGCCCGGAAGGATCGGCCGAGAGCTCCGAGAGCCGGAGGAGCCGGTGGAGAGAGGCCCTGGGGTCTTTATGCCGCACTAGGACGGGGCCGTTGCCCTGCCTCGTGGATCCTCGGCTGTCTCCAGACTAAACTCCCTCTCCCGAGTCCTTCAGCTGCTCTTACTCGCTCTCACAAAGGTTATTTTGCTGTAGAGAGAGCGGGAAAGGGAAAGATAGGAAACTTCTTGCACTTCTCAGGGCTGGCAAGGTGCTAGTCTCACCTGCAGCAGCGTTTCAGAGCAGAGGCTGCGCTCCCACGGCAGCTGTGCAGCTCCCCGCATCGCTGTGCAGCTCCCCACATCGCTGTGCAGCTCTGCTTTCCCCACAAGTAGATGTTTCCCAGAGCCCTGCAGTCACAGAGCAAAGCGAAAGGCACTGATTTTCTTCTTGCTTCCTCCCTGATCAAACACTTGAGACCCCAGTAGGCAGCCAGCGCAGCCAGTTGCACAACACAGCCCGGACATACTCCAAAAAGAATATGTTCCTGGTACCCAACGTGTATTTCTCCCATCTGCAAACCACTTGCTCCTGCCGATGGCTCCGGAGCAACGGGAGCAGAAACTGGCACCGACTTGCCTTTGTGTGGCAAGTCTGCTCCCAACCATTCCGCACAGAAAGAGCCGCGTGAAACTCCTAGGGGTTAATGGCGCTTTTGGGATCAGACTCTAGCTCTGAGAGGAATTCTGCACCCACAACAAAGTGCGAGAGTCTCATTAATGTAGGGTGTGTAAACGATGATGTGTTAATAATTTTGGGCCCTAGCCTCCTTTTATGATTAGAGCAGGCTCAGCGTGGAGAAGGAAGACGGCATAGCCTAACACCCTGCTAGCAGAGAGATGCTGTGGTAGCTTTGCTCCCCGAGCTGTGCTTCTGCAAGGGTCAGCAGGACACTAGCACGGGAGACTTTTTCATCAGGGGATCGCGAGTCACTGTCATCTTGTTGGCCCATATCTGCTCCTGTTCTGTCACTCCAGGTAGCCCCTTTCTGTCTGTAAGCGCTGCTGCACTTACACCAGTTAACAGTTGGCAAATGATTTCAGAGTCTTTCCTACAGGGCAGGAATCACATTCACAGATGGGACACTGACATAATTGGAATACTCTTTTATAACATTCCAATAGATATTATAACTCAAATGTTTCATCATTCATTTTTCGAAAATAGCCAAGGATAATAATATCCTAGAGCTTCTTTTCCACTACTGGCTTAATCTATTTTTTTAAACTATGATATGTGCATTCCTTTGGTTTGCACTGCAGACTTCAGAACTTAATGGGAACATGGAGATATGAGCAATTTTTCCATTGTCCTTTCTTGCCAAACCACTTTAAGACTGAAATTGGGGGGTAATATCTCTGACTCAACCTGACCCCAAGATTGAATAGTAGTGTGCGTGGATGCATGCCCCTCAAACCAAGTACCAAAATATTTCTCCCCCCTCTGCCCTCTCTCTTTCTCTTTTTTTTCTAATAGCATTCTCCACACTCCAGACCAAGAAGCTACTCACTCGCAGTCTGAGCTCATTTTAAAGACCTTGGATTAAGTCCATGTGCAAGTTTTAGCTGCCTGTTAAATTTCTAATGCCTGCCACATACACGATTAGAACACTCAGATTTTTAAGACTCCATCAGCTCGTATTTTCTCTGGGTTTTAGCTGCTAGATAGAGGTGCAGCATTTTTAATCCACTTTTCTCTACCTCTTTTTCTTTTAATAAGTTTAACGAGTGTATTCCTGTATTACAGATCCAGCGTAGATTACATGTCACGTGGGCCACGTAATAATTAGCAGAGTCACCGTATTTCTGAGAAGATAATCTAAAACTTTCCTCAGCTCAGAGCATCATCTGATCACTTGCATTAGTGAAGTTATTGGTACAGTGAATACAATGGGATGGCATAGGTAGAAATTGAAAATACTAAATGATAACTCATATCTCCCATAAATTTAAACATGGAGAAATATGTTAAGCACTTTTAAAATCATAGTTTGCATGACATTAGAAACTTCTCTTTCTTAGCTTTGTTTTTGGATTCCTCAACCCCTAGTACCTAGGTATTTCAGTATTCACATATTTTTAAAGTTTATTAAAGCAAAGCCCTGCCAAAGGCAAGCACTGATCCAGCTATTTGGAAAAGGACTGCTCCATTCTCCAGTTCCCTGAAATGGCAGCACAATGTATTTCCAGTTATGCTCTCTGTTAGGCTGTTGCAAGTATACGTGGCTGCAATTTTTGTTCACGTTGCCAAGGACAGATTTTGCTTAAGCTCTTGAAACACCTTTTTGGCTCATGAAAGCAGCTTTACAGAAAACAAAACAAAAAAAAAAACAACCCCAAAAAATAAATATAGGAGTTAATGCTGACTCCCAGCTCTCTAATGCGGATGCTGTGAGCCCAAGCGGAGTTGCCACCAGCGGCTGGGGGTTGTTGCTGTGTTGGCCTTCTGGCAGTGGCAAAAGGAGAAATAATTGGAGGATCCTTGTAGAAAGAAAGTGGGTTTGATATGAGAAAGACTGAGATATACGGAAACCATCTACTATTTCTGGTCTTCGGATTCCAGCCTTTCACTCCGGCTCTAATGGAAAACAAGCATTGGGAAGTGTTTGTCACATTGTTTGGGTTTTTCCTTTCATTTGCAGTGACTGGATGTTTTTGGTTTTTTTTCTGACTGTATGTATTGAGCTGATGAATCCACAGACTATTTAAGTCCACTAGTTTCCCTGCTTTTTCTTCATTGCTAATTATTAATGACAGACAGTGGGCAGTATTTGTCAGTTAGGTAGGTGTAACAGCTAAAACTTAAACAATTGGTAATGTCTTATTCTTCTCGTTGTCTCAAGAGCATGTTTTGGGTCTAAACTAAACTATGCTTAGCCTTGGGAGGTATCAAAAAACTACAGCTGTCACTTGAGCTGATTTCTGCAGCTGCTTGGACCCAGTAATGGCTTCATGCATCTCTAATCATAGAATCGTAGAACAGTTTGAATTGGAAGGGACCTTAAAGATCATCTAATTCCAACGCCCCTGCCATGTGCAGGGACACCTCCCACTGGATCAGGCTGCCCAAGGCCCATCCAACCTGGCCTTGAACACCTCCAGGAATATTTAGGTCAGACCTACATTTTGTGGATTTACACCATTTCTGGCCAAAATAACATACTAGTAAGTTCAACACAGTCCATCAAGTACAGCACGGCAACTCACACCTCTGTGCACTCAAAGCCTGTGGAAACTGTTACACTCATACATTATGGCATAATGGTCGTACAGGACCAGTGCCCTCATGTGCCCCATGAGCTGCAGAAGGGAACAGGGGGGATCCAGTTGATTGTCTGGTTTCTCTCATTCCTTGACATCTGTCAAGTTGTGAACTGGGCAAAAGAGTTGAATCCTATAAGCTGAGCTGATTTCTACATTTCTCTAACACTTTTATCATTGCTGTCTTGTCACTCTAATTCCTCGCCAGCGTCAGAATTTATGATTACATGCATTAGCAGCAAAACTATTTTGAATTCCATGGTCATCTTGGAAAGCTAAAGGTACATTTTCCATTTGTATTACTAATTGTAGGAGTAGCTAAGGATAAGTTTGAAACTTCACATGTTTAATGGATTGCAGGCGAGATAGGAAATAAAGGATAAAGAACAAGATAAAGGTTTAGTAGAAGTTGGGGTCATTTCCCCATGGTCTTCTGCCAGTCACCCGTGTCTTACTTACAAAGGCCAATATTATTGTTCATGTCTTTTCTCTTTGTGGCTAATACAAATGATACTATCCAATCTTGCTCCATGTGTTGTTAGCTACAAGGATGACAGCTCTCTTTAGTGCTATGCCAAGATCAGCAAGTATATTTGGTTTTTCTAATGAATTTTAAATAGAAGGGCCAATGATAAAATGCTAGTGCTCCAGCAAACAGTAAGCATCATATTAGAACAGATATATAAGTAGGCCAATTTAATATGTGTTTCTTCACATTTAAACAATTTGGAATGAATCGAGCCCTCAGTCAGGGCAGCACATGTTCCCCGAGGGTCGGCAGTCTCTATTCCCCATGCACGTTCCTGCGGGTATAAGCTCAACTCCATCTGCAGTTTTCTGGGGTGGTCGCATTTCTGAGTGCTGGTAGCCAAGACCACTAATCACCGGCTGCTCCGGCTTCCTCGTCTGTGCCCAGCAGAGCAGAGCTCTGCCTCTGGCCGAACCAGACACTAGGAAACTACAGAGAGCAAGCACCTCGTGTGGTATTAAGAATCGCTGCAGCAGATGAGGTAGACTTGAACTGTGGTCTCCAGCTCAACCACAGAGTGAGCGCTGGATCCTTTTCAAAACAGGCTTGAGCCTGAGAAAGGAGCCACGTTGGGTCAGGCAGCAGCATCCTTGTGCACAAGAGATAGATACAGCCCATGCCTCTTTCACACTGCTTACACACGCGTGTGCATACGCACACAGGGCTGTGTCCTGACCCTGTAGAAACCCAGTAAAGCACTATTCCTGGTTGTTTTGGCAGCGTGTGCAGGAGGAAGTTCAAATAGCTTAGTCCAAGGAAGCTATTGTGTTACGGTGTATATTATGCATTAATGAGAAAAAATGTTGTTCTTTTAGTCTCTGCTGAGTTAAAGTAAGGCATCGACTGCAGTGAAATCACTCATTAATCTAGTGGCTGTGAATGCAGAATAATGGCTTTTCCCTCTCCATTTAAATTGTGCTCCAGCCAAAGTGATTATAGAGTGAATACACCAGTAGGGTTCCCAGTATTTCCAGCTAACCATCTCCTTCTGTAAATACCTCAGTAAAAAACACGGCACATCCCATCTGCAGGATCACTTGTCCTTTCTGCAGCTCTGGTTTCCCTGTCCCTTGGCACCTTCCAGTGACAAATAAATGCCATAAAGGCCTAATTCCAGTCTGTTCCTCACCTGCCTTCATGCAGCCACAAAGCAGCGTTTGTAGTTCCCACAGTCTCGCGCCCAGCAGCGCTGTGCAGTGTTTCTGCTCGCCAATAGGTGCCTCCAGCACTTCCCAGTAGCTGCTACTGGGTGACCGGCTGGCACACAGCTCGCTGCTGGGGTTCTTCAGAAGCTCAATGTAGAAACTCCTTTCAAAGCACAGGAATAGTCTGAGTTCTTGCGCTCTGGCCTGGTAAAGGATGGAGCAGAAGGGTATGATGAGAAGGTGATTTGTCATTACTCAGCTGGCCGCATTAATGATAAAGGTGACAGGGTATAAGCCTAAGGTGGAGATGCTGCTTAGTGTGTGCTGTGAAACAGGCTTTCTGTGACCTTACAGAAGTAACTTAGGGTCAGATTTGTAACATAGTTAATACTGTCCTGCTAACAGGCTTTGTAAATAAAAACAAGTTGAAGTAAACACCAAAATACTTTTTTAATGATCTTGGTCCCTCTGGCTTTGCCTCCCTTCCCTGTCTACAGACTAAGAGCATTTTTCAGACTCAGAGACCTGGTGACAGCCATCCGTACACTAATAAAGGGGACCATACAAACAGGTAAGCGAGGGAACAGAGTATTCTAACCACAGATGCTCTAAGCACACACATTTAGGATCTCCAGTTACCCACGAGTGAAGTCATTGCTGGTTGCAGCAGCCATTGGAGGGACAGCAGGCTGTTGGGTGGCAGCGACCAGCATCCCGTGAAAGCCTGGGGAAGGTGAGGTGAATAGAGTCAATGTGGCAAAGGTGGCTGAGGGTACCTGGGGGAGCTGGCAGCACTGGCAGTGTGGTCAGCAGGGAACGTGGCAAGAGCCCGTTTTGTGAAACGCTGCTTGTGAGGAAGGCAGGAGGAGAACAGAGGCCTTGTGCATGACGGACTTGATGTTTCTGAAGGTGCTCCAGCGGAGAGAGGTTGGCCTGTGATTGCAGAATGAGATGCAGCCTTAGCAGCCACCTGTGATGGGAGGCAGCAGCACGAGGCGCAGGGCAAATGAAGCCTGGAGAAGGCAAGGGCAACACTCAGGCTGCCTGGAGCTGCTGGAGAGCCTGGAAACCTGGAGCAAACGAGGCCTGACTGCTGGGAGGAGGAGGCCGTGTGTAAGACAGCAAGCTATGCTCAGCCTAGAGTAACGGGGCAGAGACTGCTCGCTGAATGGGGGCTGAATGGGGTTTCTGGAGGCTTCCATCCTCGTGCAAGGCCATTTCACGGCATCATAGAATAGTCTGGGTTGGAAGGGACCTTAAAGATCATCCAGTTCCACCCCTGCCACGGGCAGGGACACCTCCCACGGGATCAGGCTGCCCGAGGCCTTGAACCCCTCCAGGGCTGGGGCAGCCACAGCTCCCCCGGGCAACCTGTTCCAGCGCCTCAGCACCTTCGTGGTGAAGAGATTCTTCCTTCTGTCTAGTCTAAATGTGCCCCTCTCCAGGTTACACCCCCTGCCCCTCGTCCTACCGCTACGGGCCCTTGTAAGCAGCCCCCTCCGGCCTGTTTTTCCCGCGCCCGCCCCCTGCCGTGCCCCCGGGTCGGGTCGCTGTCCCGGGGCAGCGGCGGCCGGGCTGGGCCCGGTGCGGGCCGGGCTCCTCCCCCCGGGGGCGGCCCCGCGGCAGGTGGCTGCTCGGAGCAGGAAGCTGCCGGCGCTCGGCGCTGCGAGCCCCTCGGGAGCCGCCGCCCGCACCCCCCGCGCCGTCGGGGCCGCCTCGGCCGCCCCCGGGACAGCTTTCTGCTCGCCTCCTCCGCTTTTCACCCCCTGTCCGCTCCCTCCCTCGGCTCTCCGCTCGCGCTCGGAAGGATCCCGCCGGGTTTCGCGGCGGTGACCGCGCTCGGGGCTCCGTGCGGCCCCCCCCCGCCCCCCCCCACCCCGCGATGAGCGCCGCCGCCCGGGCTGCGGACCCCGACCCGCGGGAGGGGGGGCCCGGCCCCGACCCGGCCCGGGGGGGCAGCCCGCAGGAGGAGTTTGACTTCTCCATCCTCTTCGACTACGACTACCTGAAGCCGATCGAAGGTTGGTTGAGGAGCCGGTGCCGCGCCCCGACGGGGCGGCCGGGGCTGCCTCTGCCGAGCGGGCCGGGGGCCGGGCCGGGCGCCCCCCAGAGCCCCTCGGAGGGGACCCCGGGGCACCGTGTGCCCCTCTGCCCGGCCGGCAGCCGTCGGGGCCGCTCGCTCTGGCGCCGCGAACGGCCCCTGCGGGCCCGGGGCTCGGTCCTGCTGGGGCCGGAGCTGCCGGGGGGCCGGGACAGGCCTGGTGGGGGCCAGGTTGCGGCCGGGAAAGGAGGAGAGCGCGGCTCGGTTGGTCACCTGGGGACCATCGTCGCGGTACAGGGTGTTCTGGAGGCTCAGAAAGGCAGCTTGAGCGTCGGGATTAGGGTTCCCAAGGAGTTTGTTGCCTGCGGGGAGTCTCACCATCCTGCCTGCAAGGCGAGGAGCCCATGAGACCGTTTCTAGTTTGGGTCCAAACACCAAGGAGCTGATGAGATCCAGTTTGGGTCCAAACGCCACAAGCTTTAGTGAAGATACCAATAAAAAGGAAGTATCTGCAGGCTGTTTTCTGAGTTTACACAAGTCTGTGATACTAAAAGCACTGTGGAAGCGTTCCCCGACTTTCTAAGTCAGGAATCTATCTGATGATGATACTATGAAGTGGTATTTCCTATTCCATAAAAATGGATTTGTGTAAACCAGACATAGCCGAAAGAGACAAGACCTGGAGAAAAGAACTGCTGGGATATCGTTTCTAAGATACGTTCATCTTGACTCTGCACCGTTGAGAGGTGGCATTTCTCTGGGGCGTTTTGAGGAAGGGAAGCTGTGTTCCTAGGGGACGGTGCAGGAGGAGACCTAGGAGGCCTGAACTGTGGTATCATTAGTGAAACGGAGAGTTGTTACGGAGTTTTCTTCTTGGTATGCTTGTTGAAATATACAGGTGAGCACCAGCATCAAAGCGAAGTGAGGATGGTTAATGTTGTCAAATGTACAAGGCTGAATTTTCTTACAAGCTTTAATGTAGATCAAACCGTGCTAAAATAAACCTGTGATGGGAAGAGGTTAGCGATTTTAAAGAAAATTCATTAAAACTCAGTGGAAGCTTCAGATACTGGGTATTTTCAGCCCCCCCACGTGTTTATGGTAGAGAGTACTGCTGTGAAGCCTTAAGTGGGAAGTTCCACAGAATACAATAGTACGTAGGTGGGGGTAGAAAGTTTAATCTTCAAACCACATAAATGCAGAGCAGTGTATGCTTGTAGTAGAGGTAACTTCCTTCTTGAGCCTGCTTTCTCCACATTTGAATGACTGGAAACCATAACTAGTAGTAATTTTATTTGTTCCGAAGATGGAAATCATTAGCATAAGCAAAAAAAGATTACAACCATATATTGTAGCATTTTAATCTGGAGAACATTCTCCCTTGCTTTGAAAAGGCACCAGCTAGAGCCTGTAAGCAATCCAGTGTACATCTGTGACCTTTAATGTTCAGAATATTAAAGCATGTTTACAGGAGAACAGAAAATGTTCAAATTTTGAGAAAGGGCTTTGTCCACATGCCGGTAGTAAATGATGCTCGTTGTTAAAGTGCGATTCTGGCCTCGTCTGAACTGCGGTTGAGAAAACAAGTCCTGTTCAGTGGAGGATTCGAAATGGAACCAAAACCATAGGAGTGTCTGTGGATCCCAGTACCTCAGTCTGGTTCCTACATTCAAAGAAAGAGGCTCTGGTTTCCACAGCCTGGCCTGTTCCACCCACCGCTCACAAGTCCTATAATAGCAAATAAACATGCTAAAAGTGATTTTTAGAAGTTTTTTTAAGGGAAAAAAATATGTACATTTTGGGGCTGCAGGAATGGATTGAGATGAAAGTTTGTCTGATAAACAATTTTTAAAAAGGTTGGGATTTGACAGTATTCACTTAAGCTTGTGTTTTAAAAGTAGGATCTATATCACAACTTGTTGCCATGGAAATGCCAGAAATACCCTTACTGCAAGCAGCTGGCACTCAGGAGTGCTTATGTGTGCCTGAGACAACAGGAACATGGCCTGCTATAAAAGCAACAGGGGGAGAAAAGGGTAAATAAAAATCCTACAGTCAATATTATTAATATTAGATATTCTTCTTTAAGCCAACCGTTTCCAAAAGCAGGAGTGCTGTACAAAGTGCCCTTTTCCATGTGCCTTTTACTTTTGCCCTTTCTTGCCAGACTTCAATTAGCTGTCTTCTTCTCAACATTTGCAAACAAGAAACAGCTGCCTCCAGCAGCCGGAACTCGAGATGTGCCCAGGTGAACAGGCTTTGGGAAGTCTGGGCAAAGCAGATACCCTGCACTGTAAGGTTGGAATTGTGATTTCACTTAGGCATTGAAGATGTTTTCTGTCATCCTTTTAAAAAAAAAGTCTGTTAGACACATTCTCTTGAGAGATACATGCGGAGCTGTTGCTAGAGGTATCTCAAGTTCTAGCTTATTTCAGACTTGAAAGGTGCTGAATATCCTTGTTTCTCAGTGGAGAAGACTGATGGGAAGTCAGTGAGCATTTGAACTAGCTCTACGAACAGGGCTCCCAGATGAATAAGTTCTGATAACTGCTTTGTGTATTATTCCATAATACCTGTTGTTGGTCACTATGAGAGACAAAACTCTGGAAGAGCCCAACAATTGCTCTCATTCAGCAGCTCACTGTGTGTGTTTTTGTTCTGTGTTCATCATGCAATTATCTACTGATAAGTAAAGCTTCCACAGAATATTTAATATTTAAGGTTAACCCTTCTGAGGATTGATCCTTTGAGGGGTGTTTTGAAAGTTAACGTCCAAACAAAACCCAACTTTAAATAAGATTTCAGACAAAATCCTGCCCTAAGATAAGAGGTGAGAATGGGTACTGAAAGCCATAGTTTCTCATAGGTTCAAGCCGTTGCTGTAGCTTGGCACTCTTGCATTGCATCTGGTGATATGAATCTACAAGGTCCATGCATGTATAATATAGAGAGGGGAAGCGGGGAGCTTCTATGAATATTAATATTCCTCTAAATGCTTGTTTGCATGTAGACAGGCTCCCAGGGACGCTGCCATGCCTTGTAGGTGTCAAGCGCTGTATAATTTGCCTTGTTCCTTCTTTTTCTCTCCAGTACAAAGCTACTGAAACATAAAAAAATAAAATAAATAAATGTTTGTGGCTTGGTCCTGGGGACTGGCTCAGTAACACAGGAGGCAGTGTTCAGCAGCAGCTCTGAAGTGAAGAAACAAATACGCACATGTAACAGTGAATACCAGATTTCACTCAGGAAACCAACTTTCACTTTGAGCTTCCAAGCAGCCAGTGTAAATAAAAGATGACCTGGCTTTTGGAAAATACGAAAAAGCTCTGGACTAGCCCCTTCAAATGATAATAAGCAAATTAATAAAAAAAATTGAACTCTCTTACTTATGCAAATAAGGGACTACATTTAAATCCCAGGAGCTGCACAGCAGCAAACAGATGTGAGGTCAAAACTAAACTTCTCCCCCTGCCTTGTCTGGCACATGACTATCTTTAGTTTTTCCTAGATGATGATTTGTATAAACCCCTTGTGGAATGCAGTTGCTGGGGTGATCTGTTATTCCCTAATTTCATGCTAATTGGCAAGGTCACATTTGACTGGCTGAATGGCTTTGAAGTAAGTGCCTTATTTAAAAGGCAGCAGAGGGTGGGCCCCTGCGAAGTCGTGTCTGCGCACGCTAGCGTGCATCCTGTCCAGTCTGGGAAATCCCTGAAGCCCAGCAGAGCCCACCGTAGATTTTCCTTTCTGCCTTTGAGGTGTGTGAAAAGGGTTTTTTTTAAATCAAGGGTTAAGTCCTTTGAAACTTAAATCCCTTGATCTTTTTCACCTGTGTTTTAACTCCCTTTGCTAATGAGTTCTGATGTGCTGAAGGGACCCACCTGGAGAGGCTGCCCAGCTGCCAGGTTATTGGTGTGTCTGTAGGAGCTGGTTTGCTGTTTGCTCACAGTGTGGGAGCACACGAGAGCCCTTCTTCCATCCCCTGTTGTGAGAAGAGGAGAGATGTTCCTGTGAACAAGAAACTGGGTAAAGATGGTGGAAAAAGGGGGTAAATAGGAGCTGGCAGCTTGGAGGCAGTTTGGATGGGATCCTAGGAGGCTTAGAGATGGGACTTCCCTGGCTACCAGGCTTGGGTGACCCAGGGGACTAGGCTGTTTGCTGACAGTGTAGCTGGCTGGGAACATGAGGATGTGCCGGTGTTGTCTGGGTGTGAAGCTCACTTTCTTGTAACCCTCTTTTAAACAAGAAGGATCTTTTGGTAATGAATCAGAGGATGATTCAGCAGTGAAACCTCACGCTGTGAAATACCCAAGTGAAAGGACATGGGAAGCGCTGCAGTTACCCGTGCAGAGGGATGTCAGGGAAGCTGTGCTGGAGCTGCTGTGGGGCTCTCCAAGATGCCCAGGAAAGCAATAGAGAGGACAGTCCTTTACAGGAGTATTTAGGTCTGTGTTCTGGGATGCAAAATGCAGGAAGGGATGAACCCTTGAAGGTGGCACAACCTTGGGTTCGAAGCTGTGCCTCTGGGGCGTCTTCACAAGAGTTTCAAAGCTGCTTCAGTTCTTGGGAAATATCTTTGCTAAGCTAATCTGTCACATAATTATTCTCTTGTGAGGGGGTGCAATGGCCTCTCATCTCCCTGGGGAGCCCAGCTAGTGGGTGGCTGGGCTGCTCCCTGCCATCTCAGGGTGGCAAAGGGCCAGCGGTGGGAAGTTTTCTGTCCTCAGCCTCTGCCACCCTAACCAAGCTGCCTGGAGCCATTCCCTTGGCCTGGGCTGCTCCGTGTTCCTCTGGTACTTGCAAATGGAGAGAGAAAGCATCCAGGCTGCTGGGGAGCAACCTCTCCCTGGTGCCCCCCTCCCCACCCCAAGGCAGGAGCTTGACATTGTTTACAAAACCAAACTCCTGTGGTTCTCACCTGGGGAAGCTGGAGTGTTGGCTCTGTTCTGCCCCCTACCTTGAGAGGATTCCAAACCCCAGCCTGCCCCAGCCAAGCTGGCCAGGAGCTGGATAGTCAGTGCCCTCCTCCTGAAGCAAAAAGCAGAATTTCTTCTGATTTTGATGGGAGAGCCATTTATTTCCAGAGAGCAGCATTTAGTGCTTCACCCAACCGCCTCTTTACCCTCCCCCGGTGAGGTCAGAGCCTTGCGTTGGAGCATCCCTGGCATTTCCATGGCGACAGACCGTGACATCGCAGGCGTGGGCAATAGCATGTGGGACAGTGATTTCATTGTACCTCCAAAGTTCTGCAGAGCTGGGAGATCTCCCCAAGCCACGGGTCCCGATGAGGCTGCGCTCATGACTCAGGGCCGGCCGCCTCTTCCCTCCCTAGACACTGCATCAGCCTCTGGGCATCTCTGCCCAGCGTGGTTCCCCAGGCACTCTTCAAACGAGGCGAAGTTTTCTCATCTGCAGTCTTGCCCACATTCCAGCGCCGCTGCCTGCTTTATTGATAATTTGCCATGTGGGAGGTGGAAACTAAATATTTTCGCTCTACAGAAGGTTGTGGGTGTTGTCTGCTTGGCAAAGGGCGCCTGCCTCACTCCCTGCCTGCGAGTGCTGGGTGAGCAATCTTGGTGTGCGCGGCCCGTGAAGCTGCAGAGGAGCCTCTGCGAGAGTGCTGCATGAACGCAAGGGCTTGTTGCAGCTTGTTGTTGTGCGTAAACATTGTTATTAGTATCTGAAACACGGCTTCTCTTTGGAGAGTGGATGCCAAGGATGAAAGTGCTCATTTAAACATAGTGTTTCAGAGGAAAGCAAAGAAAATTTGTTTTCTAAAGCCCAATTTTTAATGGGCAGAAAGTGTGAGTGATGGTGGGTGTTTATTATTCAGAAGGCTTTAAAAATGATGCGTGCGTGTACAAATATGTTTGCCCTTAATACAAATCTGTACACACTAGCTTTGCTCCCTAATGTGTTGTGAGTAGTTTTAATTCTTTACCTGTTGTCTGTGTATCTGGCATAGATAACATGGTTTAATGTGTACGATGGGGTGGCTTTCACTGTAGATGTGTTGAATGGGGAACCAAAACAGTTGCTTCTTCCTTAATGTGAAGCTGTTGAGCCTGGAGAGCTTTTCTGCAATTGCTGATCGTTGTACGAATCCTGCCTTGAGTCCTGGCATCAAGCCTTGCTCTTCTTGGTTCTGCTTTTGCTCCCTTGCATCAATTTAAACGAGAGTGATTATTCTGAAAGCAGCGGGGGTGATGTTTTGTGTGACTGTGGAGGGGTGTGTTTCTTTATTGAGTTTGAAGGAGTGATGAGTTTTATTCAAAGAGAATCGTAGCATCAGTATCTAAGCTTGATGTGTCAGAATTTGAGTGATGTAAATGACTTGCTAATCCTGTGAATGCCAAAGCTCTGATATCCAGGATCAATGATGCTAAAAATATGTTTGGCTTAATATTGAGTTACTCCTTGCTGTTTTCCCCATCTCCAAAAGTGCTGGGATTAAAAGCCAGAGGGAACCTTAAGAAATCTGCAAGCTGGACTCTGCCAGTTGTCTCCCATCCCGTCACATAAATATTCTGTGTGTTGGTTTGTTTGGTCGGCTGTCGGGGTTTCCCACTAAACACAAATGCTCAGCAGTTCCTGCTACATTTTTTATTTTTATGTAATTTTCGGCAGGTTGTGCAAAAGTTGAGCTCAAAAGGCAGTAGTCAAAAATCAGTGGAGGATATTGCTTTCACACTAAGAAGCATTTAAAACTGAAAGTGAACTGAACCCCTCTGAAAGTAAATCACAATCTCTGTGTGTAAAAGTTTCACTACAAACTTGTTTGCTCGTGGGAAATGCTGCCTCATGTAGTGTAGGAGTTACAGAAAATGCTGGAAGAGTTATTTAAATATTCAAATGAAACCCTCTTTGCCTGTGACACATACTGATCTGTGCCCAGGGGTGAGCAGATAGTGCGAATTAATCTCAAACTGTGAAGCTGGTTCATATATTTCCTGCTCATTGAAATCTTTAAAAAAAAAACATAAAAATCCTGGTAGTATTTTGCATGCTTTTGTGTGATGACAAAGTTATTCACCTCCCAGGCTGGCGAAGCTAGAGGAGCTGGTGTACATTGAGGGGTCTGTCCTGAGAATACCTGGCATGACTCTGCTCTCTTGGATGCTGCTGGCATTAAGCACCTGATGGAGCGCTGGGATGAGGTCAGGACTGGGCTCAGCAGTGCTGGTGGCAATTCTGTATTGCCTAGAAGCATCCTTATACTCTGCAACCTGGGGACAGTTTGCAAGCTGGGAATCTCTGAAAATTGAGGAATTTTTCTACTCGGAGAGAGGATTGCACTGAGGACTTAGCTGTAATTCTGTACTTTATAATCTCTCTCTGGCCAAAATGTTCCTTGAGCTGAAATTGGATAGTGATTACTCGTAACCATGGGGCTGGATCCTTTCTGTGTCTCTCTTTTCTAACATGTATTTGTGAGTGTGTTTTCTGATCATCTGGTGCTTTCTTATTTGAAACTTGTTGACATGATATGGAGCCAAACAAATCACCACACAGAACTGACTTTTTAATATAAGAGCCTGAACTCCTTTTCTGGCTGGATTTTGCTATGTAAGAAAGGGTTTTTCTCCTTTCACCAAAAGCTATTCCACAATCTTTTGGTTTTACATAGAGCTGTTTGGATGTGGTTTTGTGACATGATGGTCTCAGTCCGGCTCCTAGTTGACAAAAGCTGACTAAAGTCACAACACCCCAATTGGCACTAAGGGATGTATTTGGCAGAAGGAGGAGGAGGGCCACCATTTAAATGGGCAAGAGAGGCTGATGTGGTGCTAGCCCTTCCAGGCGATCCCTCTAGCTCAGGGGTCAGGTAGCGGGAGCCCGGCCAGGTGGTGTTGGAGGTGTTTGCAGTGCTTCTGTCCATGCAGCATCTGCTCTGAGCACTTGAACTTCCCTGGCTGTTAATCCAGTACTTTTCACAAATGTTAATTGCAGTTAAAAAGAATTAAACAAATATTTACCTAATATCAGACCACAATCAGTTTATAAATATGCATTTTTTAAAACCATGATTGCTCAGCTTCTGTAATAATATCTATAGTCTTAAAGAGACCCTTCTTTTTCCAGAAGAACCGACTCCACATAAAACCACCAGCCCACCCTCTGGAGTTACATACGCTCATGATGTCTTGGACTGTGGCCTCAAGCCATGCCCCCTGCCTTTTTCTAACCTTTCTGCAGATCCCATGGGCAGATATGGACAGCCAGATAGCATAGGGACAACACCTACACACCCTATCAACACTGCAGGGGCCTCTGCTCCGAGCCCTAGGATTGAAATTACTCCATATCATGAACTGATTCATTCAGGGGGTCCCTTCCGCAGCAGAGACACAGATGTTCTTTCGGTAGAACATCAGTCAAACTCGGCTACCGCTAGCCCAAGGGTTACCCTGCCTGTCCCTGGCTTTGAGGGCTACAGAGAACCACTGTGTTTGAGCCCAGCTAGTAGCGGCTCCTCTGCAAGTTTCATTTCAGAGACAAATGTATCTCCTTGCACATCACCATGTGTTTCACCAAATAATGGTCCTAGTGATGACCTTTGTCCACAGTTTCAAAACATCCATACTCATTATTCTCCTAGAACCTCTCCAATAATGTCACCACGAACAAGCATCACGGAGGAAACCTGCTTGGGACGACATTCACCATCACCCTGTCCCAACTCAAGGTCTTCATCACCAGGTGCAAAACGGAGGTACTCTTGCACTGAGCTCTACAGTACTCAGCTGCCTTCCACTTCTCCACGACAGTCAAGGACCCCCTCTCCACAATCCTCTCCTCGCATCCCCTTGAGAGAAGACAACTCTTCAGTTACATACACACAGTTGCCCAGCACTCCTCTTTCCATGGATGCTATGAACAGCCTTCCTGCGGATCCTTCCTGTGGTGTTCCCACGAAAATTTGGAAAACCAGCCCCGATCCTTCATCAATGTCTTCCCACAAAAACAGCATCCCATGTCACGTCTTTCAGACTGTTGACTTCCATGGGCCCTGTGAGCAGGATGACAGGAGAAACTCAGCCCCAGAATCAATTTTGTTGGTACCTCCATCTTGGACAAAGCAATTGGTGCCTGCGATACCAATCTGCAGGTATGTAGAGCTTCTTGTGGTTGTGTGTGTTCACAGGGTACAATGTCCTTTATCATACATGATGATCCCTAGGGAGTGTTTCCTTGGGCAGATCCTGCTGTGATAGGACCTAAGTGCTCAGGGACAGCACTGGATAATGGGAGCCCAATCCATTATGATTCCAAGAGATGAAAAAAATTTATATTTGGAAGAAACATCATCAGTGGTTTGTCAATAGCACAGCATACAGAAAATTCAGTTTTCCAAATTATTGTTCTTAAAAACAGATTGCAAACAGCCTTTGACAAAGGGTAAACACTCTTGATCCATCTTGCAGCTTTTAGATAAAATAATTTGGTTGCTTTCCTGAATTCAGGGAATGTCTCGCTTACTGATTTCTATCTTAAGTATTTCCAGATTCAAAATAGGTTATGCTGCTTCAAGTCAGACTGAGCATTCAGTCAACTCCAAATGCCTTATTGTTAATTTGTTAATTGTTGTCCAACACAAATCGCAGCTGTTGGCACTGTCCTCATCAACTCCCTCCCTTGTCTGGACCCTGACGGTGAACATCTGCCAGAATGGAGGTTGCCAAATGTGTGACTCCACTTGCAGTCACCGTTCTCATCCTGTCAGCGCTGCCATCCTGCTCAGCAGCAGGTTATCCCATGCTGCTCCTGACCTGCTAAACACAAATTGTGGGTGAGAGAACGCAGGCTGTGACTTTTCTTGGCTTATTCGATTGGTCCTGCAGGAGTTTGTCTCCTAACAACGTGAGAGTTGTTTAAAATTTAGTGCAAGCTTTAGTTTTACGTTGCAATGCATTAATTTCTAATTATAAACCTTTGTGTATTTTGGTAACAGGAAAACTAGCATCGGGTAAGAATATTCAGCATTTTGTATGCATTTTAATATTTATGGAAATCATAAAGATTATTAATTCACACAACTGGTAAGTAATAGTAAATGGAGTTAATGTTTCACAATATATATTTTGTGATCGAAATTTAAGATGCACAGCAAAAGCTAGATAAAACGGGGGGATCTTTGAAAAACAATATAACTACTACAGATATTTCTATTTAGGAATTAAAAATGTCTAGGAAATAGGAATATTCTGTTCTCTCCTGCAAGGAGATGGACCCACCGAAATTACTGTGTTCGTCCTGCAGTTCAGCAGGGTTTGTAATCAAACAGGAGCAGGAATTCTTCTCATTGAAATTAATAGCAGACCCTTAAACGCTTCATGTAGAGCAGCCTCAGTCGGGCACTTGGAGGAAGAGGGGATCAGGGCTTTGAGAAATAAAGTTTTAGAGGGTTTCAGCTGGTGTGGTCTCTCTCTGCCCAGTTTGCCTGTCCAGTCGCTCCCGCCCCTCGAGTGGCCGCTCTCCAGCCAGTCTGGGTCTTACGAGCTGCGGATCGAGGTGCAGCCGAAGCCCCATCACCGGGCACACTACGAGACAGAGGGAAGCCGGGGGGCTGTCAAGGCACCGACCGGAGGCCACCCTGTCGTCCAGGTAAGGGACTGGAGAACAACTCCATAGAGAAAAAGTGGGGAGCGAGTTCATTTGTGAATGTCTTTACTCTGAAAGAAGAGGACCAGGTGAAACCTGAGTGTGCTTATAGATGTGCATGAAGTGTCTGAAATTTAGCTGTGGTGAAGTCCTAGGTATTTGGAAAGTTGGTCTGGTGAAAGCTTTGAAACTTAGGCAGGATATTTGTCACCTTTTCTGGGCTAGATGTTAAACTGCCTGTGACCCAACTCTGCCATAAGGTTCCCTGCTGTCCTGAAGTCCAGCTGAGCCCATTTTATCTTGACGACAGACTCTTCTGGGCAAGCTAGGGCTTTTTGTGAGGTTCTAAATGCACGAACACTGAGCCTGGCTTTCAAACTCCATGTAGCTTAGCAACCTGCCAACCTCAGGTTTAAAATAACTAGCAGATCATGTTAGATCTGCACTACCATGTCCTTCTGCCAGCAGTGAATGAGGGTTTTGGAGCTGTGCTCCCCCAGGTTCCCACAGAGCAAGTCCATGCGGCAGAGTTGCTACCTGTCCTTCTGGCTGTATCTTACCGAGGCTCTTCTCTGGTCCATACAGCCAAACTGTACACAAATCCTACACATTCACTTGAGATTTAAAGAAAAGCAGCCTTCAGTAACCTCAAGGGGAGCTGGATTAGGAAGTTATGGATGTTAAACTGGAGTTTTCCCAGAGTTAACAACTGCCTTTTGTTAGAAATGTCTTCCATGCGTTTGCTTTTTCCTCAGCAATATATATTTTTTTTTTAATCTGTCCTCTGGTTACGTGGTAGAACTTCTAATTTTAAACCCATTTAAATTTAGGTCAGAGAATCTCACCCATGTGTAATTCAAGCTCTCAGCACATCCATTTCAATCTAGTGCCTGGTTTATATGTAACTTGCTGATGCCGTGTCTCATGTTGCACGTGGTTCTGCTTGTCATCTGTAGTGACACTGCCTTCTTTTTGTCCTGGATGTGCACCACCAAGAGGAAACCTGTACTAGCTGTAATACCTTTGTGATAAGAAGACAGCAAGCAAGATAATTATGTAGCAGTGGGGGTGATTTCAAGAAAAAGGTGGGCTTCTATGAAGCTGTAAATATAGAGGACACGTTTGTCAGCTTTGTAATGCTGTGGAAAAGCAGTGAATGAGTTTAGGCAGGAGCTTCCATGTGATTTGAGCTAGTGTTGCTATACGAATAAAATTTTATCTCTTTTGAGATGTCATTTATATTACCCTAAAAAAATCCAGTTCTGGTCCTAGCTATACTTGTGAGAAGGGAATTCACCCTGCTGGAACCAGTGAACCAAATCCAAGCTGACAGTGATGGAGGTGACAAAATTGTCCCTTTGCTGACCTGAGGGGTGCATGAGCTGAACCCTTATTCTGTTGCAGAGGGTGAAGGGCTTTTCCCTCCCCTTTCAAAGGGCAGTGTAAAATAAAGGCTGAGTAGCCACACTGTAGCCATGTGCGGCCATATTAATTCATTTCCTTTTAATTCATTTCCTCCTCATTTCGACCAGTGCTGTTCAGGAAGGAAAGCCAAGCTTTCGGTCAGGGCTGCAAGGTGTCAGTGTGATATTGCTGTTAGTGGTGTATGACAGCTGTATGGGTCAGTCACAGCTCCAGCTTTCGCTCAGCAAAGTCAAGGTGCATCCTACAGATGTTCCTGTCGTGCTCGGGACTCGCTATGGCAAGCGTGAGCCAGGGAAATATTTAAAGCACATGATCAATACCACCAATTTCACTGGGTTGATTTGTGTTTAACTTCTAACATATGTTAGATATTCCCCTGCAGGCTCAGCCCCTTTTAAAATCAAGCCATAAATTGTTAAATCAATGAATTTGTTTACTTCAGTTAAGCTGAACTTTCATGGATGGACTGGATATTTGAGTAAGGTGCAGGATAATAATAAATAGTAATCACATTTGACATACTTAAATATATACAATCTTTTCAGTTTATGAATCTGACAAACTTGTAGCCCACAGTGGTGTGTTTGAAGCTATGTGGATGTATGAACTATATGGCCAATCAGCACTGTCTTTTCTCAGTCTGCTTTCAAACACACTATCATTTACCTTCCCAATGTATTCCTATCAACCGGATGTTTATTGCAATGAAGGAGTTTCTCATGACATGAGGAAATATAAGTGCTTTGTTTCCTTCCTGTAACTGAAATCAATCAAAGAAGGATTTATGTTTTCAGTTGGAGACAGGAACTAATATTCCTAGTTTCATCATAATTTGCCATCAAGCTTAAGGATCTTAAACTATAAATTCAAAGCTCCATGTTAGTGTCCCAAGCAGAGATGCCTTTGCTGTACCTGCATATGGGAAAAATATGGGCAGTTTCTCTATGAAGGCTTATTATAAACCTGGAAGTATTCATTGGAATCGTGCTCACTTTAACAAGGTTCACATGGGTGCAGAGCAATGATATAGTTGCACCTGTATGGTTTATGACATCTGAAACTAAGGAGGGCTAGTAAAATCCAAAGCTTTCATGTCATAAGTTATTTGGCTTCAAAAAAAATTTTTTCTTCTTTCCCCTCAGTGAATTTTAACTTTTGTGGTGTTGTCAGATGCAAACAGTACAGAAAAAAAGAGAAAATAAAGCAGGAGATACATTTGAAAGGTAGATGATGTGTTGAGGAAAGTTAAAGGCAACTGGTTGTAAGGAAATGAAATTAAATTTGTTTTCAACAAGTGCTATCTGTGTTTGGCCCCCAAGCAGGAATGACAGTGCTGACCCAGGGGTGACAGGGCTGGAGTTCTCTGCAGGCTGCTGGTGCTGGAGACCCACAGCACTTTCCAAATGACTGATGTGAACACACCACACTTGGGATTTTTCTGGAACATTGGAACTTATGCATAGCAAATTTTCTTTAAATCCAGTACTGTCTCTAAAACACTTGGACTTAAATACTGAGAAGCCAAGCTTGCCCTGAGTGTGAGCAGCCCACAGAGTGATGGGATTTATACTGAGGCTGAATGTCCCATTCATGGCCCATGCATTTTACAACCAGTTTGAATAGAGTGCTATTCCATTATTTTAATTACCTTTTCTAAAATATAATGTAGTTTTAATTTATTTTCTGAATTTTCTTATTTCCCATTAAATTAACCCTTTGCGTGACTAATTGCCCAGCTGAATCTTCTGGAGGAAGAGATGCTGGCTAGTTTTGCAGCATGGTGTCAGCCTTTAAGATTTATTTTTTGAGAACTGTATTTTGCCTGCAAGTTTCTTCTTTTGAGTGCTCTAAAGCTACAGACCAGCAGATCTCATATCCTTCAGGCCTTATCTTGTGGTTTATCTTTGTGATGCTGCTTCCTCTTCTTCACGTGTCTAGCCCTGAGAGTTTGTGCACAAGACTCTGCAACCAGTTGTGCACACTAAGTATGGCAGGAGGAGAGTCTTGTTAATCAAAACCTCTGAGAACAGCGATGAAATCCTGTGTAGCAAGGACAAAGCTTAAATTTGCATGCGTATACTGTCTTACAGATCTGTCTGGTCACTGAGACCACAGAGAAAGGGTAGATATGGTCGTTTTCCTCTCCAGCTCTTTTTGATGTTGATAGGCAGCTGCGTGTTTGTTCCCAGCTGCTCCAGTCAAGGCTTTGGAAGAGAGTATCCATTAGGAAAGGCAGTGACTGCTCCTGTGCAGCGAGCTTATAGATGTGGTTAGGACCAGAGGTGACAATCCAAACACAATCCTAGCTCTGTCCAAGTTCACCCTGTAGCAGCACAACCTGACTAGAGGGGTAAAAATCTCTATCTTTGCATGTTTTTAGGCAAACATCTGTTAAAAGCACATGGATATACTTGAATTCCACTAGTGACAGGAGAGATGGACCGAGTGATTCATTGAGATGTCTCCCAGCATTGTTTTCAATAATCCTGGGAACTCCCACCTCTTAGAGGAGTTAAGTATTTTCAGTTGTTGGCATTGCTCACTATCCTGCTCTTAGTGGAGAAACAGGGTATGTGGTACTGCTTGAGTAGCACTGGATGCTGGCAGAGGTGTCTTTCACCTGCTGTCCACAGTGGCAATAAGAACCTTTCGGCTTCAGGAAGTGACACGTTTTCAGAACCAGCAAAGGTTCTCCCGTCTTTGAATTGTTTAAGGTGGTCATTAGAAGGAAAGGCCTTTTCATTAGCAAGGGTTTGGTTTGGGTGAGCCTCACCTGATAATCAAGCATAGTCTCTCTTAGTGATCTCTTAAGAGCCATCAAAATATTATTTGAAAGATATTCATTAAACTTAGTGTTTCTGGTTTTGTCCTACTGCTTTGCATGAAGCTAGATATCTTTTTTTCAAGATGGCAATAGTATTTTGCAGGAATGTGTAATATTTCAGTGAGTTCTAAGCAGAACCCTTGTCAGCCCTTTAAGGAAGTGGAAGGGAAAGGCAAAGCTTTTAGGGAAGATGAGTATTTGACTTATGTAATGACTGTCCACGTACTCCAGATAGCCAATCTGTACTTGTTTCACTGGAAGTGGCTACATTTACATGCGTTGCAGCTCATGGGTATAAATGAGACAAACCCATTTCACATCATAATCTTTCCACATTATGAAGTCCTCTGGGGTGCTTGGAGTTTAATCGGTGCTAGATAAATGGATGATTTACTGCTACGTTCATCTCATATAATTGAGAGCAGTGACATGGGGCATCAGTTTCAGATGTGCATCTGCCACAGACTCTGGAAAGGCTGAATTATATGATTTTGTTAAAAGTCTGTTTATGAGAATTTGGCTAAGAGTTGGGGTCAAAGAAAAAATATAAGCCTTTTTCCTCCTCTTCTTTTTCTTATTACTTGTATTTTTTTCCCCAAGAGCCTATGTGTTTTGGACTTGCCTTGCTGTAAACAATCCTTGGGAAAACCTTTTTTTTTTTTCATGGCTCTTCAGCACAGTAATTTGTACTTATTTCCTCAAAGGAGAGTGCCTAACTCTGGCACTTTGGGTTTTTTTTTTATTGCCATCTTAGCAAATCCTTCCCCTGATGTATTGTTTCTCTGATTTATCTCTACGAAAGACTCAAATACTTCTGAATGAAAACCAGCCCATAAGTAATCAGTAACTCATTTGCATGTCTCGCTTTGTTTCTCTCACTTCCACCGCGTTAACTCAGTTCTTCATCAGCAAACCTCTTTTTTCCAGTGCTTATGTCAGATAATTGAATCCATTCAGCACAAACTGAGGCTGCAATGTTCAAAAGCAGCTGATGAAGTTGGTCCCTCAGGCCCCAGTCTTCCAAGGTAGCACCTTTCCCAAAGCACACCCAGCATCGATGGTAGTTGACTCGGTGTGGTTAAAACTCACTCTTCAGCCAGACAGTTTGCACCTTTGTGCAGCGGGAGGTTTGCATGCTCGAGCAGACGGCGTTGAGCTGGCTGAGCCTGCATCTGGGGTGAGCGTTGCTCAAACAGTCTTGGTGACAGGAGTGGCTGGTGGAGCCTCTGCCCTATGCCTTTAGGTGACTGGTGGTTTGGGCACTTCCCCAGGAAGCGGTAGCCCCGGGCTCATGCCCACCTCCCCTTGTGGCTTGCACAGACTCCCAGTCCACCTTGCACTGAGGGACATCATTTTTCTCTGCCTGTGCCAGAGCCATGGTCTTCTGGAGACAGGAAGGCAAAAGCCCTGCGACCAGCCCAGCTGTTGCTGCCTTCTGGGGTCTTTGTTTAGTAAACACAGGCTGGGAGAGAGGAGGGAATAGTTCCTTCAAGTCAGGGTGAAGTCCTCTTTACACATCTCCCTGTAGCAGGAGGAGGAGATACCACAACTGGACTGAGACTTCAGTCCCTGCCTGCTGATGCTATGGTAAAATCACCTGAGGAGTTCTATTTGTTTAACAAAAGCTTTGCCAATGCAAGTGTTTTGGAAATCAGTGAGGTCGTTCTCTTCTGTTCTTGGCACCCATGTCACATCAAAAGCTTTGACAGTTCCTCTAACAGAGGTTCAGGAGCAGCCTTCCAGCATGGCACTAATGGGCAAATTGGGCACAAGCTGGCCTTCAGCTGGCAGCAGTGAACATGGAAAAGGGTGTCTCCCTGTGGGCTTAATTTCAGAATCAAAGAGGAGGGGATAATTCTGGTATGAGCTGTCATCCTACTGCTGTAATTGCATCTCCTTTACTAGCATGATTGTAGTGGTAAACAGGTAATGTATTTTATTTTTAACGTGGTACAACATCCAAATGTAGACCAGGTCTACAAAACCCCAGTGCTCATGTGGAGGGCACAGGATACCCTCGATGCATCATGCACCTGTGTATTCTAGTCCCCTCCTCACTTCTCTTCAGTGCAGGAAAGCTGTACAGAGAGGAGCTCCTATTCAGCACCGCTGACCCAACTATCCCCTGAGTTTCAACTCTTAGAGTTTGGGTGACTTTTGCTGCCTTTTTTTTTTTTTTTAACTAAAAGCTGGAATGGTAGAATTGTTAATGTAACAGACAGGAGCTGCTTTACAATATAAAAAATATGTTCTACTTTCCTTTTATATTTGTACTTTGCCACATGTGTTTTCTTGTGGTTTCTAAATCAAAGGAGACATTGTTTTCTAACCTAGACTTCCCATGGGGCCCTGACTTAACTATATGTGACTTCCAACATTCAACTTATTCCTTTGCCTACTAGCAAAACCAGAACCTTTGATGGAAACTCAAAACCAAATCACAGCTTGATGCTGTGATTCACACTCTCACAAGTAGGTCTGGGCTGGAGGTGCACTTCTGAAACCAAAACCAGCCTGCCCAGGAAGATTTACTATTGAGGGCACACCAGAGGAGTGAATATGTCCTCTTCTGCCCATCTTCCCCTTCACTGAGCCAGGGGAGTTGGGAAGTCCAAGGTCTGGGATGTAGCCCTGCATGTTTGCAGCTCCGTGGACAGGCTATGCTGGACTTGTGCTGGGAAGCTGCCTCGCACTGTGCAACTTCTTTGTGCCATTCTCACGGCCTTCACTTCCCTTTTCCAGTGAGCAGGAGCCTCTTGCAGGCTCTTGGCAGCCTTCAGCTCTTGCAGGGATTTCTGCCCCCGTCTTGAGAGCAGCATATGACAAACTGCACGTTTCATGCCTGATTTACCTGCAGGACTGGACTACTGGGCTTGTTTGCGCAACTGTGGTGTTTATAGGTGCCTCTTGAGCTTTGAACTGCTGGATCATGGATGTATTTACTGTTGTTACATGTGCTAATGCAGGAATAGATGTGCAATGCTGAAAATGCAGATTTAGGTACATCTGGGTATTGTCTTCAAAACTGCTATCAAATCAAATGTTGAAGGTAGGTCAGTCTGTACCCCTCATACTCCACTGCTAGTATGCTGGTAGCATGGTTGTACCTTGAGATCTGCCTATCTGAAAGCTCAGTGGAGCCACTAAGGATATTAAATTGCTAGGTAAATCAAAAGTAGTGTAGGAAAACACAGATGTGCTTTTGTTTAAATGCAAGACTGGGCTGATAAAACAGGAATATCAACTATGATATTTAACAATCCAAGATTAGAGGAAGAGCTAACCTGTATCCTTTCTCTAAATCAGGAACAGAACTGCTGGATAATGGTGTTACAGTTGGGATGCAGCTGGGGTACAGAGGTTCAGGGCAGGTAATCAGTGAACCATATACCTCAAGGGAGCTGGGGGATTTTCCCACAGGCCAACCTGCTTTGAGTTAGAGCTGGATGAAAAGTTCTCGTTGCAACTTTTGAGCCGAATTCAAGATATAAGTACATTGCTTTTGGTGGAAAGCAGTTTTGGCAGAGGTGAGAGGAAGGAGACTATACCAACTGGTTTGAGTATATACCTCTAAAGTGCAGGCAGCCCGAGTTATTCCTTAGATTAGAAATATGCCTGGATTAGGCAGATGCAAGAGTTAGGCTCTTTCACATGTGATCTTCCTGCAGGACTGTATATGGGGGAGTCAGCACACAGTAAATCTGAGTTCAAATTTATTGCCATGAATGTGGACACTTCCAGTGCAGCAGTAATACTGACATAACTCATCCTGTTCTGGGCGCACTCAAGTGTCCATAGGAGAATTTCACACAGGGTGTATAATGTCCTGTAAACTCACATATGAACTCTCTGTTCATGGGCTTCACCATTCTGCTAAGCCTCTAGTTCCTCACATCCTCTCTCAAAACCAACATCTATTTAACTGGAAGAGCCTCACGCCAAGCAAGGACTTACAGCTGTCTCTCCTGCATCCAAGGGACCACTGTGCTTGCTGGGCTAATGGCTGTTCAGGGGGAAAGGGACTGAACTCCTCCTGCCTGTTACTGTTCGGTGAAAATTTTCTAGGGTCTCTATTTCACTCTGAAACAACTGTTGAAACCTTGATTCTTCAAGCAGACCCAAGTTATTCTCTCCCTGTGCATACCTCGCACTGGGGATTTCAGCGTGAGAAAGAAATTGAGGAGGAGGGGGCTCCTGGGGCTTGCTTATTTTTCTGTCTTTTTTTCTTCTTTACTTTCTTTTTTTTTCCTTTTCCTAGAAATGCTTTTTGATCAAGTCTTTTTCAAAATCTGGCTGACATTCAGTCAAATAGCCAGTGCCTGAGCAAAGGCCCTGGACCCCAAACCCACCTCAAAGGAGGTTCAGCCCTTAGCCCTGGCAGGGGGTTGAGCTCTGGGAATTTGGTTCAATGCAGTTCAATCATCTCAGGCTGAACTGAAGTGACTCCAAGATTCTCATGCTGCTCCCACTGTCCCATCTTCCCCTTTCTCGGCATGGTTGCTCTCAAGCTTTAAGCCGCATCTTGGTTGCACAGTGTGGTGCTCCTAGGGCTGCCTCTGAAGCATCGTTGCCTTGCCTGTCTGCCACGAAGGATGAACCGACTGTGACAGAGGAAGGTGCAAGGTTAGATGATAAGAAGGCAGCCCTGCTTGCCGCCCTCTGTCAGTTCTAACTGGGCTGAGGTTGGTTCCCACTGTGCCTCCTACAGCTGGCAAGGGAATGAGTTTAAGAGCTGGTGGCAGAGCCCCTTGCTGAGGAACTCCCCCACTGCAATTCTGTCAAAATAAGCAATGTGCATCCTCTAATTTACTTGTGGCAGAGAGAGTTTTGTCGTGCTGGGAGAAGTTTAAATCCTTTGTCATGAATGCTCATGGAAGCTCTTTAATTACGCATCTGGTTTTCTTAGTAGGAAAAATAATCATATATTCACCCAGCTATGAAAATCTGATCTCCAAAGTCCTGTATCCGTACATGTGTGGTAGTCAGATGCATAGTGACTCTTCTTTAAAACTCTCGGCCAAAATAGTCAACACATCTTGAAAATAGGATCTGCTCTTGTAGGAGTAGGGAAACTGAGGCACAGAGAGGAAATAACTTGCTTACGTTGCAATGTAAGGTTAGTTTCAGGACAGCCAGGAACAAAACTTCCCAGCTGCATTCTCCGAAGTGCCACCATCTCTGTCTCAGATCTATATTTTAACCCTGTATGATAACAGAAATCTGGGTTAGACACTGGCAGTCTGGTTGTCATTCACTGTAAGGAACAGCAGAGCAAATGAGAGTCAGTCCTTGGAATTTTGACAAAATTGTCACCAAAATAAAAAACACTTCAAATTGAGTATAATAAAACATCCTCATTTAGTAGAATCATGTGTTCAAAGGATTATCTTTGGAGGCTTTTTAGACTGCTTCGGTAAGGAGCAAAAAGAACCAAGGCAGAGATTTCCTTCTGGTTTACATTCTTTTGCTATGTTCCAAGTACATTAAATTGAACAAAAACATGTGACAAGTTTCAACTTTATTGCTCAATGTCAGCTGTAACTGAAACAGGCAGGCAAGCTGCTACGTGATACGGTTTCTCGATGAGGTCTTTGTCTTAATTACTAGAAGCTATTGATAGGGTACCCTCCCTGAGACAACACTGTTAATTTTTCCATCTTGGAGGGAGTATTATTGAGTAAAGATTCCCCGCCCCTTTGCCCCCCACTTGCAAAAGTCCTTGAAATTGTTGCAGTTAAATGGTACTCATGATGTGAATTAATGATCAAATCTAAGATGCAAAGTTCCTTCCACCAGGAAGGGAGCTGAATAGAAACCGCAGAAACACTGTGCCAGGCAGGGACTGTTCCAACAAGCACATCTTCCTCTTGTCCGTTCTGGAGTGTCCGAAAACACTTGCTGTCACGGAAAATAGCCTCAGGACTGATGAAGGGGCTGAACAGGGAATAGTTTGTGGTGTGAAAAGCTTTGAGAGACAGCTTTAAGACCGCAGCCTCACGCTGTTTCTAGAGGAAGGTGGGTGTTAGGCGAGCTCCATCCTAGGGCAGCTAGTGCCGCAACCACGTGCCACTCTTGGCGAGCCTTTCAGTGCTTTCTTATCTTCTTGTGTACAGCAGGAAAAGGGAAGCAGTAGGAGGAAGCGATTTCTCAGGCGGCTTTGTATTTGCTTCTAATTAAATGCTGCCAGTTGAGTTTTGTTTTCCCGCTTTTCGCTACGGGTCAGGGATGGTCTGTCTGAATCACCCCAGCACTGTTCTCAAAGCTGACCACACACATGCACACCCCGTTCAGGGGGAAGCCGGAGTGACTTCCACAGGGAGATAGCAAGTAATAGGCAGCAGTTAATGGACTAAACCTCTTGTTACAGTGAGCCGAAACAAGCAAGAGAGCCTATTACTTTCAAGCAAATAAAATCACCAAGACTAGTGAATTAATTCCCCAGTTTTATACTTTCCTTCTGGCAGTAGCTTGCAATGTCTAGACAGGAAGATGTGTGCCAGCAGCTTTAAAGATGCATCTTTATACTTCCCAGGAGAGAAAGACCTAAATTCCTGACAAGCAAAGTTCTGTTGGGACAAATGGGAAACAAATAACTCCCTTCTACTCTCTAAAGCACTTGGTATCCATATCACACAGGGCATCGTTCTTTCTCACTGGGGTGCTTCAAAGGTGCCTGTAAAGTTTGCAGATACTCCTGCTTTTGCCTTGTAAAGCCTATTGCTAGTTGCATGCAGACTTTCAGATATGCAACACCCAAACTAGAAATTGCCAAGAGAATTTGGCTCTGAAACCCATCGGTTAAAAAGGCAAAGGCAGAAGCTTGCAATATTAGTGGAAGCTGAGGTGCTGTACCTGGTAAGTGGTGTTATCACACGTTTGTGCTCTTTGTAGAGTGAGGTTGGCCACCCCTGCAGCAAGGCAGAGTGCAGGGGCGTGGGGATCTCAGATTTCTCACTCTGCTTTGGCTGCTTGTCCCCTGTGGGACCCAGCAAATCACTGCACCTCTCTGCCCTGGCTTCCCCATTTAAGATAAAAAAGTTATCTTACTTATCTCCTGTGAATCCTCTTTCCTCTTGCTAATAATGTAATTCTAGATAAAATATAATAACATTTAAACTCAAGTAAACATGTCCAAGATGCAAAGATCTAAATTCCAAAAGTTTCAATAAATTTCCCCTATATATGCATGTTTTATCTGTAGGTGACTGCCTACAGAATCTTAAAGGAATGTGCCTTTCTTTCTGACTCTGCTGTTAATTTATCACTTGGTTACCAGACAGCGTAACTAAGCAGCGTTGCAAGCTTCACTTGTGCAAAGAAATTTGTTATTTATGCAGCACAGCAAAGGTGAATCTGTGTTTTTAAATCTCCATGGCCAGAAGCATTGCCAGCTGCACAGATGCAGGGTTTGGTTCACCTGAACATTGGGGTAGGCACTGATTTAGATGTGAATTTAAGACTCTGGCTTTAAATGCTTGTGTATTTGGAGCTGAGTTCTCAGTTTGTAAGAAGACCTGTGATTTCAGACACTGCAGGAAAATATTGTGTTGTTTGACATCCCTAATGTGTGATCTTGATGGCTGTGGCTGCTGGTACTGTCACAAAAATTGGGTTCAGGTGGGTAACTGGACTGCTGATGCACAGCAGCTTAAAGTACATCTGCTCCTTTTATGTGGAGAATTGCGTGTGCTTTTCTGCAAATGGCCCTTAAGTACCCTCTTTCTCCAAATTTGACTAGTATTGATCCACAGATGGAGTGCAGAATGAATTTTATTTATGCAGAGGTAAGCCAATTATTTTAATCAAGCCACACATTTCCATTTTGTTTAGAAACTCAATCATAGCAGCAAACCAAACAAGAAAAGCTGCCTTGTTTTCTGAATGATGTTATTTGTTTATCTGCCAAAGTACTTTGCATTTCCTCAGGTCACAGGCCAGCCCATGTCTGGCTATGTTAATATTACAAGAGTTATGCAAAAGCAAAGTTTAAGAAAAAAATCTTTCAACTGAAAGAAATAGGATCTTAAAATCCCAAAATAGAGTATGGAAAGGTACACATCATGTCTGGCTTCTCTTTCCCCTTGTGGCAAATGTGACTCAAAGGACTTGGGTTTTTTCCAGCTCGATCTGTATACAGTTTGGGGGAGTTTTATTGTGAATAGGTCACCTTATAATACACAAAAATGTTTCCTTCCAGAGTTCTGTATTCATAAATCTTTTTCAATTCTCACTCTTCTGAAACTGAAATCCAGATGATTTCGTTTTCTTCATGGAAAGAAGAGTGAAAAAGATTACAGCAACACCTTGGCGTGGGGCTGATCCTCTGTTTTCATCTTTGCTGAGACTCCTGCTGCAGGGTTTTAAGCCTTTGCCTCAGGCAGCTGCGGGATGAGCTGCTGTGTCCCTTCTCGTGAGATGATCAGAGGAGTAGGACTGAAATATTGAGACTTTTGAGCAGCTTGGTTGTTGCTAAGGGAGGAGAAAATTAATTTCTAAGTTGTTATTTAAAAAAATGTTTCAAGTTTTCACTTTTCTGTAGAGTTCTTTAAGGTTCACCTTTCTCCTTCTTTGCTCCACCAAAGGGAAGTTCAGCCTTATGGTTAAACACTAAAGCAGCTGCCTGGCATTTGTGGAGGTGTTTATTGAGAGCAGCAGTCTCTAGTAATTCATTTTTGAGGAGGGACATATATCTGAAGGGTACCTTTAATGTGTTCTTTCATTTTACCTCACAATGAATTTTTCTATCACCTGTATTATCCTTTAAAATGAAATCAGTTAACTTAAGATAAGGTCACACACTTTTAAACGGGGATACTTGACTCATATATGTATTTTTCTCCTTGTATTTGCATTTTATAATGCTGTTTTGATTTTACAATGATGTCATCCCAAAACATTGCCATAATGCCATAAATTTCCAACTTTCTTCCACTGATCAAACAATTGATTTAAAATCTGGTCCTGTGGAGGACCAGACGGCTTTTTACTATGTGTTTTATACCCCCTCATCCATCAGATGATACAAACATTGCTGTACGAACAGACAATCAGTTCCTCTCTTCTTTAAGTATGCATACATTTATACAAACACACACCCACAGACACATATTATTAGAAGACCATGAATAGTTTTGCCTTGGGAACTCATTCCATATATGAGCAAACACCACATGAAATTACTTTTAAAGGTGGCCAGTATTAAAAACTGTGTATGCAGCCAGTTCTGTTACAGCTGCTACTCACTGTGCTCACTGGGGGCAAATTTTCTTCTGTAATTTATTATCCGTTTTCCTCCATTCCAGTCTCCCACCTATAACTCTGGGATTTCATTCTGCCAGGACAGAGGGTAGAGCAAAATCTGCTTTGCTGTCACTGTAATAACTGTTCCAGTCCAAGGGATCCTTTCATCATCTTAGCTGGATCTATAAAGAATTACTTTGTCAGACATGACAATAAACATGCTCAGTACTTAAAAACTACTCTTCTCCCTCTCCCCTTGTAAAGACAAGGCAGCTTTTGGTCATACAATAGCTTTTCATTGAAGGCCAAGAAATCTTGGATTTTGGAAGTACCATACTTAGGATGAGTTTCAGTATGGCTCCCAGCGGACCCAAGTTTAATGGGGCTCCATGGATAAACAGGGGGTGATTCCTACATCCATGCCCGTTCCCAGCAGATCTATCATTTTGGTCTCTGTTGCCTTTAATCCTCTGTAGACAGCATACATCTCTAAATCTCCCCATGGCTGCCATCATGTTTATCACATTCTTGGCAATGCTGCTTCTCTAGTACCAACCTTTGTGTGTGGAGTCCAGCTCCAGTCCTCCTCCATCTCGCTCCCAGAGCCAACTGTTGTATTTGCACAAAGACTCATACCCTATTTTCTCTCCTCACAATCTCCCAAAGTGCTTGTGCGAGTGAGTTATCGTAGGTGTCTGAGCTGCGGCTGGCTGGGTTCTGTAATTCTTTTTTGCACAAGCCCTACTTAAGGCTTGTTGACTTCAATGGAGCTATTCATGAAAGTGGAGGCTGCAAATTCAGGCCCTTGGGTTGCAGGGTCTCTGGGGCATAGGCCCTGTCTTTGTATGCCTTGTAAATATGTGCTAGATGAGTAATGATAGCTCAGAAGAGTGAGTGTTGCTTTACATTTGCCATACTGGAGGAAGGTTGCCAGGATTGTGTTGATGCTGCATGTGGTCCCCTTCCAGGGGGCAATTAATCCTTATATGCAAAGATACCTCCTGCTGACTGGTGAAAAGAAAGAAAGGAGAAAAAAAAAAAAGGTTTGGCCATGAATACCATTAGGTTAATCTTCCTTTTCTCTGATCTTCCAGTACTATTTGCTTTGTATGGCTTCATCAAGGTTTTCTATGTGGACAAAATAATTGAAAACAAATTTAGTGTGTCTCAGACCATGAAGTTCCCTTCAAGCTAGATCACTGCCTATGTGGTAGATAAATGCCTGGCTTTTGTTTTTGGTTATGTGAGAAATTTAGAATGGTTTGAGTTGTAATTCTGAATGTTAATAAAGAAGGAGAAATTTCCTTGTCTCTTGGCCTACAGGGGCGTTCTGGCTTTCTTGCTTCTCTTGCAGCAAATGCTGTTTATAAAAATGTTATTTAGTACAGAAGATTCCATTTATGTCCTTGGTCCTTAAAGCCCCCAGTCTCTAAGGTCAACTAAGACCTCTTTGTGCCAGGTACGGCACAGTCAGAGACCAAAAATGCCACCTCTTCCCGTACAGACGGTATTTTAATGCAGTGTGAGAGGAATGGCTGAAGATGAACCAACAACTGGGGGAAGGATGAGTTTCAAAGAGCAATGGGTCAACACTGGTCCACAGGGTGATTTCAGGAGAGCAAGAACGTATTTCCTTTTAAGACTGTTAAAGAATTCTGCAGAGAGGGTGATGTGTAAAGTGGAGATGTAGATATTAAAAGGGAACATCAGCCCTGGAGGAAGAGGCTGATGTATTCGATTTCCTGACATGTAAGCATTGCAAGCCCTGTGTGTGCTAATAGATTTTTAATGTCTTGCCAGCTTCATGGTTACATGGAGAACAAACCCTTGGGTCTTCAGATCTTCATTGGGACAGCAGACGAACGGATACTTAAACCTCACGCTTTCTATCAAGTCCATCGTATTACAGGAAAAACCGTCACCACCACCAGCTATGAAAAAATCATTGGCAACACCAAAGTTTTAGAGATCCCATTGGAACCCAAAAACAACATGAAAGCAACGTAAGCATATTTCTTTTTCTTATAGAGTTAAAGAGGATTGAATCAACATGTGAAGTTACTTCTCTTTGTAAAGGAGTCACTTAAATGGATAATGATACCTGCTCTGGAGGGCCTTCCCTTTCCAAAGCATTGGCATAATCTATGAGTGTAAGATCCTTTCTGCAAAAGCATAAAGCAGCAGTTACAAGCACTTGGGTTAAAGCTGCTCAAAGAGTTGACATTCATCAGCTGACCATGCAGGCATTTTTGCTCTTTACCCCAACTGCTGCAGGGACTATATTGTAATCATCTGTCGTCCTCAGAGTCAGAACGGGCTGGTATAGCACTAAGAAAAACAGGACATGCGTCTTAATTCTATATGCTGCAGGGATGCAATGTGAAACAAGAAGTAGTAGGCAGTAGAGTAGAGGTGTACGATTCATTTTACAGCATTTAATGGGATAGAAAACATCTCTTCTGAATTCAGCCAAGTGCTCTGGCCATGAAATTACACACTCATGTTGTAATAGGTTAACAGAAAAGCAAGTAAAGATACATCTTTTCTGTATTACTCCTTCCAGTTTTATGGAGGCAGAGGGATGAAGTGGGCACTGGTCTGAAACTTAAGGCTTGAATGCATGCCAGGCAGTATGAGAGTGATTGCTCTGCAGAGGGAAGAGCTGTATCTCCATCCTTCAGAGGATACTGGACAAAATTGGCAGAGCAGCTATGTTTTTAAGCCCCCCCAACTTCATTGCAAAATCCACATTCTTTATACATTTTTTTTCCAGAAAATATACCTCATTCCTCCCTTTCCTTCAAGCCTCTCCTTCCCTCTGCACCCAAGGAAATAAATAAAAGTCCACATCTCAAACTTAAGCAGCCAAGTGCCGAATGGAACACAATTGTCTGTTCCTTACAAGTAAACCTGGAATAATAAACCCTTGCATACATGCAATGGCAAGGAACAGTGTGGGTGTAGTAAACAGCCTGGGGCTTATGCCTCCTGAAATGTGAATTTAATTCATATCAAAAGAAGAAAAATGGTATATCTTTAAAACTGATACCGAAATGGATTGCAGTACCTATTTAATAACAGTGCTTGCTGCACCCCTCAAGAAATGTTGCTGAGCTGAAGATCTCGGATTCTATAAATACTAATTTGCACATTCTTGTAATGTAGTCAAGTGTGTTTACTAGGTTACCCTGGGCTCTTAAGAAGTTAACTTGCACTTACACCAATATTGATTACAATGCTGATTTGAATGATCCTAATCCTTTCGTTGCTACTCAGCCCCGTCCTGGTCCCTACATCCTCCTTTGCGCGGCGGCACAGTGAATGGGAGCAGAGAACCATTCTTATTGCCTTATTGGGAGCTTAACTCAGGGACTGAAGCAAAGCAGCTTAATCCTTTTGACCGTCACCTATTTCCAGGCTGTTTGAGTGCAGAAATGTTAAGCTAAATGGTGTATGTGTTTGGCAGCATTGACTGTGCAGGGATTTTGAAGCTGAGGAATGCAGACATTGAGCTGCGCAAAGGAGAGACAGACATCGGCAGGAAGAACACTCGTGTCCGGCTTGTCTTCCGTGTGCACATCCCTGAGTCCAACGGCAGAATCATTTCTCTGCAAGCAGCATCAAACCCCATTGAATGCTGTAAGTAGCCCTTGAGATTTTCTCCTTTTCTGTCTCTTGCAACGATGATTGTCTTGTCCCTCTGCTCCAAGGTAGTGCTGTGGGGAAAAAACTCAACGTGCTCAGATAAGTAAATGCAAGGTGCTCTGCTCTTTCTGTGCTGGTCAGGTCTGTGCCACCATTTGAGTGACTTGTGGCTCTTTACCTGCCTGCATTCCATTTCCTGAAACAAGCTTTGGCAGCAGGTGGATCTTCGTGGTTCTTAGAGCTTGTGAGGATGATGAGACACTTCGGGGCTGTTGCAAATTTTATTTATTAGTGTGCTGCTGCTGGATCTTTCTGGCTAGCAGGTCTGTTCTGGGAGTGGGGAGCCAGTGTGGGTGTGCATATAGATGTGTATGTACATTGTCCCTGTTTGTGCATAAGTGTGCAAGCTGCCTGCCTTCCTGGGAGTGGTTTTCTTTTGAGTGGGGGCACAACCAGAACTTTTTGGCCACAAGCTGATGGGTGGTTAGAGGTTTTTAATTCAAACCTGGGCCAAATCATAGCACTATGGCCAGTCCTGTCTGCTGAAGGAGTAACTGCAGTCCTCTCATTTGAGCTGTGGCAGGAAAACAACTGAAATGGAGAAATTGGTTTGATTTTGAGGCTCAGGTGCATCCTGCTTATAGTTTTTTCTAGATGTCAGTGCTAAGGGGTGTGCAGCCTAGGAGGCTGCTGCTGAACTAGGGAAAGCCCAGGTTGTTCTGGTATTCCCCTGAGGGACAGAAGAAAACTTGCAGTTTTGATTTCTGGGGGACAAATCCTATAAGTGTGTAAGCTGAGAATGCTGCATCTCCCACTCATTTTAACGTCCTGGATCCTGAGAAAGAGAGGCCTCCTGTGGGGTGCCCTCCCCTGTTGCAGTCATTTCTGGAAGGGCTCCACCCACTTTGCTGGTTCATGTGCATCCTGTGATGCTTTTTGTTGGTCAATGGTGCCTTTTCAGTGGTTTGGGGATTTCACAAATACATACTGAACAGTTTTCCTCTCCCTTTGCTGAATGACTCACCCCTTTAGCAGAACCTGTCTTGCCATAAGTCAGGTTAAGAAAGTTATTGAAGAGTTTCTCATGTGAATTTTATTTATTGAGATGCAGGCTTTACTTAAAAAATAACTGCTTAGAATAAGAAAGAATCCAATTTTGGGTGGGAAATAGAGAGAAATTGTGGCTACTGAATTGTTGATGGCAGTTTTGAATAAAACAGTAGAAATTAATAAACAAGGCAAGGCTAAGGACAGGATGATGGATATGTACAATCTCTTGGCAATGTTTATGAGAAGATACCATCTATCAGAGCGTTTTAGCAGCTGAGTGAATTCTCTGGGCACTGTGATGGGGAAGGGAGAATAGTAGAAGTAGTCACCACCTTTCTCTATAGGAAACAGTTACACTTCTCTGTGGGACCAGGTGGCTGAAACAATAGTGGCCTCCACCCCAAACGTGTCCCTGCTGAAACAAAGGCCCATTTGCCAAAGGAAACGTTCAGCAATCTGCAGCTTCTGTGGATAGGAAAGGAATCATGGCAGAGGATCACCTGGCTTCTCCTCGAGTTTCTTTTCCAAGTGGAAACAGCCCATTCTTGCCTGCAATGGAGAGTTACTGGGGTGGGGAGACTCCAGGTGTAACTCCTACATCCCCTGTACAGAAAAACAGCACCCACCCTGTGCAGAAGGTGGATGGTCCTCAGGCCCCACAGATCACAGCCCACTTACTCAAATTCTCCTCCCGGAAAAGCAAATAGGAGTTAGCCAGGCATTTCTAAGACCCTTCCACAATCTCACATTGTATTTGTGTCCATCATCAAAGAGCGTTCAAGCAGAAATCCAGTCACGGTTTACAGAATAAGATCACCGTTTTCTGAATTGTATGCACACACCTAATTTGCCTGTGCAATGACTGCTGCTTGCGATTGCTTGTCTAAGATGTCTAGGTATTTATACTGAGAGGTTTTTGCTTTGATGAGTCTTAGAGGCATAAAAAAGCCAAGTGTGGAGAAAATAGTATAAGTGGCTCATTTGCATTTTTTTCTTATAACTAAAATATAAAGATGCTGGCTGCATAGCAGACAGCAAAGGCCCTATAAGAAGCAAATCTAGTAGCTCCCCAAGAAGAAAAAAAAAGAAGAAAGTTTTATTTTTGGAGTACTGCTATAGTGGCAGTTTGGAGAGATATGTTAAGGACTGTGCTTTTCTGAGCTCATGGAAAAAGAGTATAAAGTAATCTGGTCTAATAGACCTATTCCATTTAGAAGGTATGTTGCATATTTAGCAACATTTGCATTTCAGTAGCACTTCCTGATCTCAGCCCAGTTCTGGGAAGATGGTTAAAAACAGTAGTTGGTTCAGCCAGCATTAGTAATGCAGACTCGGTTACACTAGACATGATAATCTCGGTCTCTCCCAGACAATCTGTGCATGTTACAGAGCTCACAGCCTCAGGTAAGCTCAGGTGCCCTGCTGAGAAAGGGAATGCTGGGGCTCTGTGACATTTTCTCCATGTGTCCCACCTTTGTGTGCTGCTATGATTATCTTTTTTTTTGTTTCCTTTGCTTTGCTTTTTTTTTTTTTTCCGATATGGCCACTTGGGAATCCTTGTCCTCAGGGACCCTCCTTTAAGTTCTCTCCTGTCTGGTAGCTGTTAATAATATCCCGCCGGGAAAGCCTTAGTAAGTAGCAGCTTTAAGATAACTGGCCATTTCCCTACCAGTGGGGTTCCCTCGAGAGCACTGTTGCTACCAACAGAATAGCTGAGTGCTCTCCTCAGCAGAAGCTGATCTCAGCTAAAAACTCCCACCAGTGTCAGCAGATCATTAGCTGCAATGAAGCAAGAACTGTGAAGTATCTGCTTTTCAGGGGGCAATTTGGTTCCACCTCATCTGTGTCACATTCAGCACTTGACAGGTTTTAGGAGGGGATTTCACAGGTTCAAAGCATCATCCGGAGCAAGTTCCTCCCCAGGCAGCTGTGTGGGAGGACCAAGGAGGTGATATGTAGTTAAATGATCAGTTATGCCTCAAAATAGACCAACATCCAGCCAAGCCTGCACATTCAGCAGCTTGCAGCTTTTTTTCTGCTGTTACTTGTTGACTAGTTCTGAAGCCACTGAGGAGGCAAAGGCATCTGAAAGTCCTCTGATAATTGTAGCAACAGGCCATCTCTTACTTAGAGATGAAAAGCCACAGTCTTGTAGGTGTTGTGCAGGAAAGGTGAGAAAAATCCCTTCTCCTGGGTGTTGCTCCTTGCTGAGGCTGTGGAATGGCAGCAAGCCCCTCGGGTGCTATGGGAGGTGTCCCCAGGACCTACAGCTGGCAGCGCGCTGCTTGGCCTGGCACCCTGCTTGTGCGTGTCTGCACCCCCCGGTGCTGTTAGTCGCACCCGAGTTGTGCACATGGGAACATCTGTCCCTGCTCATGCACGTCTGTGTTTTAGGCACAGGCAAAAGCCAGCTTGTGTTGGCGAGGTGGGAAAGGCTATCACGGAGCTGCTGTCGCAGAAGGTGGTGAAATCAGAGATGTGAAGTGTGGCTGAGTGAACTTGTCCCTTCAAATACAGCCCTAATAACAACAAGCCACTTGGCAAATTGCCCATGTGGGGCTTTGATATTTGCAGGCCTGATAATTAACTTTTTCGAACCATTAAGACAATTTCTGTAATACCAGTTTTGTCCATTTGCTGTGATTTAGCTTTCATTGTGAGCTGAACCTCATTTCTCAGTGAGTGACTGATCTCTGGAGTTGTTTCTAGTCCTTGGCTGAAGCATCCGTGGCGCAGAGAAGAAGCAGTATTGAAGGGAGTAGCCACATAAGCACCCGCGAGGCAGCTTGTTACTCCATGCTGTCAGCAACCAAAAACTGCTTTATTGAAGTGTCTGCAAGGTGCGAGTGTAGGGCTTAGGGGTATCAGCCACACTATGTCACAGTTTTTATTCTAATGGATCCTGGTTAAACCTTCCTGAAGTGTCTCACTGTTCTTTCATATAATCCATGTTTGCTAATACTCAGCTGTGCTCTTGAATCACTTAAAACACAAATAATTGCACTTGTCACGAGTCAGGGAGTCTAAAATCTTGTTCTCATAATAGATATTCCAAGGTGGTAAAAATAACAAAACAAGCAAAACTTATTACTGAAGAATTATGTGTTCATCTGAGGAATTTTAATGGTTTCTATTATTGACCATATTTTGTTCCACTAAATTGGGTCAAATATCTTATTTCCCTTTAATCAATTTCCCTGGAAGTTTCCTTTATTTTTCTCTCCTTCTAGTAGCTTTTCCCATAATATTAGACAACCTGAGCCTATGATATGTGACACATTAATAACTATAGAGGAAAGAGCTAGTCATGTAAAAGAATGTTGTCTTGGCAAGCCAGTGAGTGCTTTTCCTCAGCCGAGAGCTGTGCTGGTTGGGATACAATGGCAGGCAAGAAAGAGCCCTAGTTTATTAAGATAAAGAAGCAGAAATGAACAGTATCTTTGCTCTTGGGAGATACTGATTTGTAAGTTTAACCATAACTATGATTGTTATGAGAGTAGCAGTTGGGTGAAAGGAAGCTTCCCCCACTTTAATTTTAACTTCAAGACAGTCACATAGTTTGCCATAAAAACAAATGACACAAACCCGGCTGCTTTTTGTAAAGTAAAATTTTTCTCTCTCCTAAGGCGCAGAATTGAAAAGTTAATTCTGACACCATTTGCTACGTTTAGCATGCAACCAAAAGGCTTCAGTCTGGAAAGCCCAAACCAGACAGAAGGAAAATGCTCGCCCTTCTTGCAGGCTGCAATCCTTACTATAAGGATAAACTCCTGCTTACTTTTTGCATTTGCGATACCGCTGTTGGTAATAGCAAGCACCCCAGCGTATTACAGAGAGCATGAATTTCTGAGCATAATTTCAGCTCCTCTACAAAGGATTACAGGGAAATGCTGTGCATACCCACAGAGATGATTGACAGAGAAGTGAACCGAGGCCATGGTTTTCCTGTCATTAATCACAGGCTGGTTTGGTGAGCTGGCTGCAGTTCATAGAAAGTATCATACTTATCTGACACTGTTGCCATCAGTGCTTGTCACTCCTCCTTCGCGAGGACATCGTAAAATAAATCACGTGCAGAGAAGGAGGTGGAGGAATGCCCTCTATTTTTAGTGCTTTTTTCTTGGATGGCTCTACACAAACTGCTGATTAAGTCTTGCTGGCAACAAATTTGAGACTGTTGTCATTTATACCTGGTTGTTTTCTTCATAGCATTTAGATCCCATTTTCAAGCTTTCCAATCAATCGGGAGGTCTGGAAATTTGCTTTATTTACTCGATTCACTCTTAAGCCTTCCACTGCCCCATACTCCTACCAGGAGGTAATTCCTCCCATCCCTCTGATTTGAAGATCGCTGCTCTCTAGGGCGCCTTAACAATGTGTACCTGCCTGCTAGACATGTCTCCTGCCTTTGATCCTCCCCTGGCTCCCACACTGTAGCTCCTCAGCCTTTGCTTCTCCTATGAGAGAGCTCAGGATACTTCAGTGTGTGATGGATGGGATCAAAGTCCCTCAGGACATTAATGTGTTGGATAAGCATTGAGCACAGGAGCTCTGCTCCAATCAATCCTACCTCGGGCAGGCAGCTCATGGTAAATAAACACAGTGTGACAGAAGGAATGAAATATTTACTTTGGCTGGTTAAGGTCTGTGCTGAGGTGGAAGAATTAGTCCCACAAAAAATTACGTCTCCGCTATTGCTGCTAAGGTTCGGGGGTTTTTTTATCAGGCACCCAAATCTATCTGCTCTTCTCAAATCTAACAGAAATCAGTGGCTGGAGCCAAGAGCCTTTGAGGGTCTGGAGAGACATCTCAGGAGTGGTGACTCACAGCTTGAAGGCAACCAGCAAGATGGGGTGAGCTGGGGCTCCTCTGAGTAGGGTAAGGACAGGGAGGGTCCAAAGAAGTACCTGGACTTTTTGTCCTGGGGATATTGCAGTGCTAGGGGTAGAGGTCATGACCCCACCTCTTTCAATTATTTACATTTTTTGGTTTACTTGACTTGTGATGGCAATTAGAGGTAATTAGAGGTGGCACTAGCTTTGTCCTCACTGAGCTGCAGGTAAATCTGTCTTGCTTTTTTGTGACTGCCTGGGATAAGATCTCTCCTGAACTGTGGTCAGCTATGGGGACAGCAGATAAACCGAAGCTCTGGATCCAGTGTTGCAGATGGCAGAAAGATGGCATGGAGCAGTTTTCACTCTAGCAGCTCTTCTTTGGCCTTTTTTTACACAGAGGTTTGCATGGAGGTCTCCAGGCGCTCTGCAGAAAGTGGCACTGAGATAGTGTGCTGATACACAGAGGATGTAGAGCGTCTCTGCTCTGGGCAGAATTCATAAGCCTGTTCCTCCCGAGAGGCAGATCACGTTAGCGTTTTTGCTTTGCCTACATTACCCGATCCAGCCCTTGTTGTTATTGCACATGCAGGGAGAGAGCTTGCAGAGATCATTTCTCTCTGGAGGCTGTTAAGAGACATTTAGCTTCAGTTAAGACTCCTCATAAAACAAGTCAGATTTTGGGCAAGACAAGGCAGTGCTTGGAAGCTTTCCAAGCCGGTGGAAGGAAACGTGATGCTCAGGGAGGGCTAGAACTAATCCCAGGAGAGATGTGCAGGAGGAGTGCTGATGGGGAGAGCTGGGCAGTGCAAGAGGGAGGGCTCTCAGGTGAAACTGGGGTTACCTAAGGAGCACATTAGGGGATACAACTGAGGTTGTCACTTCGAATCTGCTAGCAGCTATGGGCAACATTCTCCTGGGGGAGATTTGGAGCTGCAACAGACTCATTCAGGTAATCACTTGTCTCAAAATATCCCTTTTTTCCCTAGAAACCAGATAGCCTCTCTGCTGGAAAAGGAAGAGTCATAGATGCTGTGGACAGGTGGGGAAGTAAGAAACACCTTAGCCTTGCCTTAGCATGTTTCCTTTCATTCAGCCTCCAGGCTTGTGCGTCCTCTGTGAAGCAGTCAGCCTGCTAGCCCACTGGTTTAGGCTGTCTTCACCTTTCCTCCAGCTGCTGGCATAGGGAAGGCTCACCCGTGGGGTGGCAGCCTGTGTCCGTGCAGCGGATGTGTGTGAGCCTGCCGGGCGATGCGGCAGAGGACTCAGGGCAGAGGCTTTCTCCTTCCCAGGCTGAGGCTCACTGGAGGGGGTGCAGCACCCCAAGACAGCAGCTCCCTTTCTACCTTGTGTCACTGCGTTACTTGTATTTCTTGGCACCGTGCATCCACGACAGCTTGATTTGCAGACAGTCAAATAAAATAGAAAAATAATGTCCCCCGTTAATAGGCTGACACACTGCTTCAGGCCAAGTGTGAGTATTTCTATAGCATTTGCTTTGCTGCTTTATGTCAGTAACTGTTGCTATTCAAAGTAAACACCCCAACTGGTTAAATCAACAGCGTTTTGTTTATTCAAAGCTCATAAACTCCAGTAGCTGTAGGTCACTTTATGAAGTGCCAGCCCCTGGGGGAAGAGAAGGAATAGTGTGAAATTATTGCATGCAGTCCACCCATCATGGGCCTTAGAGGAAGGGGATTTATTGTCAATTAATATTTCTTGCAGAGGAAAAAAGTAATGCTATTGAGGCAGCTCCACACAATCTTGAGCCTGCTTACTGGTGGGAATGGGGTAAAACCTTCCTATAGGTCTTGGTGAAAACAAAAAAAGAACTTGGAAAATAAGAAGTGGGGTTTTTTTAAGAAATGGTTTGCAAACTACGTAGTTAGAGGAGAAGAGTGCAGGCAAAACAGGGTAGAGGAAACCCAGTGCTTAGTAGGTGTCTGTATTACTCCAGCTTTCCCTTTAGCACAATATCTGCATTGAAAAACTCAGCTGAAACTCTTCCAATGGCATTATTCTGCAGCATATATAAAGCACATGTGGGTGTTGTACACCTACAGGCGTGACTAAGTCTGGGTGAGGGTGAAAGCCAGGTGCCCGTAGCTTGCTGGTGCTGTATCGGTGCCTGAAGAGCCTGCTCTCCATCAGCCGTGGGGCCGTGGCAGCACCAAGCTGCACTGGGGTACCTGCAGGACACCTCTGCCCATCACAGGCTTCCAGGCGGCACTGCTGAGGCTGCCCCAGCTCAGCTGAGAGTGGCAGAAGGGTTCTTGGCATTTTCTAAGAGCCGAGGAGCGCATTCCCGGTGAACCAGCTGTCCTTCCCGGCTCCCTGGTAGGTCACAGCGTACACAAACACTGTGCTCTATGGAAGTTGGACAGAGCCTTGGTCTTCAGCAGCGTTTTCCAACTTGCCGAGATCCAAATGTAATTAAGATGAGTCAGACAGTTATTTCCAGGCTAAAATTTGTCCTTTCTTGTCCTGAAAAAAGCCTTGAAAACCACTGATCTGTGGGATGTGAAGTACAAAGCTCTCTACTAACACACTGAAGTGAGATGTAGGTTAATCTGGAATTTTGATGAGTTGGGATGCTTTGGAAGTGAAATTTGGGTATTGAATAGGAATAAACTGTGTCCAGGGCAAAGCTTAAATATCTTGACAATTATAGCTATGTTCTTGATGATTGCTATTTACTTTTAAGCCTTTGAGGTTATCTGTTTCAGTGATAAATCCAGTTATGAACTCATAAAAAAGTTTAATATTTGGGGAAAGGAATTAATCATACAGCCATGTGAAAGAAGATAGCAGCTTCTGTGAAAATAATCCAAATATATATTCTTAATTGGCAGTATCTTAGCCCAGCTGTTGTTATATATTTGAAGGGAACTATGAGTCATAAGGTTGTTTTAAACAGACTTTAAAAATGGCTCTCAAACAGTACAAGGCAGTTATAAATATTGAATTATCTATCACTTTAATAAGAGCAAAACCTCTGTGTTGTGACTGGTAAAAGAGGTTCAGCTGAGCTTGCCCTTGGTAGAAAAGTTGCTCCCCACTTTTACAGACACCTCTCTGAAAGGTGCAACGCGTGTGTTTTCCCCCCAGATGCTCTAGCTTTTTTGTGCAGCAAAAGAATCCGTACAGCTCTGACTGCAGCCAAGAACTGTTGTTTTTTCATCTTTCTGAAGGATGCACACCCGTGAAAGGGTGCCAGGACCAGGTCACAAAGAGCGCAGCTTTGCCTGTGTGCAATCGGAGACCCAGCGCCTTATTTTTGGCTCAGCAGCGAACGGTGTTCAGTGAAGGGAAGACACAAGTGCTCAGGGTCTCCTGGAGCAGGCTTTTTGTCAGAGAAAGTTAAAATCCAGCCAAGGCAGCTGTTAAATAGATGAGCGGTATCCTCTAGAGGCCTTTCCAGTTGGAGTGGATGAATCTGGAGGAGTTTGAGTGCAGGTCGTGAACTCACAGTTCACCAGACCCAAACTGCTGCCCACCTGGTCTGGTCACAGGGAAGTTCATGATGTTTTCCAGCTGTCTGCATTGTAGGGAACAGTTCTCACATCTTCACTTTCTTAGTCTCCTGCCACTTGTTAGCAAACAGTTGGAATGGGCTCGCAGGGATGGTGACCAGGATTCTCTGAAGCTTTTCTGACCATGCAAATGGCTGTTTAAATGGAATGAGAGAAAAATAGGTGGGGAGGTGGTGCTGTCTTGGCTTTCTGGCTGGGAGAAGAGAGCACAACTTGCCAAAATCACACTCCAAGTTTGTGGCCAAGAACATTAAAGACCTTAGAAATCCTTGATCACATAAGCGCCCGTCTAGATTTCAGCCTACCTTTTCTTCTTTGCCTTTCATAACTAAACTTAGTCTGCAACAGAGGGTTATGCTCCTCAGACATTCAGGCCTCTGCAAAACGTGCTTGCAAGAATCCTAAGCTGCAGCAAAGCCCCAGTGTGACCCTTCCTGCTCACAAACACATCTTCATGATTGTACCTCTTGTTGCATGCAGAAGGCTTGGTGCCTGCACATGGAGACAGTGTTTTTGTTGGCAAATAGACTGTTCCAGGTCCAGCGTAGTCCTGTTCTGTAAGAGGAAATGGGCTTTTGTAGAAGAGGTTTATTTTTATTTTTTTTCTGAAGGAATTCAGTGTTATTCAGTGGAATCCTCTCTGCAGGTGGAATTTTTGGGCTCCAGGGCTGTAGTGTGCCTGCACTTGAAAATTTGGCCATTTCTTTGGAAACAGAGATGGGCAAGTTCCAGTTCATTCATCCAAGCTGTCCTTTCTCAAGGACAAGGAGTAAGGCCAGCACAGCTGAAACGCTGCAGCCAGCTCCTGAATGTTTCCAAATAAAATGCCTTGAGTAAGTTTATTTTTCCCTCTCAAACCTAAATTTAGCACCCTGGAGAAGCTGCTTTGGCAGTCAACAGACGGTAACGATGACAAGATCTATCTGTGGATAGTTCTGGGAAGATTTGGAAAGTCCTGGTAAAACAGAGTTGGTTTCATTCATGTCTACAATTTGTCCACAGCCCAAAGGTCTGCTCATGAACTTCCAATGGTTGAAAGACAAGATATTGATAGCTGCCTCGTTTATGGAGGACAACAGATGATCCTGACTGGACAAAATTTCACAGCGGAGTCCAAGGTGGTGTTCACAGAGAAAACATCAGGTAAGGCAATTTTTTTTCTAATTGTCCCAATGGAATAAGGCAAATCTGTAGTACGGTTGTGTCTCGTGGTCTCACCCTAAGATTTGTGCTTCTGAGTAACTCTACTCAAGTGAGTAATCTCATCCAAGTTCACAGGAGTAAAACCAAATCACTTGACTTAACCGTGTGAGTAAAATTAGACTCGGGAGCAAATATTTGAGTTATTTGCCTTTCAGGTATTGTTGAAGAGTAAATCCAAGCCATGCTGTGGGGAAGGTTCACAAGAATACAGGCACTGGCAATCAGTTATGTTATTAAATGGGATGGCTGTTACGTGTTGCTCTATGCCCTTTTAATCTCATGGTTAGGGAACACTACTGTAGAAATCGTAATTGAAATGAACATTTCTTTATCAATGTAAACTACAGGCAAAGGTTGTGTTTTCTTCCCTTTAGAAATCTATGGGGAAGAAATGTGCATAATATGGATTTTTATATCAAGGTAAATTATTTTTATACACATATTGAAATACAAGAATACATCACTTTATCTTACAGATATTTTTATATAGGCTCAGACTGCAGCAAATCAAATCAAATTCAATTCAAAGAGAAAAGTCCTCTGTTACAGCCAATGTTACTTTTCAGTAGAGCTGCTTCATTTAAACATCTTCGGCAGAAGTTTTCAGATAATCTTGCTAGCTCTTCAGTAATCATGAAAGGGGAACAAGTGGCAGATTGTAGATTGTCTCTTTTCATCTTGTCTGCTTATTTGCTCAACTAGTATAGAACTCGTATAAGGTGGTCCCAGACTCTGACTGTTATGGGATGAATAGGAATAAACAGTGGTTACTGGGAGTTATTTAGTTGCTTAGCATCACGTCTGCTGCGTCTGCTGAGCTCTCTTACTGTGTTTTCAGAATGGTATGCTATAATAAACACAACTTGATTTCTAATGCAAAGAATACCCGATCCTAGCAAATGTGCTTAGCATGATCTAATGCTTAACGTGGGCAACAGAAGTTCAGGTTTTCTTGTTTATAGGAGGAAATGCAAATAAATGCATTCCGCTGTAATTAGTTACCTGGTTTTTCAGAGCGGAATTGTTTATTTTCTAATGTCATATGCATACAGGCTTTTAATCTCACTTAAGCAGTATATGTGTTTTATTGGATTTTCTAAGGCTTTTGCAAATGGACTGGATTTGTTTAATTTCCCCTTCATTAGGCTTGATTTTTGTATTCTAAGTAGTGTGCTCTGCAAGGGTAATAAAAATGTCCAGGGATCAAAAAAGCACAAGAAGGGCCAGACTCTGTCATCTTTTACTTCTGTTGATTTCAGTGCGACAAAGGATTCTGCAGTATAAAAAAGCAGCAGCCTGTTTTATGTAAACTTTGTGTTCCTTTTGTGCTGTTAAGAAAAGATATTGCTCCTGATTTCTGTTGGTAAGCTAAGGTAGAGGCGGATTAAGTGATACATCCAGAAATTGCATCGCCCAAGTGAGCAGCATCTGCGTAATTTCTAGGGTAGTGCCTTTGGCAGAAGTAAGAATCGAGCCAAAAATAAATGTATGTGGGCATCAGCTGGTGATGCGGCAGGGGAGAAAGCATGCTGTGGGTCCTAGTTTCTTTCCACATCATCAGCAAGCCATGCCGTTTCACACCAAGAATGAAAGGCTCTGGGCCTCTGAACTGTGATGGTTCAGATGAGCCTGTGCAGTCAGAGCCGTTTTTTTGGCACCCTTTATTTCCTTTCAAGCCCATGTATTAATTCCTTCCCACTGTGCTGCCGCTGTTCCGTCAGTGTCAGCAGATTGTGAAGGTGCATGGGAACATGGTTGGCAGCCCACAACACTACCTGTCCCAAGAATGTTTTGCAGTAACTAAAGGAGATGATACACTAAAAGGAGGTAGCTTTTAATGCCATTTCGAGGAAACATCCGAAATGCCCTGCCCCTATTTCCATATAAGAGCAGAGAAGGCTCTGGCTGGAATAGATGTTAGAAAGTAAAATGAACAACAACATTTTCCACACTAAATCTAAAGCTTTTCTTCACTGCTGAGGAAACTGGTTTTTTTATTTAGTTTTTTTTTTATCTCCTGGTAGTGGAGAGGCATGACTTAATCCAGCGGCAGTGCCCAGTCTGGAGTAGGGATTTGCATGCTGGTGTTCCATATCCTGCTTCCCCTGCTACCCCTTAGCCTCTGCAGGCAGTCTGAGTGTGCTGGACTTTGAAAAATGATTGGCAGAGGGGGATTTAGGGAATGGGAAGCCCAGAGTCAAATCTTTGGTCTGAATCAGAAGTCTCTGTAGTTTGCAGTGGGTTAGACTGTGCTTGATGCTGAAGGCAAGCTTGTTCTCTGTGCATCCATGCACTGTTTCATAATGCAGCGATACCTCTTACAGTTATGCCCTGAAGTGCTTTTAAGGTGAAGAGTGCTTTCTTTAATAGGTATTTCTTAAGATGAGGAAGGTCAAGGAGCTGAGCTGGGTGTGCGAATCATGCAGGGGCTGATCAGACTCTGTCTGACTGCGGCAGATTGAAGATTAAGCCTTTGTTCTTGGGTTGTCAGAGGTTAATGAGTGTCCCAGCCTGCCTGGAAATTAGGATCTTATGCACCTGTGACTTTCAGCTTCCCTCTTTATAAATTGTAGACAATTTTAATTATCATTATCATGTCCATACTTAGTTCTTGTAGCGTTGGGCTGCATGAACACAGAACAAAAAGGCCCAATTCTGCAGTTCAGTTTGTCAATTACAAATGTAACTTGGTGGAAGGAGGAGGTGGATCCTGCACTCGCCTTGGGGAGCTCGCTTGCTGCAGATCCGATCTGCAGAGCACCTTGCAAAAAGCACTGATAAGCTGCTCAGAAGCAAAGCAAGCCACAATAAATATCTGGTGAATCGCTGGCATGACCCTATCATTGCCCTCCTCCAGAGCACGATGCTACTAGGGGGACCCTGTGAAAGGATCGCACCTCTGTGAAGACAGGAAGATGTACCAGCTTTCAGGCGAAACATGGTTTTCTTTGGGTTTCATTTTAACAGTCTGTGCTAGCGAGTGGTGTTCAATTTCCCACTTTTGCCACCAGTTTTAGCTCTACTGATAAGAAGAAGGGTGACAGCAGTAGTTTAGATAACCATGTACTAGCTTACGGCTTGCTGTACTCCATGGAGCTCCTTGACTTGTCTTGTTTATGCAGTATCTAAGGTGAGACTGGCAAGACATTTTTTTCCCTGATAAACTTTGTGCAGGTATCTTTGTGCAGTGAGATACTCCCCTGTTAATTGTTTCACAGAATCCAGAATGTAGATGCACCTTGAATGTGGGATCTGGATCAGTGTCTGCAATGAAGCGGGTGCTGAGAAGGTGGCAGTCAATGTACCTTTCAAAACAGAGGAAACTGCTTTTGGGGCTCACCATTGTAATTTAGGCTTCTTCCCTGAAGCAGACACTCAAAATTTCAGTTTCCTCTGGATCTTCTAGGCAATTCTTCACTCACTGCTAGCAACACAGAGAAACGTAGAACTATTCATATTCATGGCTGAAATACAACATGATTCTAAGGACAATACTGAATAAGTTTTATTTCTCTCTTACACAGCACTACGGATATGTATATTTTTTCCAAGAAATACCTGGAAAATAAAGACTATCCCCCAAATCATGCTGGACCTCAGTATGAAAGTAACTACTTTGTTGTATTACACGAGCTACAAACTATTGCAATGAGCTCGCCAATGAGAAGTCTGTAAAAGGCTCTTTATTTTAGGCTTGTGACAGGAAATGGCAGTGGGAAGCAAACGGAAGGGGCTGGAGCTCTGAGCTCTGTGTGCAAGCGAGGGGAATAAAGTATTTGCGTTTGAAATGGTGATGCATGAATAGCATCCATTCTCTTAATGATAAGGTTTGCCAACGTGCAAGTGTTACAGCTTTGAGTTCTTTTTAAGATTACCTTTTCCTGATGAAAGTTTGTAATCTGTAGGTGCTGTAAGCCAGGGCAACTCATGAATTTGGTATAGTCAGCCCAGCACACAAAAGCAGAGTTTGGCTGAAGGAGTTTTAAGAGCTGAACTCAGAGAAACATAACTGAGCCCAGCTTAAAAAAAAATAGGTCAGGGGAAGCAACTAGATTGGATTGTACAGACAGAAATGTTTGAAGTGCATGTATTCTTTTAATTTTGATCTGGAAGACAGACTGAAAAGCAGCCTTTTGGCTATCAAGGATTTGGAATATACTAAAGGTCAAGGGTGTTAGTGTTTGGTTGAGGCCCAGATCTTACAATGCAGTTAAAAAAAGAAAAGGTTTGGAATTCCCCCTTTTATTTGTTTTAATTGTCATGTAGTAATTTGCAAGTCAGATGTTGGTTGCATTGTGTTTACTCCCATTTGTGTACTGGTTACTGCTGCTCTGCTGTGAGTGATAGAAGAGTTTCATGTTTCTCTGGGAGAAAAGTGCAAATGGACAGTGCTTTCCCCTGCCAAACTCTTATGGTGGCCACATGGATACCATGAATCATCGCTAGGACAATGTGGGTGGTGGAGGAACAACCCAAACAGAAAGAATATATATTTGGAGGAGATCCACCATAAACCTTTCAATTTGGCCATGCAGTGTGAAGAGAGGAGGTGGTGCTCTCTCTGCCCTTTGAACTGAGGCAGCTGTCAAGGCGTCTGAAGCGTGGACGCTCTAAGTCCATTTGACAAAATAAATCTTTCCAGCTCTAGATTCAAGCAAAGGAGTTACAGTTTCTTTTTCAATTGAGTTTCTGCATGTCTGTCACCTTGGTGATGCTTTTCTGATGGTAGTTTCTTAGGATGCTAATAGCTAGAGCAGGTGAGTTTGAACATATTTGAATGTCTACCAGTTTTAGGAGCACTCACCACAAGGCAGGATCAGGACCACTGTGTTCAGTGTGTTGATGGCAGATTGAGGCTTTCATCTGCACAGAGTTCAAAATGCTGTGTCTGAATGGAGGCACTTGCCTCCATTCTTGCCTCTACCCTAGAAATGAATGACAGAGCCTTTGCCAGTGCCAGGATACCACGACCCACGAGCCTTTCTTCTTCCCTCCCTCACGTTCCACCTTGTACCTTCTCTGGTTCTATCCTGTACCCTCTTTGGCATACTGCTTCACAGTGTCTCTCTAATTCCCAGCATTTTTTTCCATCTCTCATTGAAGACGTGCTTCATTTTAACTCTGGGCAATGGATTTAATTTCTTCTGAACATCTTACTTTCACTTTTAGAAGCAAACAAGCAGGCTGTACAGTGGTTTTGCTCTCAAACTTCCACTTTTCAGTATTCCTGCTGCATCACAAGCTAGCAAATAGGCACAGCAGTGCTTTCTGGATTTGGAACTTCTGTTTTCTAGAAAAAAGTCTTTTATATAAAGCACAATAAGTTGGACCCAAGGATGCTATCAATCTTCCTGTACTTCTGCTGCAAAAGTTAAAAGGAAATCACAGCGCTCTAGAAAGGTTTTATATTCACAACTTGTAGATGGAGAGAGTGAAGGTTTGTTAAAGATATTTTTCAATGTCATCAAATTGCACAATAGTTTTAAAAAATATTAAAAAATTAAGAAACCTAAATTCCTGTTCATAGAAAATTTTATTTATGGAGGACTGAGAGGAACAGAATGTATCTTAGAACTAGGGTCATAATTCAGCTATAGATGCAAACCATTGCTGAACATGCATTACAGTGTAGGTTTTTAAAGCATCTTAACCTGAGACAAAAGCCCAGCATCTGGGGAAAAGAACCCAAATTGTTATTTGTTTGGGGGTTTGTTTGTTTGTTTGTTTTTAAAATTAGAAAGGCTAAAGAAAAAAGCTCAAATATGTGAGAATTGTTATAGAGTTAGCAAAATGCAGACTTGTACTGTAATCTTAGGTGATTCAATTTGTTTGCAGCGCAGGAGGCTCTACAGAGAGTATTGGCAATAAATTTGCTATCTTGGTATTCTCTTGATAGTTTAGCAAGAGCACTTTCTCTGCTCCACGCAGTCTGTGGCTGGAGTCCAGCATTTAAGGCTGGATGGGTAGCTTCTCCACTAAACCTGCAGAGCCATGGGATGAACCAGAGGAATAAATTACAGATGTGTCTGTTGGGAGGCACACCTGATTTTTGCATTAGTTAAAGGTGATCACCTTCCAGGTTAATGTCCCCCCTAATGCCTTGCCATAAGACAGCACCAAAAGTGGAGCACAGGGCCTGCTTCTTAGTTCTCTCTGTGAAAAGATGTCAGAACTGGGGAGGATCAAGGAGATTTTGCTCTCTTTGAGTTTCTGGGTTTTTTTTCTCTTTCTAAGCAGAAGAGGAAGGTGTCTCAGCAAATCCCACCACATGTGAAAGCTGAAGAGTAACAAGTATTAATCGATATGATTAGATTTTGCCATCTTTTGCTGTGCAAATTAGAGAGTTTCAGAGCAAATGGGACACCTTCTGCTTTTCCTTGCCATTACAGCTGCTGCAGACCCAGCAAACCTCTCTGCCCACAGGTTTACCCCTGGCTGAAGTGTGCCACCTGCCCTAGGTGTTCTTGTAATCCCATGGGACAATTGTCAGACACTAAACTGGAGATCCCAGAAAAACACTGCAAAACAGGAAAAAAACTAAGGATCACACACACAAAAATGCAAAAGATTGTGGCTGCAGAAATGGAGTTGCCATAGCTGTTAGAGACTCAGTGAGACAGGGTGGAATCCAGTGTTTTGGAAGGTTTCCCCGTATGACACAAGATTTTGGAATTTTACAGCTGGTAAATCCTTATTAACACAGGCAGCCACTACTGGCCTGGTTTCCCTGGCTCACTGTTTACTATGGGGGCGCCTGGTGGAAGTATGCCTGGTCCTGATTATTTGGCTCTGAATCTTAATTGTTTAAAGAGAATATTAAATAATAATAATAACACTTGGAATAAACAAAAGGCAGAGCAACAAGCTTCCATCACCTGTTGACAGAAAATTGATCATGTAGAAAGCTGGCATGAGGAGTGGAATTCCCTATTCTCCCACTTAGTCATCGCATCCTGGTGTGACTCATTTTATTACATGGAGGTTCCCAGTGGTTTTATTTTGAGAGGAGCTTTTGTTTAATAATTTATACGCACACACACACAAACACACATATAATCTTAAAAAAATAACATATCTACTTTGATGAATTGACTTAAGGAATCATTTGGAAGACCTCTGTAATGACAGACGGCCCCTGCTGCTTCACTACTAAACTACTGTATGTATGTTTTATTTTAGTGTGATTTGAATTCCTCGAAAATAGATGGGGAGAAATCTCCTCTAAACTTGTTCTCACTGTACAAAATGTCAGATTTGGGGCCGGGCTGGATGGCAGATGACTAATCCACTGGCCTTTTACCTCCCAGACCTTGACTTGTATCTTTGGCCTTGGTGACTCAAACTTTTGTCCTCAGTGAAATGAAGGCACTGGCCTCAGCTCATCATTAAACAGAGCTTCATTAACTGCAGTGGGCATTCTTGCTTCAGAAAAAAAAGAAATCCATGGAAATCAAGTTCAGTGAAAAAGTCAATAGCTCTGCTTTTGTGAGTTGTAAATTCACTCATGCTGTGTCCGCTCTAAAGTTTGCAAACTATTCTGAAGTAAAAGCTTAGAAGGAGACAGCTGCTTAGGACCAGATGCTGAGCATACTTGCACTGATGTGAAGCAGAATAACTTCCCAGCTGAAATCAAAATTCATCACCAAAAGAGCAGCAGAGGCTTTGTGTGAATGTTCCCCTGTCTGTGAGGTTTCTGCATCTCAGAAGTGGTGTCTGTTCTGCTGAAAAGCATTCACTGTTGCTTCCTTTGTTCTTGGGGTGGCTCTAAAAAATCTTGACTGTTTTCTAGAGATGCCCATCATCTACTGATAAAAGCTTACAGAGATGATTGTTGTGCTTTTTTGGAAGACCTTCCAAGAAACACAGTGAATAGGGGCAATTCATTGCAAGCCCAGAGGGAACTGCAGAAATGTGTAGTCAGACCAGCTGTCCCACTAGCTACCAGGCTCAGTTTCTTTGGGGAACCAGCATGGTTTGTTGCCTGGGAAAAGGTAACAGGTTGTTAATTAAATAATTTGTGTAATGCTTGACTAAAAGGCAATGTAGATTTTCAAGCATAAAATCACATGCAGGCGCAGACTCACACACAGAATTGGCACAGTAGTAAACTTGCTCTTCAACTGGAGAGAGCTGCAAAGAAAATTCTCTGAAATTCTCAGTCCATCAGTCATGCTTGTTCAAATAAAGCAGTAAGTTTATTTCTCTACTAGTTACTGACCCCAAAGTCATGAGTAAGGGATCGTGAATAATGTGTAAAGGCTGTAACTGGTTCAGAAAACCTTTAATTGGCTAATTAAAAAAAGCCCTATAAGGGGCTGCAGAGAATCACCCAAAATGTTCCTAATGCAGACTGACGTTTTGATTTTCCCCAAAGTTTCAAGCAAGACTTTGGTATGGTCACAGTTTGAGTTAGAGAGGGTAGAATTACTTCTTCCAACAAGTCATTCATTCCTCCAAAGAGTGCTGACACAATCAGATCTCTCATCAGGGTTTAATGCTAAGTCTCATAGCCCTGAAGCAGCACAAAAATCTCTATTTCCTGAACATTTCACTGACCTGTGGTGTTAAAGACTTGCCAACTAAGACAAACCATTAAATGAGCAGGGAACCACAACAGTAAAAATATTGCATGAGGTAGACATGGCTGGTAAGACCTCAGGGTCTAAGTAAAAAATATTTTGTCATCTTTTGTGGAACTACTGCTTTTTTCAGGGGCACTGATTGAATTCCCCATTGTAGAGGTAGAGTTTGAGACATGCCACACACATGGACCTGGCAACAAGCTCCCATGTGCTCCAGGCACGTGTTGGCACATCTTGCAGTGCTCTGGCTGGTGTGCAGCACTGCTGAGAGCCGAGCACTGACTGCGACTTTCAGAGCACACGCTCACCGCATCTGTGTGCTCATGTTCTTGCAATACTTCTACAAAAATGATGCTGTTGCTCTTTTGGTTTTCTTATTCTCCACTGGCAAAGCAGATTTAATTTTGTGCAATAAACATATCTATATTTGGAGACTTTAGCTTGAGTTATCAGTCAAGCTGGGGCTTAAGTTTTTCAGTCTGCATGCAAAGAGAGGACCAGTCATTTACCCCGTTTGAGCCATGGTAGAATTACAAGATATTTATGAACAGAAGGAACTCCAGGAGGCTGTTGAGCCAACCTCCTGGTCCAAGGAAAATGCATCAGAAGTGTTTAGGCATCACACTGGCCCTGGAGAAAAGGGGCTATTTCTGAGTACCCAGGTCGTGACACTTGCCTTATACTGGAGCTGTACTCTACCATCATATCAGCATGATGATTTTTAGCATATCCTTACAATAAAAATCCTGGTTTTGCTGTTACTTTCTTTAAGCATCCACTTCAATTTCCTCCTCAAAAATTTCTCATTTATGCACATTCTAAAGGTGATAAATGTTTGGTGCAAGTCTTCTCTGTTCAAAATTTGCTCTAATTGTCCTACAGATGGGCCTGAGACCTCAGTTTATTCCTCCTGCTCTTCATTAACTCTGAGTGTACAGAATCAAAAGACTTCTTTTTATTACCAGGAAAAAGGATAGGTTAAAGTAGAGAGACTTCTGGATGTGGTTGTATTTTTCATTTTATTCATGGCTTCCCTCATCCTTCTGCCAGAAGCTCACCGTAACGTGCATATCCAGAGGGGTTAAGGAAAAGCAAATATTGATTGTGTTGAACTAAAGTTTGTACATTTGCAACTATAGAAGTGAAGCAGTGAGACAGATGGAGTCACATCATGATATTTAAGCATAAAGGTCAGGGAGTGAGCTGCAGAGTGATTATATTCAACAGGGCTTTGGTGCTTAAAGAACAGTGTTTGCCGCTGCTGACAGATTTGTTAGAGACCTGTTTAGCTGCCATGAGCATGAATATATCCAAACAGAAGCATCTATCATCATTACAATGATAACCCCAAATACATTTATTTCTTGTTTGGTTAGTTTTTTCTCATTCTTACTCTTAATCCCTGCAGACTTTGGACTCAGCCTAAACATCATTTGATTTTTATGGTTGGCTTCATTAGCTTTTAGTGCCGTTTCAGTGGCTTGGTTACTAAATCAAATCCACCATGATTGTGGTTGCATGTGCTTCACAGGCCTCTTGAATACAGTAGATGACTTGGAAGCCCGTTCCTCCTTTATTTTATGTGTTTTGGACCAAGAAATCCTTTTGATTTCTACCTTCTTTGTGTAGTTAGTGCTGTTGTATCTGCACAGGCTGTTTGAATTTTACAGTACAGAAACAAAGATGAAAGCATTCTGCCTGAAGAAAAACCAGTGTCAATTATTCCTGCTTGGCTGTCCTTGTTGTTAGGACATCTTCATATTGCATTGTTTAGACAGTTCCCAGTGTGTGTCTATCAGAGCTCTTCTTTTATGACATATTTTGTTGTTTCCTTTTCCCTCCTTTTTTCCTTAGAGGACTATAAAAAAAAATCTCTTGAGTTTTTTGGGGGTTGTGTGTGGAGAGGTTCATTAACACATGCCATGATAGTTACTTTTCTCTAGGATCAACTAGAAGAGGAATTAAGTATTTACTACTTTGTCATCAGACAATGCATTTAGTATTTGCTGGATTAAACCCCAGATATTTGCTGGCTTCCCCCTTCCCTGAGATATTTACCATTTCAACCATGGTGAGGCATTAACTGCATTGATAGCGTTATAGATTTAACCTGCAAAAGTTCCGAGCAGTAGCCAAAGCAAATGCTGATTGTTGAATAATGGAGTATTTTCCATTCCTTTGCACCGCGGTCCGTTGGGATGTGAGGGCTAAACAGCACATCAGGCGAGAGCCTTGCTGGCTCTAATTACGCAGCTTGGTGAGGCCGTCTCTGCTCCGGCAGTCTGTCACTAATCCACATGTTAGCGTAGAAAAGACAACTGACTCACTGTAGAGGAACTTGAAACACTTAATAAAAGAGAAAAAAAAAGTTGGAATTATTTAGCATTTTCTCCTTCTGCCAGAATGCCGTGGCAGTAGCGATGTGAGGTGATGGAGACCTGGGCTCTCTGTCTCCTCTATCCCCCCATAAGGCTCTTCCTCACAGGTAGGTGATGGATGGAGCCCAGCTCCCAGCTTTCCCTCAGTTGCCTCAACTTCCCCGGTGGGAAGGATTGAGGCGAGGAGGCCCAACCAACACTGTGTGCCCAGTCCTGCCCCAGCACAAGCCAGGCCCCCTGCCCAAACACCCTGGGGCCAGCCCGTCGTGGAGGAAGAAGGGGCACTCTCTTGGCGATGGACTATGGGAAAAGCTTTTTCTCCCTTGTGTCTGTTTAGGGGCCAGAACATAGGAGAGGAACCTGAGGTGCAGGGTGCTGGAGGAGGCGAGGTCCTGCCGGGTGCAGGGGGCACACAGTGAGGGACCCGGGGGCCGCAGGATGTGGAGCTGGGGCCGGCGGGAGAGGCTGCCCAGAGAGCCGGGCACATCTGTCAGCTCATTGTCTGCACAGAGCCGAGAACAAAGAGGAAAACAACAGAAAAAATGCAAAATGCATTTAAAAATACTCTTTCATTTCCCTTTTCGCCAGAAGCAGAAGTACTTAAATAACAGAGGACAAAAGCAACTCTTGCAGAATTTCCAAGAATCGGGAAAAATAAAAAAGTCCTGTGAGAAGGACTGTTTTTAGGAGGCTTCCACCCCTGTGCTGCCAGACCTGGGCGTGCAGTCTGGGGAACCCCTGCAGAAACGTGCCCGGGAGCTGCCTCCCCCTCTCCAAAGCAAACAGCAGCCTTGTGGCTGCAGTATTTCAAGTCACATCGATTCGTTTGGATACGTGTCCCCTATTCATTTTAAAATCAAGCTTTCGGAAAGGTATGAGGCAATTTTTTTTCCCATCAGTATTTTTCTTCTGCAAATTGCTTGGCTAAAAGGCTCAGCAGAATATAAAAATAAAAGAGGGTAGAAATTAAAATCTAAAAAAATAGTAATAAGGGAGGCATTGCTAAAAGATGTTTCTGGGAAGTGTGGGCGACAGTAGATTTAAGAACTATTTGTAGCCAGATGAAGCACCCAGTCTGTGTACGAATGTCGTGTCGCTACTGATGCACTTTTATATAGCTTGGGGTTACTTTGATGGTATTCCATACAAGGGGATAAATTTTATTTTCCTCTATAAATACAATTTTGTGTAACAGAATGGAGATGTGTTGTGTGGATGTAATTAAGAGCAGAAAGACTTCCAGTGGTTCGGAGGCAGAGGCTGTCACACATGCAATGAGGTACTTTTACGCTGAGTACAGTGAATATTTGGTGCTTTATAGTGACTTATAGTGTCACAGCTCACAGTGCTGAGGTGCCCGTCTACCGCCAGAGAAGCTGGGCCTGTTGTTCCTCAGTCAGAGGAAAAATACTGCTAGATACCATGTCCTGAGGTTTCAATATTGCACATGTAAGAAATGACTATAAATAGCAATAAGGCATGCATGACACAAATTAAGCACCCTTTATAGCTGTTTTCCCAATTTTGCTAAGAATCTGTCCCTGTTGAACTGCTTCTAGAAAATCCTACGCTCCCATGAGAATTCAGAGCATCTGCCAGTTGCGCTGTGTAGCACCTCTGAAAATCAGCCTGAAGTGGCTCTGTTTGCTTGCTTCCAACTCCAAGCACCCCATATGAGATCTGGATTTTTAGATAGTCCTTCCTCCACCTCTTCGCCAATTCCACCACTTACCACACTGGTGGGGAGCAGTGTGGTCTTAGCTTAAAATAGTGGAAAGTTTGCTGAGCTGCTCACCGAATGTGACCATTAACAAGTTATCTGACCCTCTGTTGCCCTCCATCAGTCAAGCTGGCTGAAATCAAGTCTGGTAAAAAGCAGATGTTGTACCTGTGCTAAATATTTCATTCCTCAGTTCAGCTAATTTCTACATAAACATTTAATTTTAATATGTATGTAAGCTTTTTCCTGGCAAGAGAAGTGTTCCATGATGAGTTTAAATTAAGTGCTGTTGCTTTTAGTTAGGACTGGGAAAGTGCTTGAAATTAAGTCCATTTTGAGATCTTTGCTAACTCGATGCCTTTAATTTGTCTCCTTTTTTATAGTCAAGCTTTATATATAAATAAAAGCTGCAAGGTTAATGTTGTGATGTTTTTCTAGATGGGCAGCAGATCTGGGAAATGGAGGCAACAGTCGACAAAGATAAGAGCCAGCCTGTAAGTATGCAGAACATTGGATGTCCTCGCCTTGAGCTTCTTAGACAGCAAGTTGTATTCAAGGAGTAGTTTTCAAAGAGCGTCTCAAAAGCAGAAAGAGCAGCTATCTTACTGCTGTGATGAACAAATGTCAAATGCTTCAGCAGTAAATGTATTGCAAAAAGAAACTATTCATTTAGCAGTAACCCAGAGAAAATTGAATAACTGCTAGATTTTGTGTTCTTGCAGAAGACTCCATTGTATCAGCCCAGTCCTCTGCAGGATGCTGGCTGTCCTGACTTCCTTTTGCCTGTGTGGAAGTCTTGGGTGCACTGTACTTGGAAGGACAGGATTTGCACAATAGTATTTAAAATGAACGTTGATCTTTCAAGGGAATGAGCTTCTTTGTTCACTTTGCTTAATGGGACCTTACTGTAGTTGTTCAGTGCGTTTAGGAGCTAGTGCTTGCATTGCCGTGGGCCATGCCTGCCTGCCTTTGCGGAAAAGAACAGGACACTCGCTGTAAATTTCCGTGGAAGTGGGATCCAGCTGTGTATAAGTAAAAAGCCTACAAAACAATCAAGTTTATTCTAACAAAAAGAGGGAATTCTGCAATACATACTTGTTTATCAAGCACAGTGTGATTATCAATGCTGCTGCATTTATCATCATTTTGTGTGTTCAATTTGCAGCTGAAACTTCTCTCCCCAAATTCAGGATGTCAAGAATCCAATTAATAGATACCAGCTTACTAATACCAAAAATTTTCTAGTCTTTCATCATCTGCCCATTTTTTTTTCCTTTCTTCTTCTCATACCATTCTTTTTAGAAGATTTCTCTTCCTTTATGCCTGGACACATAACAGGAGAAATGATCCCCAGTCAGCCTCAGTTACTAATGTTATATTGTCACCTTTTGTTTTTTCAGAGCATGCTTTTTGTAGAAATACCAGAGTACCGTAACAAGCACATTCGCACAGCCGTGAAGGTGAATTTCTACGTCATCAATGGGAAAAGAAAAAGAAGCCAACCCCAGCATTTTACCTATCACCCAGGTAATTCTCAGGGACAGCAAGTTGTTGGCTAGTTCTGATGGGCAAGATTCTGTTGTCTGCTATGTTGTTTTCTCGCCTTTATTTGAGGATCTAAATTTTAGTAATTTAATTCAGCTGAGTGCAGCTAAGCACTCAACAACTGTTTGGTGTATAGGATGCCTGTGATTTATGATCAGGAATTTCCATAAATTTGAGGAGACAGTTATCTTGGCAATGGGCTGATGCTGCCCCATTCACTTGATGGAAGCTTGCCAACATCCTCAGTGGGAGCAGACTCGGTCTGTGACATGATGTAACCCTGTGAAAACCATGAGCGCTGCCTTCCCCAGCTGACACGAACAGCAGTAAGATAACATCAGATCCAGGAAAGTAACAGGGGCTTGGTATGGAGGAAGATGAGTGATATATATTCTTCAGAATGAGGCTGGTTGAGAAAAATATGGATGCTTTCCTAATGTTCTTCCTCTTGGGAATTGTTGAACCATGTCGCAATGAATGGAGTAGGATTACTAATGAGATTCCTGGAATTTTTCAGCTTTGGCTGGGAGAAAATTATTGTGAGAAAATCAGAGTATTATGTTTGTGGAAACCAGAAGGCATAAAATAACAGTACCAGATTTTATGGAAGCTTCAAAATGATGTCTTAATTTGACTGGTATCTAAGGACAGGCAAACGTTCATTCTGATTGTTATTCTGGTCTCCTCCAGCCTGCAAATCTCTGGTCCTCTCTCTGAATTTATGAACTGTAAAGGGTGTCGCCAATGTGAAGGTTTTATACAGTTGCTAAATTGTTCTGCCATGGAATAGTATTCAGATGTGCAATACTGTCTCAATACGATCCCTAAAAGAGATCACTTTGGAGAAGGAATCCTTATGCTTCCAAAAAATAACTCTGTTGCACAACCATTATATGGTTTCCATTTTATGGTATTTTTGTACTGAGTTTTGGGGAAGATTTGACAAAAAATCATTAGAAATGTGAGCAGCTTTTTGTTGAGGACCATCATTTATCCATACCGAGATTCACACAATTCTTACTAAATCGTGGTCTTTTAAATTATGGTGTCGGAAAGGTCTTTAACTCTCAGTACTAAGGAATTCACATGCAGCAAAGGAATTAAAAAGAAAGCCCTGAAATAGTTCTACTTTGCCTTTAGTCACTAGTTAAATGGTTGACAGAAAAATGTGGAATTGTATATGTCATAGGATTTCAATTTATTCAGGTTTTTCTTTGAGATAGAATTACTGCATAATACACCTATCTATGGCTTCTTACTTTGCTTATGTTCCAGAATGGGCCTTAAATGAATTAAAATATGGGCGAAAGTACTTAATTTTTGAATTTTTAGAAATTTGTGGTTAAATAGTTCATTAAGGATTTTCAAGAACCTCTTAGTACAGAGTGCTTTCAAGAGAGACTGTCACGATTTCATATACATGACTTATTAAACTCAATGCCAACAAGATACAAATGAAATCTTGTAAATGGCTTCAGTCTCTTATTACTTCAAGGAAAACCTCTCTGTTTCTCATGAGCTTGTTACAAATAATGTCCTTTGCATGCTTTATTCTAGTACCATCAATCAAAACAGAGCCCATTGATGACTATGATCCAGCCTTAATCTGCAATACAGTGCACAGTGGTCTGGGAACTGTAACACAGCCTTACTATTCACAGCACACAATGGTCACCGAATCCCCTTCCTGTCTTGTGGCCACTATGGCCCCTTGCCAGCAGTTGCGCTCAGGCCTTTCTTCTCCCGATTCTCGATACCATCAGCAGAATCCTGCCGCTGTAATATACCAAAGAAGCAAGAGCCTTAGCCCGAGCCAGCTGGGCTACCAGCAATCCAATCTGATGGCCACGCCAGTTGCTATTTCAGATGCCCATAGGTCGGTGCTGGTGCACGCTGGTTCTCCAGGCCAAACTTCAGCGGTGCTCCACCACTCTCCAGGCAACCAGCAGTCTTCTCCAGTGATTCACTATTCTCCAACCAACCAGCAGCTGAGGTGTGGAAGTCACCAAGAATTTCAGCACATCATGTGCTGTGAAAATTTCACGTCAAATGTTGCAAGACCCAGCCAGCCCCAGGTCAGTCAAGCACAAAGGTTAAGTCCGAGTTCGTATCCTACCGTGATCCAGCAGCAGGCAGCCTCAGGCCAGAGAGCAGCAAAAAATGGACCACCGGTTAGTGACCAGAAAGAAGTGTTACCAGCTGGAGTCACCATTAAACAGGAACAGAATCTGGACCAAGCATATCTGGATGACGGTAAGCGATGCTTTTCTCCTGTATGGGTCGGTTTGTTGGAGAGGCAGTTTGTTGGAGGTTTAGGTCTTAGAACTCCCACCTGTTTCTCAGCACAAAACCAACGTGGCCTCCGTTTGATGAGTGTGGATATTTGCTGGTTGCTTATGCTGCATTTTGGTCTTTCATCAACTGCATTTTTGGTAAATGACGATGTATTTTGGCAAGTGAGCAAAAAACGTACTGTTCTGCAGAAACCCTCTGCCTTGCTTCGTGCCATGGAGCGAGCTGTCAGGTTTCAAGCTGCTGCCATTTTGCTTCCATTTGCCAAAGGTTAGTTTGGAAAATGGAGAATCTGAAACAAAATGCGCATTTTTATTATTTTTTTATTATTCATATCAGGGCAAAGTCCACTTTGTTAAATGCTTTTGTACATTTTGTACCAAAAAAACGCCCATTGAACAGTGTATCAAGGCCTGTAATGAATGGGGTAGTGCTGCAGGCAAAACTATTGCAGATGTTACAGATGAACAGTAGGACATTGATAAGTAAAACAATGCTGTTTCTTTGTTGTGAGCCCAGCATATTTAGCCTTTAGGAATGAATATAAGTTAGAGTAAAGCTTTCTTTGAACATATCCTGCTTATTCTTAGGTAGGCAGCTATTGGCAATCTGGTTGATTGGTTCTTTTTTTAAAGTATGTTCCGTGCAAGAGGAAATAAAAGTTAATAGTGCAGCTGGATGTTGCAACATATAGGCTAGTAGCAAACCTGATGCTGATTTTAGTGGAAGCAGAGTGAGGTTGCTGGACACATTGCTGCAAATATAGGGTGTTCGTGCGTGTATGCATGAGGTACCGACGTGATTTTCACATATATTCACTGCTGCTGTCCTCTCAGTTTAGGCAATTGCATGCATGGTTTGATCTTGTGAACGTGGACTGTTATGTGCCTTGTAAGCACCCAGTAGTTTGGGATTTTTACTGCAGTTGCTCACCTGGAGGTGTGAAATTGTGCCCATGAAAGTTTTACTTTATTCAGCTGTGGTACTGAGGCTGCAACATGAACAGTCCTCATTGCTGCTTTTGTGGGCAGGGTAGAGTTTGGATGGTTTTCTCTGTTCGTCAGCATTTGAAATGTGGTTGAGATAGCTTTGGTGCCACCACAATAAAATCTGGAGAGTTTTTACTGGTCCCCTTGTCTGAAGAGGAATGTTGAATTGGGTTTCAACAGTGAATTTGATTTGGGAGTTTTGCTGGATCTGCAAGAAAATAGCTAAACAAAATCCACACTTCCCATTCAAGGAATGGGGCATGATGACAAAGCAAGATAATCTTTCTAATAGTAAACCTGAACACTGTGTTTTAAGGTACTTTTACTACTAAAAACAGAGGTTCTTGCATGTTTATGAAAATGCTTGGTGTGAACCACGTAAAAGAAATTAAAAAGAAAGAATCTTGAAGGTAAAGCTATCAAACTTCAGAACTGAACCACAGTCCGCTTAAATGAACTCCCAAAACGAATTGCAAAATTAGTTTCACTCGGTTTCGAATCAGCCAGTAACTTCTAACTGTAGCATAGCTCATAAGGGATGCGCTCAACCTCCATGCTAAGAGGAGCCATTAGGCAAAAAACAGCAAGTTAATGATGAAATTCCAGGCTTCTGCTTTACTGACTGGATCATCCTGAATTGATTTCAATTAAGAGATTCATGTTTCAGTTATGCCACCCAAGTCAGGTCAGGTGAGGTTGGTCACATGCAGTCTCTTTACTGGCCTCAGTGAGTTTACATTAGCTAGAAGAGTGACTTGGAGAACTGTGATTTACTTTAGGACTTTGCAAAACATTACATTCTGAAACGTTCAGGACTTGAATTGAAAAGCCACTTTGTTTGCTGCTGGGGAAAAGTGAGTCAGAATATAACAAAAGCCATATTTTTCCTAACTAGAAAGTTTATTTTTGTGCTTTATAGTACTAAAAGAAAGCAAACCCAAAGGATTATGGAGGCTTTACCCTCAAATCCCTTTTATCCAGAAAACTCTTTTGAGATAAAGCGAGCTGTTAGGTCTTGCTCTGATTTTTCATGGATAGACACTGAGATGATGATTCCCCAGCCAGGCTTGGCATGAGTGAGCTGCACCGCTGCTGATGCACAAAGTCTTAGGCAATCACTGTTCCTGTGTATCTCGCTTCCCTTCACTCTTCTTCCCTTCCCCCATCTTCCTCCTCCCTTTTCTTTGTTCTTCTTTATCCATATTTCTGCTGACAGTCCAGCTTTCGTCCCTTTCTCAGTCGTGACCATCTCTCGTCAACTCTTGTCCTCTGCCTTCGTGGTTAACATGCAGCCTTGTTGTTCTGGACTTTTGCTTCTATTCTGAGCTTTGCCACAAACTTCTTAAGTGACCTGGCACAAGTCCTGCTCTGTTGGTTCCTCATTCCTGAAGCTGTTGCCTCTCAGAATGGGTATGCTGTCTCAGTCTTTTTGCTCTCCTGGCAGTGACCACAGCACACCTCATACCTCATGCAATTGCTATTTCTCTTTACCTCTTCCAGCTTCCTGCTTCCACTGCAGGAAGTGAAAGCTATAGGATGAGAGAATGTTCAGCAAATTTCAGCACTGAGGACTCATCTTAATATTATTCATAACCAAAACCACCCTCAGTGTTAAAAGTTACACAAACATGCGCGGAAATATGTTGATGAATAGAACTTAGTTCTTCCAGGACCTTCAGAGCAATCCAATTAGCTCTTTAAAGCACAAACCCAGTTAAAAATTTTGCTATTTGCAGTGCAATCCAAAATCCCTTGGTGAGGCAGGATCAAGCAAGAAGGGGATCCGGAGCTTGGGGTGCTGGTCATGCCCTGAACTGCCCATGGTCGTGCTGCAGAGCCAAAGGTTTTCTCTGTAGCTCTGGGGAAGCTGCTCAGCTGCCGTGTGCCACAGTTCCCATCTGCAACACAGAGATATGAGGATTGTGTGGCAAGAGCAATAGGAGGATAAATGCATCACAGACACTAAAGTGCTCAGATGTGACATGGTCTAGAAGTGCCTTGTAGAGATTGAGTATCAAGTGTGGTGTTAGGCTCTTTCCACATACAAATGATGGATGTGTAGCTGTTGTCTTGAATGCTGTTAACTTGCCTGCCGTAGATTTAGTTCTTCACTTCAGCTGTCAAGTTGTGTAGTTTTTAACTTTACAAAGAAAAAATTGTCATTATTCAAATAGTAACTATCTAACCACATCAGACGCGCAGAACTGTCTGTTTGATACAACAGCTCTAAATTATTTTTGGTGCACCAGTAATCTTTAATGGGGAGGAGAGAAGCAAGGATGATGGTCGTGTAGTGGTTTATCAGACTGCCGATCAGCAGAAATGTTCTATAGCGAACTGGTGTATTTCACAGAAAATTTCAGACACAGTGGATATTTCTTTAGAAAAAGGATTTGCAGGGTGTGCAATGTGATGCTTGTAAATCACCCAGCACTTTCAATCACCTTCACTACAAGCAATGTGTTAATTTGTGCTGTTTTGCTCTCCACCGCAGTAACCATCACCCCAAACATGGGTCTCGTTCCCCATCATTTGGAGTGTGTTAGGTTCATGCATTCTCCTTTTGTGTTGTTTCATTCAATAACAAGAAAATCTCCCCACAACGGCATGAAATGAAATTCAAATCCCTTCTTCCCTCCATGTTCAGGAAGAATCTTCCTCATTTTTCTCATTAGGCTGATAGCTGTTAGGCACAAGCCTGAGCAGCGTGTACCTCCAGGAAACCCCGGGTCTCCTGGGGACCCAAAGGAAAGCAACTGTGTCAGCCGTGAGTAAGCGGCAGTTGGGACTGAGCTTTTTACTACCAGCTTTGGTCTCTCCCTGCCTTCCCCACAGCGCACAGCACGCTCTGCATCCACGCTGGTCCTGTGTGCTCCTCGGGGAGCGTAGGCACACATAGGTGTGTGCCTATGGATGAAAGGAGAGGGTCAGTCCAGCCAGGAGGGAAGGCAGGATACAGGCCCCCCTTGCAGCTGATGTGGTCCTTAGGGCTTTGGCTCTGGTGCTGGCACGTCATGAGCATCCTGCTTGCTGTCCCCAGCCCCTGCACAGCGGATGGAGGGGATGGCCCAGAGCCAGCTCTGTCAGCTTGCAGCCAGCTGGGGATTTCCCTGCGCTGGGGAACCTCAGCTGCACGGCGAAGGCAGTTTTAAGCCCTGGGTTCTGTAGAGCAGCGGTGCCACACTGGCATGGGCTACGAGTCCAGCTGCCTGCCTGGCTGTAGAGAAGCCACTTTTCTCTCTTAACATTGCATTGATTTCATCCCCAGAAAGCACAGAAGGTGGTTGCTTTAGGAACGTTTCTAGTTTGATTTGTAGTTGTTTTCATCATGTGTCCATGCACAGAGTAAAATAGTAATTCAGGGCAGAAGGGGAAATATTCCTGTTTCCTGGCATTTTAGACAGGAGTGAATTTGAATCTTGCAAATAGTCTGTGGTTCAGTTAGAGCAACAATTTGCATCAAAAAAAAGACATGCTCTGTTTTTAATTAGAACTACTTTTCATAGGTGTGGTCATTTCTGCTCAGGCAGAGTTTGACTAAGAGCGAAGCATGTACGTTCTCCAAAACATTTTGCTCAATGCTCTAGCAAATCTATGTATTCATCAGACTCATTCTTGAAGCTCTGACTCACTTTCTTCCAGATATTCTGTTCTCTCTTGGGACCTTAATGCACTCTGTGGATACACTACATGCTTTATTTTTGGATCACTGCTACTGTGGGTTTGTGTCACATTAGGATCTAAGTGCCCCAGTCATATGCCGGAGTCTCACTTTTTAGAGGCTATATGAAAAGAGAACAAAAAGATGGTTCTGCTCCCAAAATCCTGTTGTCTGTTGACAGGAAGTAGAAAGATAAGTAAATCAGGAGGAAGGTCTCCTGGGTTGCATCTGAGCCTGGCCTTTCAGCAAAGTATTAGCTTCCCTGTATTTCAGTTTAACTTTATTAAAATGTATCTTGTTATCCTTCCCTTCAGTACAGTTAAGCATTTAATTCATTGTGTTACTAAAACTCGTGTAGATTCTCAGAAAGAAAGTTGCGTACCTGAATAAGAACTAAGTACTTGTGTTGTCATGGCAGGCTGGCATCTGATGTTCTTCTTCACCTCTAGAAATAATTTGTTATTTGAAAATTCAGACAAATCCAGCCCCATTTCAAGGCTGCCCTTTCCCCAACAGTCTTTCTGAGCAGCTGTCCTGCTGCCTAAAAATATGCAAAACAAAACAAAGCGAGAAAAATACAAACCCATACATCTAAAATCAGCAGTGGAGGAAGGAAGAAAATGAATCAAGTGATTAAAACCATAGTTCCACTGGCACCTCTTTGTTCTCCAGCTCAGGAATCTTTAATTGGTGCAGTAAGTGCCCACAGGCAAGTCATGTTACAAAGCGTTTCCTGTTCAAAAGAACATGCAGACTCCATTAGGAGACCACTGGCATCGCTGCCAAGAACTGGCACTGCAGGATGGGTACGTGAACACTGCCTTCGTGCCTCGGTGGGCAGGGTCCCACCACGAATTGATGCACCAAGACAATAAACCCCAATTCCAGGGATTTGCCGGTGGAAGGCATGCCACCATTTGAAGGCTAAACTAGCAGACTGTTATCAGCAGGAAGTGCTCAGTTTTCAGAAGGCATCAAACAATTTTCAATGATCATTTTGAAATAATGGCAAAGCGTTGCTCAAAAAAAAAGAACTTGTTCATGCAGTTGGGAATTGAAAACTTCTAAACCACAATAAAGTCCTTTCCCAGACTTGCTGTCCATTTACTCCACGCTCATGGCATTCCTTAGACGGTCTGAATCACAGACAGCAGACAGCTCTTATAAAGAAGACCATAGACACCCATCTGTTGGAAGACATCTGCCAAAATAGACCATACATTTACTTTTATTCCTTCAATCCACTTTCAATTTAAAGGGATAACAACAATAATATTTTTCAGTCCAGTAACACTCTTCATCTAGTACAGAGAGAGAGTAATGAATTAAAATAATTCAATTGCAGAAAGAAGCAAACAAGCTTTCCCCCCAGCTCTTACAGATAGGCGAAGCAGGGCACAGAGCTTTTAGGTGACTTGCCCCAGGTGATGCAAAAAGTCACTGGTAGAGCTGTAACTTGCCTAGGGGATCCCAGGCTGCCAGGTTTCACAGCTGCAGACCCCACTCAGATGTGTGGGTACCAAAGGGACATGATGCTGTTGCCTGGGTGTGCAGGAGCTGGGACAGTGCTGACTCTGTTGTAGGTTGTTAAAACACGTGTTACCCAAAGTGGGGGCTTTGGCAGAGCTACTCTGTCCTTTTTCTGTCTTTCCACCAGATTCTCTCAGTTCATCCTGTGTATATCAAAGAATACTATCTGCTTTCTAGAATTGAATAATTGACTGCTAGCAAGTAATATGCTACCTGTCACCGGGAACAGGTGTATCTAGTATCTATTAGAAAAACCCTCATTTCTTAGGGCAAACTCTGGAGACAGAGCAAAGCCGTCATGTGAGCACAGGATGCAAGGAAAATGAATCAGTGGTCTTCCTGCCAGCTTGGCGTGACGGTGGATATTTTATGCAGAAATTCTCTTAGTTCAGTCAAAATCTTCACTGTTTTGACAACATTTTTTGAAAATGGGGGCTTTGGCCACGAGAAGCAAGAAATGTGTGGATAGGAAATGGCTTATAACAAAACTGTGCAAAGCAGGAAAGGATGTTAATTCCTTCTAGAGCTAAATTCACCATTTTGTATTGAACCAGAGCAGCATTCTTTGGAAACCTTTAACAAGGGTTGTTTTACACTCAGGCAGCTTACCACATAACTATGCTGGTTAAGGTGGCTGATTTATTTATTTTTTTTTTATTTTGCTAACACAGCTATTATGGTAAAAGCCCTTGTATAGACACAGCTCTGTTGGTGTAGAAACACTGGAATCAGCACAGCGTATGCCAAGTCAGGGAACCACCAGCAGCTGTTTCATTGAAGGCCTTTTGTACTGGAATGACTATGTCTGCGTTGGAAAAAGGGTTTCACCAGCAATGCCAGCGCGGCTAAGCTGGCTAAACTTGTATGGGTAGCTACAACCTGTGTAATATAAAGGATTTTCACATGGGCAATAATTGCATGAGCTCAGTCTCGTTGGTTTGTATATTGAGCACCTCAAAATGAATCCTAGTGTTAGTAACTTCCATCAAAGGTGATGTGATGGATTCATTTATTAGAAAGATGCTTTGCCACGAGGAGTTGTACCACCCTTGACAACTATATAAAGAACTTGTAGCTAGATATGTACTATTTGTCTTCACCGTTTACCCTGTTATCTCCCCTTTAAAATTAGCACAGTGAAATTGAATAAATATAACCAGTGAACTGGCTTAGCTCCACATGGCTGCTCAAAGCTTTTGCCAATTCTTTACAAATTCATTGTGAGTTTTGCAATGTTTATATGTATTTAGAAGTCCCTGTGCAGGTGGCTGCAGCAAAATGGGGATAACGTTTTTCTTAGTGATCTTTTTAAGTCCGATCCAAGAAAAACCAAGCCATTAAAAATACAAACCTTGGTGTTTTGGTCTTTCAAAATCTAGGCAGACAAAAATGATGCAACTTGGAAGGGGTGGGGTGGGGGATCGACTGCAGTATTTTAAAACCAATCTCATTATTATTAGAGTCCTGACTCATAAACTCTGTATTCTTGGGTTTGGCATTGCTGCTTTTCGCAGTTTCATTTGTTACAGATCGTGTTAATGTAAAGAATATGTGAAGGTGGGAAAAGGGAAAGGGTCTTTTCTCCCTTTAAAGTGCAGTTTGCTACAGGGGAGGATTCAGTTCCTGCTGCAAAGGCTAGTGAAAAAGCAACTTGAGCCATTTTCAAACTGCACTTCTGAAATCTTGCAAGCAGCTGCAAAGAGCCCTGCTGCTTTGAAAAGTTTGGACAACATCTGCACATTTCTTTAACTATTGTGAAATAAAATGCCTGGCAAGAATAACCATCTTAAAGATATACAGTCTGTTTATGGTGTAAACTGAAAGCCAGTTATAAAGTCTTGTACTACAGAAAAATGACTGGATTCTCAGCATAATTCACACAAGCAGAACTTTTTCAGTTAAGATCACATCCTGCCAGGCAGCATGGTTGGTGGTGGGGGACTTTTTGTTTGTATAGATCTTTTCTCTCACAGGAATCACATATAGGTGGTAAATTTTAAGCCCATTTTTCTTCCACTGGCTTGTCATAGTTTGTTTCTTATGAAAATATAATAATATTATTATTTATAAATACCTAGCTATTTTTAAATAAAAAATTGAGGGTGTGTCATCTGAATTTTCCATCAAAGTTAGTTTTCTTATGAGAACTCTAAATAGTGCGAGCCACTTCTACTCAGCAGAAGTTGGTATGGCCTTATACTCCCTGGTCATTTTATAGTGCTGCTTACTCACCAGCTCCTAGAGGCTTCTGTGCTTTCTGTGCCCCTGTGCTTTGGATGCAGTATATTTTCAGAGGAATTTTAAAAGCAGACTGGACAAATGTATGAGAAGACAATCCTGCACTGGCTATGAGAGAAGCCAGATGACCTAATAGGTCATTCCCACTTCTATGATTTGAAAAACAAGCAGCACATCTGTAGTCATGCCAGCAGGAAAGTCAGAGATACGGGAAGAAGAGCAAAAACTTGAAGAGTGTAAAACTCCCTTCCCAGCATATTAGCTCCTAATTTGAATTTTCAACCAGCTACTGGCTTTCACACTCTTTCTCTCTCTCATTTTTTAATCTAACTTTTTCTGTGTTTACCAAAAAGAAACCAGAGGAAGGTAAAAGCCAACCTAAAATGTATAAACAATACAGTTGTGTCTGGATCACCACTCCAAATCCCCACACTTCAGCTTTGCAGGCACAGAAATCTGGGCATACATCCAGCTGTGAATTTCACAGGTGGAGCCTTTCTGTGAAAAGGGTCTGCACAAAACTCCTAAATCCAAGTACTTCCAACTTTGCGAGCATATTCTCCAGTTTAGGTGCACACCTACTAGGAATACTACAGTCTGTTTGAAAATTCAAATTCTGATCTCATGATTCGCATGACTAATAGTCTGATAACAGTGACTATGAAAACTTGGGTTTTAGCTGGATTTAAACAGTGTCAGGTGTAACAGAGTTAAATCTTCAGCTACTGTTAACTGGAGTAAACCCAGTGAAGATCAAAAGGCTTCACCAGTGATGCCCTTGTGACTCAGTGAAGCAACACTACTCAATGAGAAACTGGTCTAATGCTCTTCATCTTCCTGCAGGTTCTCCAAATTCACACAGTTCCCATTTTAATCAAGCCATGTCCTTTTGTGGGTTTTTAATTTGGAAACTTTGCATGCCAAAACACAGGCTAAATGCTGCCCTCAGCTGAACAGATGTAATTTCTTTAGAGTGAAATCATAGTTTAATGAGATTTAGTGAGAGAAGTATTATTGACTTCTGACTATGGATGCTGGAGTGGTAGGTTGCATCTGAGGGAGAATTTCACCTGCTGGATAACTGTCAGATGTGGAAGTAAAGGTCAAAGGGGACTGTCCCTTGCTTCCACTCAGCTGCGTGCTTTTGAGCACACTTTGACTTGTTGGTTGTGGGAGGGTGTTGGCAGTGCAGTAGCCACGTGCCAGATCTGTTTGTGCACCAAAGCATCTGCACTGCATGACCAGAAAACTTGGAGGCCCTGCAAAAATAGCCAGAGGATATCACAGCAAAGTGAGAGCATAGTTTAGTCCTTTTTTCAGTGCTTATGTGTTGATTCACTCTGCCTTTGTGCAAGGACTCTGAGCCTTTGCTTTTAACATGCAAAGAATAATTTGGGCCAGGGTGAAAGCAGCAGTAAATTAGAGGAGTGAGCATTTGCAGCGTTCCCTCTGATCATCTGTGCCAAGGGGAGTCTTGTCAAAGATTCCCAAATTGTGGTGTGGTTTGGTTTCTTAATGATGAATGACTTCATCATCCATGAATGAATCGAGTCAAATGTAGGACAAATAGTGAGACACTTGAATGACTCTTATGACATTTGCAGTGTCTGAATCGATGCTGGTTTATTTAGGTGGTTTCTAAGTTTCTTTGGAAAGACTGGTAATGACTAAATGAAGGGGGAGGCACTTCAGAAGTATGGGAGTCAATGGTGAAAGTATTGTGACAGTTAAACCTCCATGGGTTAAATATCTGTCATTATGAGCAACACAGCATCGGTTATTTTGTGAGAGCTTGATTCCAGGAGACTCTGTAGCCACAAGGCCAGAGGAAGCTTGCTAATGTACCCGACATTTCATTCCCTTTATGGTCAGACAACTCCTGGTGCTCATGCTGGGTCTTCATCAGCCGCTTTTGAGTTTCTGAGTCTTACTAGGAGGTAAGCCCTGATCAAGATCATTACTTTCCAAGAATTTAGGTTGTTCTGATAATGGTCTTGGTTTAGATGTGGCATTAAATGCTCCTTCAACTTCATATATCATGCAGGAAAGCATATTTGCTTTTCAAAAACCACTGCTGAGTGCAAGTGTCTGCAGAAAAGCTGAAAGAAATCTCTCCTCTGTGTGACGTTCCAGTGCAGCTCTTGCTCTCCGGCACACCAGCCGTGCAAATAATCTAGCCCTTAATCACGGTTAGGCTGTAATATTTGCTAGCATTTCAGCAGATTGTGGTCAGTATAACAAGACATTCATTTCCTCCTTTGTATGCAAGGAGAGTTGCACACAGTTGATGGCTGGTTTATTACAGGAAGCTCGAGTTGCCGCACGCAGGCACACAGCACTGAGACTAGCTCAGCGTGAGTGGCTCAGAGCTGAAGAGCGAGAGTGATTACCCAAGGGCAGCCTCTCCCCTAGGCTCTGCAGTAAAGGTACCTTGCATCGGTGCCACAGACCAAAACCTCTCAAGGATTTTTCAAGATGCACGCTGCATTGAGCCGACAGGCAGATGCACCAGTTATCTGGATATCTAGGGAGTCCCTGGCTGTGGCACCTAGACAAAAATGCTTTGGCAGACAAATAAGTGAGGAAATTAATTTTCTTGTCTTTAGAAAATAGTGCGCGCCATCACGCCTGGATAGATCGAATTTGTTATGATAGCAAAACAAGTTCTATGGAAACCATTGTGAACCCTGGAGTGAGGCTGCCCAGGAGAGTTGGGGAAAGCCGCTTTTGTTTGTTGTGCTTGGCATCGTTTTGCTCTGGATGAAGATGCTTTAATTTTGTGGGGAGACCCAAGAGAGCATTCCTCTTTTTCCATACCAGAAAGCCTTCCAACCTGGCATAAATGTCCCCTCTTTCCAGCTGCTCCTTTCCAAACACACTGCCTCCTAAAGATAGTCTTTACAGTGGCTGGGGCTGGTGGAAAACATGAAGCCTGCATGGATTAGCACAGGAATTCATTTGGGCTGACGAATTGGGTTTCCCTCTATAAACAGCACTAGTGTTTTCATCTTCTGGACAGCACAGCAAACTTCACGTCCTCTTGCTCCTTGCCCCGCCTCTCCTGCGCTGTGAAGTGCCTGCATCCAGGCCAGTGGTAAAAGACATACTAAGGCTTTGGGGAGATGGAAAACGGCACGTGTTCAACCAGGCGTTTTCAACTATCTCCCTTCTTAGACAGGTTTTTTCCAACCCTTAAAAGAGGTGGTGGGTTTATTTTGGGTTTTTTTGGGTTTTTTTTTTCAGTTTATTTTCCTTTCCAAGTAAAAGGGAAATTAAAGTAACCCCTTCTCCACTGATTTAGTGACTTTACAAGTAGCCCACACTATATATTTTCTTTTCCTCTTTGTTTAACTTCAGCTACAATGTGCTTATCGTCTGCAGGAGTTAGGGATTCTCTGAAAAGGATTTTGTCTACTCCTTTCTCTCAGAGCTTTGGGCAGGCAGAGGCTGGATCACAGGAGTGCATCACTGCCTCTAGGCACTGTCCTACCCCTGCCAGGGATGCACCCCCAGCACGCTACTGAACGCCTCTACTGCAGCAAAAACACTTTCATATTACTTATACTTTCTTTTGTAGCTTACTTGGTAAATATTACCATCAGGGTTTATTAATCACCCAACATTGTTGCCATCATTGCTTGGGAGGAGAAAGACATGTAGACGCCAATTATGTGATCAGACTACATTGTGTGATCCGGCCAGCAGCAGTTTGTATTTACCTGACTATTCAGTGATGGATGATGTTGACCATGTCACTGAGTAAATGACCATGGAATTATAATTGTGTGGATGAAAATGGGGCACTTGGGATTCAGCTCTTAAATGAAGAATTATTTAAGTAATGAAGCCCTGTCCCTTAACTTTACTTAATCACCATGTTTCCACACCCCATCAAACGTTTGTTCCTTGGAAATAAGTCTCAGCAAGCCCTCGCCTTCTTGTAACATGCTGCAGTCTCTCCTGCTCTTTCAAGGCACTCTGGATCTGGCTGTTCTCCACCTCTAGAAGGGGTGTCTGCTCTGGGAAGGGGGAAGGAGGAGGAGATAGTTGTGGCCTTGAGAGAAAGCAAGGAAGAAATGCACGGGTAAAGACATTACCCTCGTTCTTCATGTATAACCTGCGCTGTTGCTGAATCACAGTCTTTGTGTAGATAACAGATCATAGTCATGACAACATGGGATTTTAAAAAACAACCCTACAGAAAAGCAGAAAACCTGAAAGTGCGTAGCAATGCTGTTGTGTTTTGGGAGTTTATTGATTTACAATGTTTTTATTACGCTGCAGTTCACAGTGTAAGCTTTGCCACGCATTCAGAAGTTGGAGTCAGGATGTTGTTGGCTGCGACTAAAATATTTTCTCTGCCACATGATTTGATGTAGATACCTATTTGTGCAGCTCTTGATCACCACAGTCTCATCTGGTGTGGTTGCAATGGAATTAAGCATCGTTCCCATTATAGTGTCGAGGCTGCTGCCCAAGGGGAGACCCTGGGTGCTCCCAGGAGAGGAGGTGCAGGTCAGGACATGGGCTTTCATGTATAGTTGATTTAAGCAGGCTCACTGGCTGCCAAGGGTTTTGCAGCTGGAGCATCAGCCGTACTGAACCACATGAGGAAAACAAATCCCAGCAGATTTCTGAAATGCTAACAGCTGGATGCAGATGACATTTCTGAATCAAGGAAAAAAAAAAAAGCCCAAACCAGCCACTCTTATGTTTCTCTCTGGCCCCCATGCAGCAACAAGGCCAGGCTGGGTGCCTCACACAAGCAGGTATAGAAGAAATGCCTCTGGGGGATGTTTCTGGGGCACCTAGCACAGATAACGAGAGGCAGGAGAATGCCCACTGGAGATGGTCACCCTATTGAACCATAAAAATTGCCTCTGCTTTTGTGGCCAAAAGGCTGCAGCCCTCTCTATCTTGATCATCTTTCAGTTCTCAGCCAGGGTCACCAGTGACCAAACTCTCTCTGGAGACTCTTCTGGCTTTCACTATTAACAGTGGTGATTTCCAGCCCAGATATAAACTGTGCTGTTATTTTTAGTGTTGATTAGAGTCATGTCAAGAGGACCCCTGAGAGGAAAGCCCCGTTGTGACCTGCAGCACAGCTGGGGCAGAGCACAGCTCCCCTCACCCTCTGTGCCGACAGGCCCTGCAGTGATGTTGGCTGCTGGCTTGACTGTGAAACATAACCAATCTCTGCTTGATGGGGCTCCCCCAGGGTTGTTGGTTGCTGTCAGTACAAGATGGGGAAGGTTTCAGTTCTGCGATGCTCCCTCTGCCCTCTCCCAGTACCCACTGTCGCATGGGCCAGCTCTGAAGTTACTGTGGCTTAACCACCCACTTCAACTGGAGCACATTTTAACTTCTTGGCTGAAAAGGGGGGAGACCCAGTCTCTCGGATAGTTTATCTTTTCCCACCAGTAAGTTACATTAAGTTTTAGGTCTCTTGATGTGGTATTTTTGTATTACTTAGAGTATTCCCTCTCCTTTACTGGGCACCTGCCTGTTTTGGTGCTGCTGGGCCCAACAATGCCATGGCCAACAGGTAATTCCACTGTGTTTTGAACTGTTGCACCAGTGCTTACTGCCAGGCAGTGCTGCCCTGCCGAGGAACACTGGGAGCCAGAGCTGGCTGGGTGGGGACAGGCTCCGCAGCACATGCTGCAGCCCACAGCCAAGTTTCCAAGCCTCACAAGTCACGAGGGAGCACAGGTTAGGATGGACAGCCGTCCTGTTCCTTCAGCTGGATTTCTCCTGACCGTGGCTCTCCGCTGTCCTTTCCCTCTACGCTGAGCCTGCAGCAAAGCACAGCAGCTGGTAGTAGTCACCCATCAGAGCTGTTCCCGTGTCCTAGAGAAGAGGCTGTGGCAGCACTGTGGAGTGTCACTCCACGATGGTGGTGATGGTGAAGTCACATCGTGGTGCCACACAGACACGCTGTGAGCCTTCCTCATGCTGCTGCTGCAAGGAGGACGCAAGGAGGCAGCTTTATCTCCCCACCAATGAATCACCCCTTACTAGTACAAACGCTTCCACTCTCTACTCAGCATCCCAAAGGACAGGCCCCAGTTCCTGTCACAGAACAGCTGCTTTGATGTTCCCCAACACTTGTTCCGTCTCATCTGTCAGGGAAACATTGGATACAGTTTGCGCTAGATTCTGAGAGGTGATGCACGCTTGTCTCTCTGTGTGTTTGATCTTTTTTAAAGTGGATGGATGTCTAATCCACAGTGATTTAGTTGAGAGTTAGCTACCAAAATACCTTTAGAAATTTGTTATTGTGGAAGATAGCCAGTGGCTTCATATAGTTTCATTATGCTGCATCTGTTACCTGGGGCATTTCATTTGTGTTGGCAGTCCCTTTCCTTCCAAAACCACTCAGAAGGAGTTATGGTGATCTTGGCCTTCAGCTTTGCTGCTGCTGTGTCTTCCAGCTGTCTGTGGCTAGTTCCCCAACTGTAGGACAAACAGTATTCCCACTCAACTTTTATTCCTAGCTGAGAGGATGGCCTGCCAGTTGCTTCTGAATGTGTTCTGTAGTCAGATGAGATCATATAAAACATAAGCAAGTTTTATCTTTATTTTAGGCAAGAGGGTGTTTCAACATGATGTGGTTCCAAAGCCTTCATTGTTTGGTTGGAATTCACCCAGGAAGCGTAGCAATGGATGGTTAAATGCAGACTAATAGATTCAATATGAGCTACAGATGCAGAGCTCATGAGGTAGCTCTGCAAACTTGTGTATAAAGGATAACGTTGTCATACAGCTGATGAGAACTTGGGAGTGAGTAGGATGGTCTTGCTAGGTAATTGCAGCGTCTTGCAGCATCCCCTGAGATACTGCAATGAGCACAGTATTTCACCTCCTGCCTGGGTTGCATGGGGATACACTCAGCTTTCAGACCTCACAGTTGGAAAATTTGGGATGGCTCATCATTAAATCCTGGGAAGGATTCCCTGGGGCAAGCTCTTTGGGTGGTTGTTCCTACATCTTGATCTGAATTTGGGATGGGAGGTCTGCAAATAATTGAGGGCTGATTTCTGAACAAATGTAGGTTATTGTTGTTGTGGTGAGGTTGAGAATTGCCCAGCTTCAATAGCACTGGCTGCGCTTCAGCTAAAGATAGTCACCTCAGCAACTGTTGGACGCTGAGGAGTTCAGTTCTATTTCTGATAATTTGTATCCCCTTTTCTTTTCATACTGAGAACAAAAGTTTTCTTGCTTGTGTGATTGACTCAAATTGAAAGTTTGAAGTCTTTGGATGATGCATATACGATTTTCTTATTCTCGCGAGCTATTTACGGTCAGATGTTCCTGGTCTTCTTAAGGTGAGATGCAAAGTCAGTTACAGTATCTGCACCCCATAGTCTTTTGCACTCCTTTTTCTAGTTATAGGCATCTCTTATAATTAGCTGGCTCTCTTGGTTCAAAATGGTCTCTAGATTTATACACCCACTCCATAATTTTATGTAGTATTTTTATTATTACGTTACTTTATGTTAGAAACCCACACACAGATGAGAACTCCATTGTGGCAGATGCAGTGTTGACTCCAAAGGAAAAAAACAACAGTTCCTGCCTCAAAGGACTTACAGTCAAAGTGCAAAATAAAAGCAAACAGATGGATGTGGGCAGACACGCAGTATCTTGTATGTGGCACCTCCCTGACATTGTTAGATGTGAATTGTAACACTCTGTCAATAACCACTTAAATATTTAATGGTCTGGATTCCTTCCAGCTAACTTGTAACTGTAGCCCCAGAGTTAGGTGCTCAGCTGTCCTGGACTCAATTGCCCAACCCCCCAGCCCTCTCTAGCAGTGCCTATCGCTTTCCATCATCTGCAAAAGCCGTTTCTGATGCCAGGGCTCCTGAAACAGCGCTTGCTATTCAGTCCCTGATGCAAAGAGGGGACGAATCTGGTCACAAACGATCATTTACTGAAGGATGTGGAGTCATGATAGAAAAATAATCTGTGCGCAAAAGCGTTTTCATGTGTTCCCCTGCTTAGTGTTTTTCACTATGGACAGTGTGCCTATTGCCCGTGGTTCTCTTTATTTTAAAGCACGTAAGAAACATATCCCTGCTTTGCACTCACTGTGCTGAAGTTGTTTGTGAGAGCAGAGTAATTGCAAGCAGAAGGTTATTTGCATGCATGTTCCAGAGAAGAGCTTGGTTTGTCTGGCAGAATTGATTGCAGGTCACTTGTACATCTTCCCTGTTACCTTGGGACACTGATTTTCTGCTGCCTGTTTTCTCCTGAGAACCAGGCTAAAATTTGGTTCAGACGTGTTTGGAGGGCAGCCTGGTTTGCTGGAGAGGCCTGGGTTCTGCAAGAATCCACAAGCCCTTCAGCAGGGACATGTGCAAAGTTAAGATGCAGCAGAAGATAAGATGCCAGAGAATAAGATCCAGTAAAGAGTTTTGTGGATTAATAGACATACGCACTAGTGCTCAAGGGGAGAAAATAGATTACATTATTGACTGTTCATCCCCTACAAAACTGCCTAAAGAAGGGCAATATGGTTTGTTTCCCCTTGCTTAAATATTTGAGCTGGTAGTTCCTTTGTGTCAGAAGTAAAAAAAGCAGCAGCATTGCCTATTCTTGTTACTTTCAGCTAATCCTGAACATGTTGTAACTGTTCTTTGGTTCCTACCCCCCAATTATTTCCTGTAAAAAACAGCTTTCTCCCGTCCGTTCTCTTTTCTCTCTCCATTTTTGAAACACTTCACTGAATGACTCATTGCCTCTCAGTAAATAGGTTAAGTCTAGGAGAATGATGAAACTGCAAAGTGACATGTGAATAAATAGTGCTATCGCTTGTGTGCTTTTCCTGCTGGCAGTTACTATTTTAGAGGCATTGTGGTATCTATTACCAGTTTCATTAGCTTTTAAACCATGAGGTGCAAACTACTGTAGGAAAAAATCATCGCCAACCTCCTTTGGTTTTGCTGTTTTTAATCTAATAGAAATATGTCTTAGTACCAAATGGCACTGCTTATCTCAGCATTTATGTAGCAAATTCATAAGGTCCAAACCACGCACACAAAAATAGATGCGAACACAGTTTACCCTTGTGCTTTGCAGCAGAAGCAGCTGCCGCAGGGTTAGATCAAGAGCTAGGAGTGACAAAATGAAGCCTCTTGCATCGTGATCCTTAAGTTTCAATCCATCAGCCTAATATTTCTGGGTTGGTTTAGCCAGTGAATGTGGTTTAAGAAAATAAACTCCATCCCCTTCTGGTATAAGGTTTTGTATATTTATTTATTATGTGCGTATTCCACTTGGAATATTTTACTTGGTCTCATTGCATGTTAACTAAAACTAAATATGAACTTCATCTTTTCTCAGTAACTTTCTATCAACTAGAGAGAGCCAACTGCATGACTCAAACACGTGTCCCTTCCCGTACAATTTCAGCCAAAACTATCTGGCATCAGAGTACTGCAAAATGAAAGTCATATCTAAATATATTTGAGCAGAAAGAAAGTCAGTTAAAAAAAGACTTTGTTATGGAAAGCTACTACAAACCGAATCCACGGTGGCCTGGAGTTCCTCATCACACCCGGGCTGATCTAGTTTTCCACTTTCAAGGTATGCTTCCCAAAGTGGCCGCTGACACTCACAGAACTGCTTATCACATCTTATTGCAGTCCCTTTATGCCTTACATGTAGTGAGTAAACAGAATTAAAGGCTTTATCTAACAAATAAATAAACAGGATTTTTATAATATTCTCAGCAAATTTAATAATACAAGTATTTCGCTTCGCATTCATATGCTTCTCGGTGGTGTCAGTATTAATATCCAGTGCCATTCTTTGTCAGGTAACCTGTGAATGGGACTGACAGTGCCTGGCACCGAGTGGCACCCGGAGCACCAGCCCTTGGCTTCAGTTTCAGTATGTGCAGCACTATGGGCAGGGCGAGAAAGGGTTCTAAGAATGGAATTTAAAGAAACACCCTAGTTCAGTGGGGTGTGTCTTCCCATTGCACTCATGCAGTGACTAAGATGCAGCTCCTCTAAATTAAAGGGTTTTTACACCAGAGGGATGGAGCCTCCAAATGAGCTCCAAAGGCTTCCCCCAGCGATATGGTGAAGCCTAAGAGGGCAGGAGGGAAAGGGCATGAAATTCTGCCTGAAGGTGCCCTTTCCAGATCACCAGCTGGTGTGGATTCTTCCTCCAGTCAATGTGTAGGCAGAGTTTGTGCCTATCTTAAAATCTTCTGATAAAAAATTGATGACTAAATACTGAAATCCATCAAGCAAACAGGAAATCACACTTTGGAGTAAAAATTACTCTTTCTCTTGCTGTTCCAGTCAACAACCCAGGATGAGAAAGCTCGTGCATGTGTGTTTGCATATATCACATATCCCCTGTTTCATGGAGAAGGTGTCTAGAAAACTCATTGATTTCCAATGGATTCAAACAGGAATCAAATGGATGAAATAACTGAAAGCACCACAAACAGCACCTGCTCAGCCATAGAATTCCTCCACTCAGCTCACTTTAGATCAGCATTTGGCACCCGTTTCTCTCGGGGGCTATGCCATTTGTAAGCAATATAATTCTCCCATATGATGTTTGCACTTCAGATTTCAGTCCTCTTGCTCTGGGGTCTCAGTAAACTGGTCTTGCAGGGAATTAAACAACCAGTTAACACCCAGTTCTTTTCTTAACTGATTAACTGTGTGAAAGTCCTCTGGCCATGGAAGTGTAATGATTTTTTACTAATCACTTACAGGTTCAGGTGCAACTTATTACTGATTTACAAGATTTTAACCATTTGTGTAACAAGCTGAAGTGAAGCGTGGCAAAATAGGACAAGCGTCCAGCAGCTCTGTGCAGGGCAGGTAGTGCAGGGAGCGCAGCACAGGTTTCAGTGTCTCCACTACACAAACTGCTCTGTTTTCCTTCCCTTGTAACTGGTCACTGCTGCAGGGAATTGCAGAGTACCAACTTCTGTTGGAGGGTAATGCATGAATAAACAAAAGCAGAGGGTTGTTTGTCTAAAAGAAATTGTTCAGGCTACCAACTGTTAGGGGATACGAGTTCCAGACTTACCACACAGCGGAGAGAGCATCTGTGCAGCTTCTTATAAGTGGTACCCCAATGTGTCCCAGGACAAGTCAACCCTAGGACTGAGGGGTGCTCCTTAGTCTCATGACTTTAAATGTTGTAGAGCAAAGCCAGAACACATGTCTTCAAAGTGCTCTTCGTTACCTGTATTGGTTCAATTTCATGATAGAAATACTTAGGACCTAATTTTTAGAGGTATTGGGCACTCCAATTGACTGACATTTACTGGTTTAAGGATTTTAGGTTGGTAACAAAAATTGTTGCCTATTAGGATGTTTAGAGTGCCTGAGTGAGCTCAGTACCTCATGCCTGTGACTAAAGACTTTAAAACATTCCTATAGGGACTTTTGAAAATCATTGCTCTTTACTGCATCCACACACAGTACAGGTTTATTCTATGCAGATCATTATCATTTCAGGCTTTTTCTGTTAGCTGGGCATGTATTACTTAGGTTTTCTGAGTGTGAACTTCACAGTCGTTCTGCATTTTTCAGACCAAAGCAAACCTGTAGTAAATCTCATCCTGCAGGGTTACTTTGGCCTTGACCAGAGCCATATGGCACGACAATGATATTCCAGAGGTCCTGATTCTGGAGTCCCACTACCCAGTCTTCTGCTTTAACCACTAGGTCGTGCTTTTTGTTTTGTAGTGCTAGGCTATTGATCTTTTCTGGAAGCCCACGGACAGTAATGAAAGCACTTAGAAAATCCTTAAAATTTCTGGGCTGGTGTCACAGACAGATTTGTGTTTTGTGTATTTCCTTCTTGATAGCTTTAATCTGTAGTGTGTTTAGGACGCTGATTTTTTTTTTAGCAGAAATGCTATCTTTGTTCTCTGCGCTTTTCTTACAGACGCACCCAGCTTCCTGAGAAAGATTTTGGGTAGGATAGTGCCATAGATACTGACAGTTTTCTTTTTGCACCTCACTCTGGATCTATATTGAAATATAAGGGAAGGATACTTAAATGTTGTGAGTGAAATCCAGATCCTGTGAATCATGAGGAGTTCAGATATTGATTGCAGTTGGGACAGGCTTTAGCCAAAAATATGCATTTTATTTAGATTCTGGTTTCCATCACATATCTGTCTTATGATGTTAAATTTATGGAAAGATGCCGATGGGTTTTGAGCCTGTTGAAACTACTAGTGAAAAATGCATCATGAGACATGAATTGCCACTTAGTTTGAGAGCAGTATCTTCTTCCAAGAGTTCAGTTCATTAGCAGAGATGATCTGAATGCTGTTGGGCGGGATGACATTGAAGAGGTTTATTCTTTAAACAGACCACATGGATTACAAACAGGACAAGGAAGAAAAGCTGCAGGGTGCATCTATTGGTATTATTTCAATAGACTAAAACATTTTTTTGGCGTATAATGAAAGTAAAGCTTTATAGCTAAGAACCTCTTAGTAGTCATGCTTCCCCATTTTACAGAAAAAAGCCTTTCATTGCTGCTGATTTATAAAATAACCCCATTACCCATACATGGTATTTTTACCTGATGTGGTTTGTTGGATTTGGGCTCCTTGTGCCTTATACACCTAAGTTTGTATTTACCAGTCAATTAGTTGCTCTGCTTGCATGTGCAAAAGCTGATTTTCCAGGATGCAGAATATAAAATAGGCTGTGTACTGAGAGGTAGGTTCCAGGGTACAACATGTGGCTGCACAGTCTTAGGGAGCCAAGTAAAATATTTCTCTTCTATATATAGTCACCTGAAATCCAGCAGCAACGACACTTCTGAATCTTGCACTCAAAACTAAGTTACTTTTTCAGGAGTGCTTTTGCCTCTTTAATATTGCAATTATCTTTTTTAATTTTCCACATGGTTTTGCGGAAGTGCCAAATGCTTTCACAATGAATTCGAAAGAAATCTAAAAACATCAGACAGAAAAAAAATGAAACAGAATTTTAAATATTGCCATTTTATGAGAAAAAAATTGCCTTATTTGTGTTTGAAGCAAAGACATAACTTCCATAATTTCTTTGCACATATCTTTCCTATTCTTTACAATTAAGGCAAAGTCTAACTTGCATGGCCACTGTGATTAGATCTCTTATTTAAAAGGGACCGACTTTTGATCTAGCATGAATGTGTCATGTTTTATTTGGGCCACTAAAATGATAATATAACTGAGTTTTGTAAAAGGCAGTGACTAGTCTTTGACCTGACTACAAGATGCATGGACCTCCTGTGCCTCTGAAGTCTCAGATCGATTTATCAGCATTTTGCATGTTTTGTGAACAATTGAAGAGTGTAATTTTTTTGCACATTTATTTTTAGATAATATCAGTTGAGAAAAGAGGGGGAAAAATTAAAATCTAGTGCTGGATCTGAGCAAATAGAAAGGTCAGGGGTTACGTTCTGCCTTATGTATTGTATATGCTGAAATGTCCTTTTAGTAAATTGAACCGCAAAAATGAAAGAGGAGCTGAAAACTGTAACGTTTGACCTTGCAACATAGGTCAAAGGTTACCTTTTTTTCTCAAAAATGGTTTTGCAAATCTTTTTCAGAGCTGATAGATACACACCTTAGCTGGATACAAAACATTATATGAAAAAGAATGACTGTGATCTTTGATCCAAGCAATCAAAAAGAAAGGTAATTGGTATTTTTCTGCCTTTTCTCCAGCTGTGTGTTTCTCTTAACCTTCATTTATTTATTTTTTTCAATTAAAAAGTCATGCCCCTTTTTATTTGGCTTAAAGGGTTTAAAATCTTATTTACTTTAATTTTTTTTCATTCTTTTTCTTCCCCACTTGTGTACCGTAGAGCTGTCCTGACGTAGCTGGGGCCTGGTGGGCAGGGAAGGAGAGATGGGGTTGTGCATGCTGGGCTAAAGCCTCCTGTTTCCAGGCAGCATCTAGAACCACGTTAGAACCGGGGTTTGCCTGGTCGTGATTTGAAGGCACACTAAAAGTTCAGGGCTAAACTTTCCTCCTCAGTCCCTGTTATGCCACTAGTTCCTCCCTGCATGTCCTGTGTTTGCTTTGCATGTAAAAATGCCTCTTGGCCACATCAGTGGAGCAAACATGGAATATTGCAGGATCCCTGCCTGGTGCAGGGAGGAGCCCGCTGGAGCTGAGCTTTGCCTCCCCTCATGAGACCCTCACCCTTGCAGGATCGCCAAAGGGCTCAAGACCCCGGTCCCTGCCGTGGGTGTAGCACTGTGACATCAACTTCATCAGTGTTGCTCCAGATGTTTGCATGGGATAACGCGAGTGAAGTTGTTGCTCCGATGCGTGTGTGGATGTGTGTGCACACATGCATGTGAGCGTGTGTGCGTGTATATAATCAATTACAAGGAGCCTGACTCGTTGCCAGCTAAAACTGGAGACTGTTTTCTGTCTCTGGACTACTAGTTGAAGCTTGGTATTTAATAGAACCATCATCCCGCAAGTGAATACACTCCAGATTTCTATCTGAGAGGATGTGAATTAAGAGTCTTAAATGTCTTTGAGGACTGGAGCCTGAGCGACTGGCTCTAACTCATCAAAGCTGAGTGATTAGAAGAACACAGACATTCTCCCATGATTTCAGCCAGCCTCTTGCATTCAGCTAACTTGAGGATCTCCAAGCACCAGGGCTGTTGTAATACTCATAGGACAGCAGTGTCTAACGGAGGATATGCTGGAGGGATTCAGGCCTAGCTAGGTGTTTCCTTGGACTGGATGGCTGACATCAGCTGTTATTTCAATATCTTTTTTAATGCTTTAATCTTCCTTTATTGTTTTCTATTTCCTCATGGCCCTGCTTAATCAGTTCTTTCTCATTAAATGGATCAGTAGCAGTGTGCCAGAGTTGCAGCGTGCCAGGCAACTTAAATAACAATATTTCATTTATTATTAATAATCTCGATTTCCTCTGTGTAGAAATGAGCAAAGAATGAGAACCAACACTTGAGATATATTTTAACCAGGTTACCTAACAAAGGTAGATGTGAGTTCAGAACAGTTGCAGGTTCAGCACATGGTCTCAGCTTCCTCTGAAGTTTAAACACATTTCAGTTTGCTGATTTTGTTCAACCTACTGTTGAAACCCAAGTCAGTGAGGTTGCACCGGCATCTGCATCCATGTGCTCCCAAATCTGGAGAGATCACCAGATGTGTGAGTTCACTAGAGTCGGTCTGGAGGTGACGCCAAGATATTTGCCTTGGGATCCATTCCCATTATGTTTATATATCAATTAGATTTAGGGTCTTTGGTTGTAGATTGGGACTTTTTGTGCTGGGACAATCATTGACTTACACATCCTTCCCTTAGAGCTCCCAGACTAGTATTGCCCCACTTAAGCTACACCTAACTCCCCTCACCACATAGATTTAGCTGAAATTCAGGGTGATTGCAGAACATTCAGGGCAACTGAAAGCAGGAAACTCTCTTGTCATTCAGATGCTTGCAACAAATATCCAATTTGCCACCTGTAAGAGCTCACACAGACACCAGTTGTGCTCATGCACAGCCCTGCCGCCTGCCCCTGGGGTTAACGTTTCATACTGTTCCCCTGCAACTTTTTAGCTCTTTTCAGACAGTAGTCCCCCTATAACCTCAGCCCACAAACCCCACGTCTGACCTCCCGTGCAGCACACAGGAAGGAAAGTGAAGTTTGCAGGCTGAGTAAGACCGTTACCACACGGTCCAGCCTGCCCAGAGCCCGCGAGCAGGGGTCCCCGTGCTGGCAGAGCTTCGGGCTTGCAGACTGCACGATGGATTTCATTTTGCCTAAAACTCAGGCTGGGAAACAGAACCAAAACCAGACCCCTCGAAAGATTGTAGGTTTAGTACACTCCATTGAATTGCCTACTCATTTTTCACTGAATATTTAACCCTTCCTAGATGAACATGTCTTTTGGCTCTGATGTTTCCACAAGTCGTGGCTGTGTGAAACGAAAAGAACCTCGTAGGTGGTATTTTTGGTACAGTGGCTGCTCAAACAAACTTGTTGATAAATAAATCGGCTCGTAGTCTCAGCCCACTTGTTTTTAGAAAGGAAATGACCCTGTAAGAGTGGGTGCCCACTTCTTTTACCTCACTGCTATTTTTAGCTGAGGCTGTGAAAAATTTCCATTGAAGACCTGCTCCTCTCATTTCCTGGGTAGAGCAAACAGGAAGCTCGAACTGAGCTGAAGGAGGATATTTGCCTGAGAGTGGACCAGCCTCACCTCCCACTGGCTGCTTGCTTGCACTGCAGAGCAGCAACACACCAGATACCCCCCTTATGTGCTTTATTTGCAAGAATTCACTCAAGAGGCTGGTAGAAGCCAGCAGGTGACAGTGGCAGATAGAGAGCTGGGCAGCAGGGCTGGACAGGAGCTGTGCTGGCAGCTGTGCTTTTTTGCCTGTGCCCTCTCCAAGAGGCACCAATCTCATTATCGGGCATTTACTGGCTGGAATTAAAAAGAGCTGAACTCTGGGGTGTTAACAATGGGATTTTTGAGCATGGACGGGTGGAAACTTCTTTGTGTGGCACAGACTATGAGGTCCCTTCAGGAGAGTTTGCTGTACTCGGATGTGCAGGGGATTGTCTCTCTGCTTCTCCCATCAAGCGCCTGTGCCGTGCTCTGTGTGAGATTCTGTGAAAGAGGGCAGGTGGTGTGTACCTAAGGGATGTCGCGTGTACTGGACACATGATACTGCTTCTCAGTAGTGTTTGTATGGTACTTGAAGCACTCTGAACACAGTGTAAACCCCCTCTCTCCACTCCTTCCCCTTGCTTTAAAAAGAATGTGTAGTCTGGCAAAATAGGACTAAAAGGTTTAGATTT